>NW_017804187.1:1020171-1034129 GCF_001625305.1 Branchiostoma belcheri | reverse complement strand
CGATCAAACTGATCAACTCGGTCAACTCGGTCAACTCGGTCCACTACCCTGGTCAACTCGGTCAACTCGGTCAACTCGATCAACTCGGTCAACTCGGTCAACTCGGTCAACTCGGTCCACTACCCTGGTCAACTCGGTCAACTCGGTCCACTACCCTGGTCAACTCGGTCAACTCGGTCAACTCGATCAACTCGGTCAACTCGGTCAACTCGGTCAACTCGGTCAACTCGGTCAACTCGGTCAACTCGATCAACTCGGTCAACTACCCTGGTCAACTCGGTCAACTCGGTCAACTCGGTCAACTCGGTCAACTCGGTCCACTACCCTGGTCAACTCGGTCAACTCGGTCAACTCGGTCAACTCGATCAACTCGGTCAACTCGGTCCACTACCCTGGTCAACTCGGTCAACTCGGTCAACTCGATCAACTCGGTCAACTCGGTCCACTACCCTGGTCAACTCGATCAACTCGATCAACTCGGTCAACTCGGTCAACTCGGTCAACTCGGTCCACTACTCGGTCAACTTGATCAACTCGGTCAACTCGGTCCACTACCCTGGTCAACTCGGTCAACTCGGTCAACTCGGTCAACTCGGTCCACTACCCTGGTCAACTCGGTCAACTCGGTCCACTACCCTGGTCAACTCGGTCAACTCGGTCAACTCGATCAACTCGGTCAACTCGGTCCACAACTCGGTCAACTCGGTCAACTCGGTCAACTCGGTCCACTACCCTGGTCAACTCGGTCAACTCGATCAACTCGGTCAACTCGGTCCACTACCCTGGTCAACTCGGTCAACTTGATCAACTTGGTCAACTCGGTCCACTACCCTGGTCAACTCGATCAACTCGGTCAACTCGGTCAACTCGGTCAACTCGATCAACTCGGTCAACTCGGTCATCATTTCGTCAATTCATACACTAGTACTCCGGACCTACTTCCGTTATAGCCTCGGACCCGCAGGTCCATGATGGGATATTAACGACCTTGTTTATGGGGAAAACGAAGCTCTCTGATTGGTCATCTGGCTATATGATGATATGCAATAGAGTTCATTGTCATGGTCATTGCTTTTGTTGACTTGGCCCAAGAGTGAGGTGATGTAGCCGTATCAAAACGGAGCCGATTCAGACAACAGCCAGGCGGACCATTACTGGAACAGTTCCCATCTTCCGCCCGGCTATCCGTGCAGGCTTGTTACTCCCAGAAGATGCCCGTCTACAGTAACACTGCGGGGAGCAAACGGCAGGGTAATCTTCCCGGTAGTAAATATAATGGACACTGCAGGGTGTTAGTGGGGAGTCTTTTGGATCTAGTACATCTATTGGTGTCTGGAGGGTCTTACAGACCTGTTGTACAGATGGAGGGGTCGCAGGGTGGGACATTCATTTTTTTTGTTTAAATTTATGTTTATCGAAGGAAAACATATTCTTTCCTCGTCTTCCAAACCAATAAAGTCAATGACTTGAACCAGATGTCTGTCACCATTGTAATCAGTGTTGGGATACATCATGTTGCAATTTTATAGCAGGAGGGATTTAGACTCCTGTCACCGTATGAATGTGCTTGAGTAAGAATTAATAGGGCAGACCATATGGGAAGGTAAACATTATGCATTTGCTTTGCAAATGTTACCTTTTTAGTTTTTTTTCAGAACAGATTTTTGTTCAGTTTATCAAACGTGAAAACATACATATGGGCGGTCCCTTCCGAACTAGCCTGAACTTCCTATTTGCGTAAATAGGCTCCTATTGTATCCAAAACCGTGCCTGTCTTGTTCCATGCCTGAATGAGTTAGGATCTGGATAGTCTCAGTGTATCCAAGAATGTAGACTTGCCCCAAGTATGGTTCTGGATACGGGTGGGCTATCCAGAACCGTGCCTGTGTATGATTCTGGACAACAGCTCCCTCAAAACAGATGATTTGTTTGAGTAATCACTGTCAAATCAAACGTGTCCATTTGCACAGACATAACTTTACATATGGATGCTTCCTCTCAAACATAACTCTTCCATTTCGACCTGTTTTACCTTTTACCTTTTTCCATCCCAGAGAGACTTCAAATATCAACATATTAATAAAGCTCTCCCGTGAGGAACACTACATGTAACGACTCACCACGGTTCGGTTGATGAACACATGCACCAGGGAGGGCAATAAAATTTTGTGTTAGCCCACAAAAACCCATGGGGAACCAAGTGGAAGGTCGGAAAATTTAAGTGGTTTGACAGAAAGTGAGGTCTGACAATGTGTTTTATATTTTTTCATTATTTTTTCCGTAATTTTTACCCAGGGTTGCCCACTCAGTGGTGACACTGCTCTTCAGTAAGGCTCTGCGTTATACATAACTAAAGAAGTAAAATACATTAAGTCATGATCACATACAAACAAACAAAAATTAACATACAATAGAGAATTAAATAATGATAATGTTTGGTAGTTTGTTTGGGTCTTTTTGGCCGTCATTAGAAACACAACACAATTGCCACAATTGAACGACTCAGTGTTTTCCATACTTTAATGATGTGTGTACTTCCTTAGGAACGTTGGTCCACTTTTATTCAAAAGTTCAACTAAAGTTTAGTTCCATGAAAAATCACGGTAAAACTTTCCTTGTGATAGGCTGAAAAATTGGCCCCAAATTTGATAATCCTGCTGCCATCCTGCGTTGGAAGTAAAGATTAGACACCGCTTTCTTCCTAAGATGCGCACAAATTTATCATCAACAGAGTTTCCAAAACATACAATAAACTCATTTCACGTATAAAAAATCAAACCCGAAGATCTAAAGTCCGAGCTGCACTCTGGATACACACCGATGACCTTCTGATCAAAAGGTAACCTTGCAAACCGCCAAACCACAGCGCACAACTATAAAGACGACAAATAACACCATAGAAAATACATCTCATCCTGAGTGCATCCTTTGTACTGACCTATAGCTCATGTAAAAGCGGCTGCGGCCGGCTAATGCTTGCTATATGCAGTCCCGCCATTATGTTGGGATCCTCAGAGTTTCTAGCTGATGAAAGAGCATAATAGCTGTACTGAGCTCCCTCAAAGATGCTTTCATTCTACCCGTGTATGCAGACCCTTTATTATAGGAATTGCTGATACATACTTTACATGATATGATAGAGAAATGGTCCGCGCGTATCAGCTATTTGTATAATGGATGTTATATATTAGTAGGATGTGGAGATTTTCTGCCTTTGTGTTTAGGTCGTGATTTTTCTTTGGGTTCGAACTTTCAACATCAAAAAACGTCTCTGTGTTTTTCATATTTGAACTTTGTAGATGGATGAGTGGGCCTTGAAAAAGGGCAGTCAGATAGAGGGCAGTGGTGAATTACTAGCTATAGGAACCAAAACGGAAGGTAAAGTCTGACCAGTTTTGATAGCAAAAAGTTGGAAGAAGTATAAGATTGTTCTTGTTAATGCCGTGCTGTTATAGCCTCTGCACGGCTTCGGGAGGCGACTGGAAAGAGTAGAAATCAGCCAAATAGAGAGATAGCATGCTGAGGGAGTTGATCTGTTGGAGAGAATAGTTCGGGAGCGGCAAGCTGTTCTCTCCTACAGACCAACTCCCTCAGCATGTTATCTCTCTATTTGGCTGATTTCTACTCTTGACTGTGATTATGAATTATATACTCTTCTTTGTCAGTTTTGGGGCTAAGACTAGCAACCTGCTAGAGTTGCCCAACCACTGTGTCCTGGAAGTTTAGACTATGTTGCTGTTTTGTTAAGTAATTATTATTTGCCAATGTATGTACTCTTCTGTGTCAGTTGTGGGGCTAACATTACCAACCTGCTAGAGTTGCAGACCACTATGTCCCGGAAGTTTCTATGTTGCTCAATAAAATAAATGGGTCAAAAGGTCGACACGTACATAGGGTGTCACGGACGTGCTAAAAACGCCATAAAACCCCGGTAATAACCACCCTGGTCCTCATAGCCGACTGTAAACCTGACGGCCGCTCTAAAGTCTCTTCAAAGCAGCCATGAAAAGACCTTCTCTCGGGATCTTCGCGTCGCTTTGAAGTTGTGATGGTGTCGGAATTAGATGTCTTTCCACCCTGGGCACGTAAACCGGCGGAGCTTTATTTCATTACTGATTCACACAAGCGGAGAACATTTAGTCCCAATAATGATAATGTGGGGGGGGGCGAGGTGTTCGTAAGATTTCGGCGTCACAAGAACATCCGCAACGCTAGCCAAGGAGGTTTAGAATAGCAAAGATAAATTTATATTCCCCAAAATAGTTTCATCAGGTTTGTAAAGTATAGGATACAGGAGTCATCAAGGTAAACTATCTTGGTTGCTGAAAAGAAAACTCCTGTATCCTAGAAATTTATATCACGTACATTATTACGATGGATCAATTCCAATCAATCGTACAGAGTATGTCTACATGTATATTTTATATATGATTGTCAACACCTCACCTGTACTTAATAGCCTATTGGAGCAGAAATGCGCAATAAAGGTCTTCATTCTCCATACCCTGGATGAGCCCTGTCAACAGGGTGTGCTGTGTTGGACGATTGCTGATGGCTGTTTCCGATGGATAGCTCTTTCAGCACCAAGGAAAGGCCTCACATTTTAAGTTCTTTACCTTGTAAGTTGGTCCAATAGAGAGTACGCGGCAAACTGTACTCTCTAGCGGACCAACTCCCTTGGCATGTTATCTCTCTATTTGGGCGATTTCTACTCTTTCCAACCGCCTCCCAAAGTCTGGTAGAGGCTATGGCGTATGGACTCTCTCTGACCAATGCATACTGCCTGGCCAATTTGATCCTGTGTTTTGCCACCCTAGGATCTGTTTGGAGATTACTTCACTTTATTGTCCATCAGGCTCAGGGCAGCAGAGACCGGCTGAATGACATCACCTCTCCTCCCACATCGATTCTGCACTCTGCCGTTTATTGCGGCACTCAGTTGCCTAGCAACGGCTATCCTCGCCCATCCGTCTCCAAGCAGAGGTTGTGATGGGAAACAGATAGATGTCAGGTGGAGTTTTCTTCATGGTGCCCTCAATGTACGTGTGTAATGGATGGGTTCTAAAAGGGAGGGCAATGTCGTATGTAGCCAGAACCGTTCCTATCCATGCCAGTTCTATGACTGAATGGGTTAGGGCTAGGATCTCTATCGTATCCTGCAAAGTGCCTATCTAGCTGTATGACTGGATGGGTTAGGGCTAGGATCAGGCACGGTTCTGGATAGTCTCTATTGCATCCAGAGCCGTGCCTATCTAGTTCTGTGCCTGACTGGGTCAGGGGTAGGATCAGGCACGGTTCTAGTTAGCAGACAATGGCCAACTCCGCTGGCAAGTCATCTGTCTATTTGGCCAATTTCTACTCTTTCCAGCCACATCTGAAGCCTGGTAGAGGCTGGTAGCCACCACCAGCCGCTTCCCGATACCTGGTAGAGGCTACATCACCTCGTATGCACCGGTACGGCCAGACGTGACGACTTCTGACGGCTCCATCCAACCCCTAGCTTCTACCAGGCTTCGGGAGGCGGCTGGAAAGAGTAGAAATTGGACAAATAGACAGATGACATGCATTGGCCGCTTCCCGAAGCCCGGCCAGACGTGACGACTTCTGACGGCTCCATCAGCCCTGACAATTTCTACTCTTCCAGCCGCTTCCCAAAGTCTGGTAGAGACTAGGAAACGCCAACAGCCGCTTCTCGAAGCCCAGTAGAGACTACATCACCTCGTATGCACCGGCCCGGCCAGACGTGACGACCCCTAGCTTCTACCAGTCTTCGTGAGGCGGTTGGAAAGTGTAGAAATTGGCCAAATAGAGAGATAACATGCATTGGCCGTTTCCCGAAGCCCGGTAGAGGCTACATCACCTCGGCTCGGTCAGACGTGACGACTTCTGACAGCTCCATCAGCCCCGACAAGTTATTTTTCCGGCTGACCCTCCGTCTCGCCTGAGCGGGCCGGACAACGGGAGCTGACAGTCCGACTCTCTGCCTGAATAACAACAAGAACAAACAGGAAACTCCTGTCAGTTTTCTGTCTGTAGCAGCTTTTAGACATGGACAAACTAATAACTTATAACACTAGATCTATATTATCAACTTTGGGCTGCACCGATACATTTGTTTGCTCCCAGGCAAGGAAAATCTTAGGAAGAGGATATCTTGAAATCTGAGAACCAGATAGAAAACTTGAATTTGACCGACTTATAGTAACTTATAACACTGTGTCTACGTATCAACTTAAAAGCCGTATTAATAAAATTTGATGGTTCTAAAAGCTATAGTTGTTAGGATGAGGACATCATAAATCAGAGGTGCAATGGAAAAAAAAACGTCTATTTTTACTATATCTAAAATTCCTAAGGCGTAACAAATTCCTACGTATTGAAACAACTAAAATACATTGTGGTTACTTATGAATTACAAATTTTTAGTGTTGTGGATACTTCAGAATTGGCAAGTTGTGTAGTGCTGTATTATATATAGGATACAACGAACGTTCGTAGCCGTCCAGTACTAAGTTAGAAGTCAAACATGGCGCCCGCGTAGAGATCGCCAATTGACTCTGCAAATTTAAAGCGGCCGTTACTCGCTGATCACTATCAGTAGTGCAGTTATTGGGTAGTCAATACGAATTGGACCCTTCGGTGCTGTAAAACACATGCAGCAATTCTGGAGGTGATCAACAAAGGACTGGTCCAAACCGGGGTCAGTGGTAGCTTTGTCTATCATATATGAAAACACTATTGCACAACAACTGTACAAGGTACAACGTATGACATAAACTACTATATAACAACACAATACATTGAGGCTAATCTACCTCACATAAAATTAAAGTATTTAGTATGGGATGAGAATGTGAGTTTACACACTCGTCTTATTTTTAACGTTTTTAGCAATTTGAAACATTACTTTTTAAAAATATTGTCCTATCTACATTGCAGGGTTTTTGTTTATATGTCAATATGTACTTGGATGTGCTATTTGAATCCACTGATAAAAATACTGGTACTTCCCACTGAGACAGAAGTATGTAATACCACTACTAACTTAGAACTCTCACATATTAAACTGGCAGATTCCGAAATGCACCCATCCCATATCTAACACACATATCTGTCATGTCAAAATAGCACAGTAGATACAAATTGCAACACAATTATCGCATAAACTATTTTGATACAAGATAACAAATGTAATATCCAACCTAGATTCCTATCCTTTACTGTAGCATGATTGAGTGAATAAAGCACTTGACTGAATTGATGGTGATGAAGATGTAATCTTTTAAATGTGATACTTTGTATACATAATGTTATTGCGTAAGTCAGTAAGTGTAATTATATTGACATTGTAATGTGTACGCGTGGTCTTGTCTGGGATAGCATCTTGTAACGGTGTGTTCACACTGTTTTGCCTTCCCTTATTTTATACAGTAAAATATTATACTAAAACAACAGGGGCTATTGACTTATTTGCATCATCCTTGTCTTGACTTATCTAATTTTGTTTCCTTTTGGGCTTCCCAAAAAATTGTCTTCACTTATTTCTATATCAATCAATAGTTCGTGCTTGTAAACCTGCCATTCCCCTGCAGTCTCTAGTGTCACTGACGAAAGGTAATAGATACTAGCTGAAACGTCTGACCGTTTGCAAAATCATTATCCAGTTGTTTGAGTACTACTAGTTCTGTTTTGGACGTACATGTGATGATACTTCACTTCAAAATGGTTCAGTTTAAACGTTGCCCTATACAGGTAAGAACCAGATATCAGTCGAAAAACATAATTTATAATTGCTCAAACTTGATATGCGGAATAAACAGCCCGTATTGATTTTAAGCCTTCTACATCTAAACATGTATCAGAGCAGGGTATAAACTAAATCTGCATGTAGATGTCCATAAACAGCAATCACCAGCTTCAAACTTGATAAATGTCTGCTCCACGGATGGCATGGAGGATGTTTATGATGTTTAAATGATAGGACGTAAGATTTAACACAACATTTTCCCCACTTCTCATTTATTTCCGATCCCTCCCGGGGATAAGTTGATGCCCCGGCAGTTTGTCACCCTGATGGCTTTATGAGCGAAATGAATAAGAAGAAATTTACGGCGTTCACTGGAACGGGACGTGAAATTTACATTTGAAGGATGCCCTCCTCCCATTCACGCGTTTCCCATCCCCAAAATGCATTGCAAATCCTGGGGGGTAAATCTCATTTGCAAAGCGCAGGAAGGAATCCTGTTTACGTTCAACAGCTTGTTTTTCAGTGTGTTTTTTTTTAATGTTTTAGGGCATTTTATGCTCAACATTAATTAAATTACTTTGGGTTGAATCTGACAACAAATAGAGAATGAGATGTTTGTGTTCTTTTGGTTATGTAATATATGTGGTTTGTAACGTTAACGTTTGTAAATTTCGTCTGTTTTTTCTTTCAAATCAGGCAAAAATTAATGCACTTATGTCATCCATATAAGTTACTTGCTGTAGCATGAATACGGGTCCATGGCCGAAAGCCTTAAGTTTACGGTTGGCGCAGGAAGCAATTCGAGGCTGAATGATCGCTTCTATCTTATTGAAACGGTGAGTTTTACGTCCAGATAAGCATCCACGCATCAATGGAAGGATGGAGACTTGGAATCTCCGGTCATTGGGAGGATCCCAAAGTTATGACTGTTACAGTAACGGTGGGGGAGGGCCATTGAAAAAAAAAATTGAGCCGGAGGGGGGGGGTATGGAATTTTCCCCCCACCCAGAAAAAGGGACTGTTACAAAAGTGATTCTATGTGGAACTGCCTATGAAATAGAAACATAGCCCCCTCCACTAGTAATGCATCAAGAAGGTCCCGGCTAAACCTGGAAACGATAAGTAAAACGTTTACGTGGGGTCGTGTGGCGTAGCGGCAGCCTGCTCAACTCGGAACCAAGAGGTCCCAAGTTCGAGTCCTGACATGCCACCAATTTTGTGCCCTTGGGAAAGGCACTTTACACGACTTTCCTCACTTAAGTGAAAATGAGTATTGTCCTGTTTTCGTCCTCTGCGTTAGTGGCGGCATAAATTAATTGATATAACTTGAGTGTGCTGTCACCATGTCTAGTCATGAATTGTTGGAATATATAAAACGTCTACTAACTCTACTTATAGGGCAACAACAGGCCAGCACGTGATCAGTTCATTGGAAGGAGCATTAATTACAAATCTTTAATTAGGTGGAGACTTAATGAAGAGTTAATCTGGATGAGGTGAAATTACTTGCACAGATTTGTGGTTATCTTTGGGGCGCCTTGATTAAATCTCAGACAGAGGAATGAAGTTGAAACAGCGAACTGGTGTGACGTCTTTCTCTGTCAGTAGATAACAGGATAATGAGACTCAATCGTTAGACTAGTTGCAAACAAGGACGTGACCTGAAGGTCTGTCTCACGTGGTTGTGTTGCCTAACGGCAGAGCATTCGGCTCAGAACCAAGAGGTCCAAGGTTCGAATCCTGCCATGTTACCTACCTTGTGCCTTTTGGGAAAGGCACTTTACACGAATTTCTTCACTTCGCTCAGGTGAAAATGAGTACTGTATTGTCCCCTGTGTTGGTGGCGGTATTAATATAAGTTAGAAAGAACTTGAGTGTGCCGTCACGACGTCTTGTGATTACATGTTGGAATATATAAAAACAACAACAACAGCGAATTCGGGTGACGTCTTTCTCTGTCAGTAGATAACAGGCTTATGAGACTCATTCGTGAGACTAGTTCAAAACAAGGACATGACCTCGAGGGTGGCCTAGGTTTACTAATAGGAAATTCAAACTCTACTTCTAGATAAATCAGGGAGATAATTTCCGGACGTTTCGAGTACATCCACCACTCTTCTGGCCTAGCGGCTAGCAATCCGTTTAATTGACCACCGGGTTTAGGGTTCTAAATTGTGATGAACGGTTCTAAAATCTTATGCTTTTGCTTTACTTTTTTTCTAACATCCTAATGAAGGATGCTTTTCCTTTATGGTTCTTTATAAAAGCTGATCCTTTTGCTTTTTTTTCCTGAAATCTGAATAATGCTTTTACTTTACGGTTCTGTCTAGAATCTGATGCTTTTGCTTTACGCTTTTTTCTCTCTAAAATCTGATGCTCTGCACCAATGAATTGACCTGGAAAAGCCATTCTTAAAACCACTAAGTGAACTGTGGAATAACCACAGACACGTTATCTGCCTTGGACCCTTCTTACCTCCTCAAGTTGTCTCTTCCCTGATCCTTAAGTGTGAATCCCGCACTTGACAGTAATCCTACTCCACCGCGCTAATACAGACCATCCCTTCAACAAGTCTCCAATCCTCCTTCTATCAAAACACAGGCCTCGAAACTAACTTTTCTTCCCATTGTCCCAGCACTGTCCTAAAAATAAATTTTAACTGTCCCAAAGTGAGCATGAACTGTCCCAATCTGTTTTTCGGGAAGTATGTATGTCAACAACTTGAAGTCAACTTTATTTTGCTTATGTTCACTCCGAGATGCACTATAATTACAGAGTACTCACATTTGGGGGGCTTTTCTGGAGCCAAAAGCTGGGATAAAAGAAGGGCTGGCATTTTAATGTTTTTTTTTTTCTATTGTCCCCAAAATGTTCCAAAGTGTCTTTTAAGTTGTTCCAGCCTAAATTTTAGTGTTCAGTGGCCATCGGGACACCCTTAATTTCGATCCCTGCTCCCTCTATCAGAACACAAGAACTGGCCACAGAGACAAGGTTGGATTCAGACCATGGGAATAATACCAGACTATTGACAGATAAGTATCACCCTGACACTGAGCCGTCAGTCATATCCTACACAATTATTTCTGTGTGGACCTTGGGACAGTAGGGAGATGGTGGGGGAAGATAGAAGTTAATTTTGTATTCTCCGAATCGCCTCTTGCTTGTCATCTTCGCGGTCTTAGGCCACAGCAGGTAAATTTTATGGATGACATCCTCCGCAGACACCCAAACTAGTGCGCGCGGGCGAATAAGAAAAATTCCGGCAAAAAATAAAAATGCTACTAAGTCACAGAAATACAGAGCTGGCATTGTGAATCATAGTACATAGCGACATATACGACATGCCGGCACATGTTTTTGTTTTTCGGCAATGTACGTATGTACCGAGTTCTTGAGTCGTGGATCTTCGGCAGCCTGGGTGCCGTCCTCCAGAGTTACCACCTTAATATTGTCGCTAACTACCATGGACTACCCAGGCCTAGAGCCAGGACAGAGCCTTGGACGACGTGATCTTTTTTTCGTGAGAACAGGCGAAAATCAATGCGCGCGCGGATGTCATCCATAAAAATTACTTGCTGTGGCCTTAATTTTGTATTCTCTGAATCGCTTCGTCCCTGTCATCCTCCTAGTCTTACCTTAGTCAATCAGGATGCGGAGGTATCTCTGCAAGGTATTGATCTGCACATCGCAACAGTCGCGCACAAGAATGCTAATTGAGTATAGATCCTCTTCTTCTCTCCCAGACTCTTCCGTAAGTTTGTTTTTCGGGGCTCCTGAGGTCAGACCGAAACGTCGAAATCTCGTTAAAAAGTTTTTGAGGCAGCCTAGAAAAAAATCCAGTAATTCTGTTTATAGTCATAGGCATAGTCTTTTGCGACTAACTGACACTAGTAGTAGTAGTATTAGTAGTAGTATTAGTATTAGTACTGTAGTAGTAGGAGTAGGAGTAGGAGTAGTAGTAGTAGTAGTAGTAGTAGTACTAGTAGCGCCCAGGACCCCGCTATTATAAATACCGGTTATACAGATACGGATAAACTCGATAAACTTGTCCGATCAAACACACGACCGAATCATGTCATTTTAGTCACGTATACTAGATAACCAAATAGACAAGTTTAACACTTACGTAAGGAGGAAGCCTATACACAGAAATACAGATAAGCACATTTCACACGCCGCTAGTTTATAACAACTCCCCTACAGACCCGTACAGCCACAGAGGGCAAACGCAACGCCCGCTTTTGATTCCAACTCGGTAGCCAGCGACCCTGAATGCACGAGTCAACTGCCTCCAGCCCCCGTATTTTGATAACAATAAGGGCTACGTACTTAAAGGCATCCAATGTGATTTCAGGGCAGCAAAACTGGAAATATTCTGAATAAGAAAATCTTTGATATTGACACATACATCAGCACATTTAAATCAGCATTTCATACTTTGGGCATTTAAAACTACAGAAACAATCCCCAAGATGAGTGCTTTATTTTTTGGGAGGTACCCTAAAAATCAGCCCAGGGCCCTTCCAGGGTCAACATACATTGGGATATGTGGTGTCAACTCAGTATGTACTATATAGATAAATGACTAGAATTTTGGCTTGCCGTCTGCGTTATATACAAGTAATCTCGGCGTTCAGCAACGCAAATTAGCCTCCACCAGGCCTTTCTACGGAAATACGAATCGTAGAATTTGGCGAAAAACGAGAGTAAAATTGGCCAATGGAGTCCGGCCGCGGGGAGGTAGTTTCTTTCCCTCTACTGCGCGGCCAGTCAAACTACAAGGCGGCCAAACTCCCCTGGCAAATATACTCCTATATATAGCCACCGTAGTTAGTCTGGTAGAGACTAAATACAAATATTTATAACTGTAATTCCTGACGGAAGAGTTTACTTCCGTAAATCCTGGCGAAATGAAAACTTGGCTCGCGGCTCGCGGTGTGAAAATTTGTTTCAGCCATTTGAAGTGTTATGAGTCGCTAATGGGGAGGGATGGGGCTCGCGGATGGGGTCAGGCTGTTACAGTGAGGTCAGGAAGAAGTAATAGTGTGGTGAGATCAGAAATGGAAGGAATATTACACAGCTAACATGCATGGGAAACAGCGGAGGGCTGCGCTGCGTTCTCGACCTTAGGCCACATCGACGTGATTTTATGGATGACATCCGCGCGTTCATTGATTTTCGCCAGTTCTCAAGAAAGAATGAAAGAAAGAATGAAAGAGAGAGAGAGAAAAAAAGAAAGAAAGAAAGAACTGTTGCTATTATGATTTGTGAATGTACTAGTATTGCGTTGTTTTTAAAAAACAGGATTGTCTGAAAAACAGGTCAAATGACCTGAGCGCAATTTCCTGTATAAATAAATAAAGTGAAAGTGAAAGAAAGAAAGAAAGAAAGAAAGAAAGAAGAAAGAAAAAAGAAGAAAGAAAGAAAGAAAAAAGAAAGAAAGAAAGAGAAAGAAAGAAAGAAAGAAAGAAAGAAAGAAAGAAAGAAAGAAAGAAAGAAAGAAAGAAAGAAAGAAAGAAAGAAAGAAAGAAAGAAAGAAGAGCACGTCCTCCGAGGCTCTGGCCTGGCTCTAGGCCTGGGTAGTCCACGGTAGTTAGCGACAATAGGGAGCCCCGTTAACTCTGGAGGACGGTACCCAGGCTGCTGAAGCTCCACGACTCAAGAACTCCACGACTCAAGAACTCAGTACATACCGTATGGTGCCGATTCATAAGTTCCGCAAAAGGCCAGCATGTGCCGGCTTGTCGTATAGGTCGCTATGTACTGCCGCGAATTCACAATACCAGCTTTGTATTCCTGTGGTTTAGTAGCATTTGGCCGGAATTTTTTTATTCGCCCGCGCGCACTAGTTTGAAGGCCTTCAGAGGATGTCATCCATAAGATTAAGCCGGTGTGGCCTTACGCGGAATTCGGGGTGAATGGGGTTATCAGCTCATAAAGCCTGTACGTGGCCATCATTCAGATCCGGCGCTGAGGTCTGGGCCGGGTTGTCAGTTTGAAGGATGATCGACGTTCGTGTCGGACAACAACAACCGCATTTACGCGCGCGCGACCTTGCTACGCCCTCGGCGAGTCGTGACTGAGAGGAGTTTCGAACGCACATTTTTTCCCGCCAAAAGCGGTGACAGAGCCGGCCCGCTAGCCTGGTAACCAGACCGCCGTGAGCTCAGTGCTATCCTTCGGCGCCGAGAGCGTTTCGAACCGCCAACCA
>NW_017804187.1:1016269-1019685 GCF_001625305.1 Branchiostoma belcheri | reverse complement strand
ATTCTTCACAGCAGCGGAAAACATTTGATATTCCCCGGGCTTTGCCAAATATGCCGGCCCGCCGAAGAGGAAATAGAGTTGCGCAAGTTCAGCGCGAGTAATTGGAAATTTGTCGCGAGGCTCGGCGCGGAAAATCGGCGATTTGGCGCCGGTGGGCTCGTCAGACGATCGCCCGAGGGGGACCGGTGTCATCGCCGGCTAATCGAACATCTCTCCGAAGACCTGTTCGGCTATCATGGCGGGAATTTGGATGGAAATAATCGGGGTGTACTGTAGGAAAAACACGCCGCAGGGAGGCGACCGATTTGGCGGGGAGGTCAAACGATTTGATTCGGACGTAGTTTCTGTCAGCGAACCGTCGGGATCGTCTGCAAAATGTAGCAATTTGAAGCGCGCCTCTGAAGCTCAATTTTCCCGCGCTTTCGTCTGCTACATGTATACAGAATCGTCACCGTTTACGCGAATGACTTGCCGTATTACGACTCTCTGTTGATATCTAAACCTTTACGGACGTAGTTTCTGTCAGCAAACCGTTGGCCGTCAAAATTTAGCAATTTGAAGCGCGCCTCTGGAGCTCAATTTTCCCGCGCTTTCCGCTTTCCCGCCTTGTCGTCTGCTACAGAATCGGCACCATTTACGCCAGTAACTCGCCGTATTACGAGTCTCTGTTGATAGCTCAACCTTTACGGACGTAGTTTCTGTCAGCGAACCGTTGGGATCGTCTGCAAAATGTAGCAATTTGAAGCGCGCCTCTGAAGCTCAATTTTCCCGCGCTTTCGTCTGCTACATGTATACAGAATCGGCACCGTTTACGCGAATGACTCGCCGTATTGCGACTCTCTGTTGAAATCTAAACCTTCCTTAAGTCGCCAGGGACGTCTTCTCTCTCAGCAGTTCCAACAAACTGTGAGTTTGACGCGCCAAATCTCGACAGACTGTCCCAACGCTAATCCGGCCTGTCAGTATTCCTGCCGCCATGTTGAGCCAATGTTATCGTCTGCAGGATCCGGGGTGGGCCTCGGCAGGAACAGCAGGTGCCTGATCGATCCGCCACGTTCAAGTTCGGACCAGAACAAAACAGAAATAGAATTTTCCTGCGGCTGATCAAAAAGATTTTCTTCCAATCAAAATGTTGTCTCAATGCACATAGACTGCCCATGAACTACTCTCCAAGCAGAGGTTTTTGTTTTGACTTATTTTGGGCGTGTTTTTAGGCTTTTTATCGGGCTTTCTTTTTTTGGCACTGGTATCTTTTTACGCCAACCCAACATTACTTTGCAAAAAAGAAAGCCCCATAAAAAAGCCTAAAAACACGATAAAAATAAGCTCAAACCCAAACCTCTGCTTGGAGGGCATCCATCAACCATGATCTCTTTCACTTGGAAAATTATCTCACTGAGGATGTGTCCTTGTCCGCACAGCACTTGTGTATTCTAGAATGTCTAATCTGGCTCCGCCAGTGACTGCCAGGAAAGTCTGGTTGGCAACCACGAACAGGGTGGTGACGGCTGGATAGACAGTTGACAGCACGGAAAGACGGCACTGGGGCAGTAAGGGTTGGCAACCCAAGCTGCATCTCTCCTGGGAGGGTATCCCGCAACACGCCACGACAAACCCTAATGAGCAATACCCCCAGGGATGCCCGAGAGGGGGGGAGGATGAGCATCCCATTCGGACAGTTCACTCGTTGTTGACCCCAGCGCATGGAAAATCGACTACGAATGCAGTTTGTGTGTGTGGCAAGGTATGCAAAAACCACAGAGGACTGAAAATCCACCAAGGGAAAATGGCCTGCCTACGGAAGTCGCAAGCGGAGCACCGCTCAGAGGCCACAGCTAGCACCACGCAACCAGCGGTGCAGCCAAGGGACTCTGGTAAGACGGTGGAGGATCCAGGCCCGGAGGCACCCCACAGTGCCCGGAACCTCCACGCTCCGTTAGCCTCTTCACAAGGCAGGATGGCAGAACAGCAGCGGGTCAAGTGGCCAGCCTCAAGCTCCAAGGAGTGGTCGCAGTTTGATCAGGATGTGGACAAGATTCTGGAGTCAGTGTCTAGAGGCAGTGTAGATCAGAAACTCAGGTCAATGGGTACCATCATCATGTCCATGGGGGTGGAACGGTTTGGTGCTAAACAGAGAGGAAAGGCTAGAGACCCAGTGAAGCCAAACCGGCGGGAAGCCAAGATTCGCCAACACAGGCAGGAGTTAAAGTCACTTAGACGGAAGTTCAAGGTTAGCACTGGAGAGGAAAGAGCGGCTCTTGCAGAACTCACACATAGCCTTAGGGGGAAAATTCGGACACTAAGAAGGGCAGAGTATCACAGGAGGAGAGGTAGGGAGAGAGCCCGTAAGCGGAGTGCCTTCATTTCCAACCCTTTCGGTTTCACGAAGCGCCTCCTAGGGCAGAAGCGGAGTGGGACCCTTAACTGCTCAGTGGAGGAGATCAACAGCTACCTCTGCACGACCTTCAGTGACGCCGCTAGAGATGCAGACCTCGGTCCTTGCTCACTTCTGGTGTCTTCCCCGGAGCCAGAGACCCAGTTTGACAGCACTGAACCAACCCTGAAGGAGGTGAAGGAGGCGGTCAAAGCAGCAAGGGCTAGTTCAGCTCCAGGACCCAGCGGTGTGCCATATAAGGTTTACAAGCACTGTCCTAGGCTGGTTGTGCGTCTCTGGAAGGCCCTAAGGGTGGTGTGGCGTAGAGGCAAAGTGGCTGATGACTGGAGGAAAGCGAGGGGTTTGGATTCCGAAGGAGGAGAACGCTGGCAACATAGAGCAGTTTCGTCTGATCTCACTGCTTAGTGTGGAGGGGAAGATATTTTTCAAGATTGTGGCCCAGCGTTTGATCAAGTACCTTCTAGACAACCAGTACATCGACACGTCAGTACAGAAGGGGGGAGTTCCCGGAGTTCCGGGTTGCATGGAGCACACAGGTGTGGTGACGCAGCTGATCAGGGAGGCTAGGGAGAACAAAGGGAACTTGGCAGTTCTATGGTTGGATCTGGCCAACGCCTACGGTTCTATCCCACACAAGCTGGTTGAAGCAGCGCTGACCAGACACCATGTTCCAGAGGCAATCCGGAACCTCATCCTGGACTACTACAGCAACTTTTGGCTGAGGGCTGGCTCCAACTCGGCAACATCAGCGTGGCAGCGGTTAGAGAAGGGCATCATAACTGGCTGCACGATTTCAGTACCTCTCTTTGCACTAGCGATGAACATGTTGGTCAAGTCCGCCGAAGAAGGATGTCCAGGCCCTATGTCCAAGTCCGGAACCAGGCAGCCTCCGATCAGAGCGTTCATGGACGACCTCACGGTGATGGCTGAGTCGGTCCCAGTGTGCAGGTGGCTTCTGCAGGGATTAGAGCGTCTCATCACATGGGCACGGATGAGCTTCAAGCCAGCCAAGTCGAGGTCC
>NW_017804187.1:980419-1015142 GCF_001625305.1 Branchiostoma belcheri | reverse complement strand
TCTTCTTGTGTACGAGGTGCCAATGACTGCGGTGGAACAGCTAGAGAGAACCATCAGCAAGTCCCTGCGCAGATGGTTAGGGGTGCCAAGGTCCCTGAGCAACATTGCTCTGTATGGCAGATCCACCAAGCTGCGTCTTCCGTTGAGCGGTCTGACAGAGGAGTTCAAGGTCACTCGGGCCAGAGAGGTGATGATGTACCGAGACTCTGCAGACACCAAGGTCTCCTCTGCTGGCATTACGGTCAGGACCGGGAGGAAATGGAAGGCACAGGAAGCAGTGGACAAAGCAGAGTCAAGGTTGAGACATAGTGTCCTTGTGGGCACCCTGGCAGTAGGGCGAGCAGGACTAGGCAGCTGCCCAAAGCCTCAGTATGACAAGGCCAGTGGAAGGGAGAGGCGTCAACTGGTCCAGGATGAGATACGAGCCGAGGAAGAGGAGGCTCGCCACTGCAGGATGGTAGGCATGCGCAAGCAGGGTGCGTGGACCAGGTGGGAGCAGACAGAGCCCCGCAAAGTCACATGGCCAGAGCTGTGCAGGGCCGAACCTTTCCGGATCAAGTTTCTCATCTCTTCTGTGTATGATGTCCTCCCAAGCCCAGCCAACTTGCATATCTGGGGCATGGCAGAGACCCCAGCATGTCCACTTTGCGGGAGAAGAGGTACCCTAGAGCACATTCTTAGCTGCTGTCCAAGGGCACTGGGCGAGGGGAGGTATCGCTGGCGGCACGACCAGGTCTTGAGAGTGTTGGCTGCTTCCTTTTGCAAGGCTATTCAAAGCAGCAAGAGTCAGATGCCACCTAAGAAGTCCATAACCTTTGTCAGGGCTGGTGAAAGTGCTAAGCGGAAACCCACTTCTGCTGGTGGGCTTCTAGCTACTGCGAGAGACTGGCAGCTCAAAGTAGATTTAGACAAACAGCTCAAGTTTCCAGATCACATCGTTGCCACGTCACTGCGGCCAGACGTGGTACTTTGGTCGGACTCCACAAAACAAGTGATCATGTTGGAACTGACTGTTCCGTGGGAAAGTAGAATAGTCGAAGCCCACGAGCGTAAAAGAGCGAAGTACACTGAACTAGTAATAGACAGTCAGAAGAGGGGGTGGAGGGCCCGGTGTGCACCGGTTGAGGTTGGGTGTCGGGGGTTCGCAGGTCAGTCGTTGTCTAGATCGTTAAAGCTCCTCGGAGTAAGAGGGCCGCAGCTCAGACACGCTATCAGAGATATTCTTGAGGCCGCAGAAAGAGCCTCAATTAAGATGGCTGTGGTTCCGTCGGGGGGATAGTTGGACAAATGCCACTTGGACACAAGTCGGGGATTGATCACCCCGGCTGGGTCGCCTGGATGAGGGTGTATGATGCTCAAAGACCCGAAACACCCAATGATTCCAGGTGCATCACTGAGGATGTGTCCTTGTCCGCACAGCACTTGTGTATTCTAGAATATATTCCTGACTATCTCGGAATATCATCAATAGAATAACTAGCGTCCATGGCTCATCACCTATGAATACATCAATGATTACACGCTTCCCATATGGGGAAAGTTGATCGTGTGATAACTATAAGATTCGGTAAGATCACTCACTGTAAAGATAAGAGAAATGAGGTTTACGCCTTGATAAGAGTGATTTGTACCAGCAGTTACAAACTTACAAATTATTTGGTAAGACGATTCACACACGATGGTTTCTTCTTTTTTTTGGAGGGGGGGGGGTGGACGCACTTCGAAGTAGGTTTGAAATAGCCTCCACCAGGCCTTTCTACAGAAATACGGATGGTAAAATTCGGCAAAAAAAGAGAGTAAAATTGGCCAATGGAGTCCGGCCGCGGGAAGCTTGTTTCTTTCCCTGCGCGGCCAGTCAAACCCCAAGGCAGCCAAACTCCCCTGGCTAATATTCTCCTATACATAGCCAGCGTAGTTAGTCTAGTGGAGACTAGGCTTGAAAGGAATCTAAATGATAGTAATACTTTTTCTAAGCAATCAAATTTTAAACAGCTAGTAGGAAAATCTGTGTTACGTTACTTCCGGGCGTTTTGCAAAAGCGCGATTTTGACACGATTTACTTCAAAGCACAGTACCATCTCCTTTCTATACATAGCTATTGACTTCTTAGCAACCTGCTTTTCAGAATGCGGTTAAACAAACAGTAGCATAAAGGGGTGGTTCATTTTTTTCTATGGTGAAAATATGAATGAATGAATGAATGAATGAAGGCATGAATGAACGAATGAATGAATGAATGAATGAACTTTATTGCTCGACAATCGTACATGGTACAATGGTGACAGTAATACAACAATACTACAAAGCTAAACTACCTTATTACATTTCTTGTATAGTGAAAATATGAATGAATGAATGAATGAATGAATGAATGAATGGATGAACTTTACTGCTCGACAATCGTACATGGTACAATGTGTGGCAGTAATACAACAATACTACAAAACTAAACTACCTTATTACATTTCTTGTATAGTGAAAATATGAATGAATGAATGAATGAACTTTATTTCTCGACAATCGTACATGGTACAATGTGTGACAGTAATACAACAATACTACAAAACTGAACTATCTTATTACATTTCTTGTATGGTGAAAATATGAATGAATGAATGAATGAATGGACTTTATTGCTCGACAATCGTACATAGTACAGTGTGTGGCAGTACTACAACAATACTACAAAACTAAACTATCTTATTACATTTCTTGTATGTGGATTTGAGAGCGTTAGACTAAACGTACGGGCGTCTTTCGGGACTGCTGAATAATTTAGTGAGTCTGTTCGTGGGATATCCGCCAGGATTTTCCACCAATCCCGAAGGAAATAAGTCGGGATAAGTTTTATTCTGTTGTGGAAACTACTTTGTGCGGGTTGTAATCCTGTAGTATCCGCGGGAGTCCCAGAATGGAACTCTCTTCAAAAAGATTTTAGGCTTCAGCCTATTTTCGACGTGGTTTAGGGTGTTTGATCGAGTTTTCTTTTTCGCATTGTATCTGTTTTTTTGTTTTTTTTCGTGAGTAATCATGTAGTATCTGCGGGAGTCCCAGCATGGAACTCTTCAAGCAGAGGGTTAGCATCGGCTTCAGTTTATTTTTGACGTGTTTTTGGCGTTTTATCGAGTGTACTTTTTGTGCTGTGTCTGTTTTTTTTTTTGCCTGCCAAAGTTTGATGTATGTATGTTTTGATTTTGATCCTGTCTTACAGCCACTAAAATCTGCCTTGAGATGAATACGGTCGTATTTGCAGCGTTCCAACAACAGTAGATACTTCATCAGCTTATTTTTGTCGTGTTTTAGGTCTTTTCTCGAGTTTTCTTTTTTTGGAATTTTTTTCCCAGCCAAAGGATGGCGTTCTCGGTACTTCGGGTGGCAAATGGATACTGCCTTGCCAGTTTTGATGCTATCTTGCAGCCACTAAAATAAACTGCTTAGAGGTTAATCCCATTGTATATGCAGCGCTCCAACAATAGTACAGAGTTAATCAGCTTATTTTTGTCGTGCTGTTATGTCTTTTCTCGAGTTTTGTTTTTTGGAATTTATTATTGGATACCTCGAGTGGCCAGTGGATACTGCCTTTCCAGTTTTGATGCTATCTTGCAGCCACTAAAATAAACTGCTTAGAGGTTAATCCCATTGTATATGCGACATCCCAACAATAGTACAGACACACAAAGACTAGGTAAATCCACACCGACGCGCATTATTGACCGGATCCCCAGAGTTGAACTCACGACGTTACTATGGATTATTCGAACACTGTGTGCGGCCGCCATACTTGATTGAAGGTCAGCCCGTTCAATGAGGAAAGGTCATCGGTGTTAGGGAGAACTAAAGGGAAAATTGTAGCGAATTTCCGCCCATTTGAATCTAAACTGTTGTCGGAACTGAAGTGATCTGCCTTCACTGTGTCCGGTACTAAGTTAATTCCGGTAGACTTTCTGTGGGCCATGTACCATTCGGATGCAATCTGTATCTATTATACCTGCATTATTCCAGTAATTGTTATTAATCAAAACGCTTTTCCGCGTAAGATACCTGTCTTTAGGGCGAAGTTTGCCTAAAGCTAAGGTCCCAATTACGCCGGTGCCCGTCGGGGATGTAGCCCCGGCTGGCCCCGGCCGGGTTCAGGAGTCGGGCGGGCATCGGCTGTCGTGGTCACAATTAAAAGTTTCCTTCAGTAGCATTTTGTTAGAAATTTTGTCACCCTCTTTGGTCGGTATCCGGCAGGCACCCGGCAGGTACCCAGCAGATTCTCTGACGATGTCTTGTACTGACCTATACGTAATGCAGAATTCACGTATTTGTTGTGATCATTTGATCTGTGAGGTCACACATTTTACCCGGGTTTACGAAGTACACGCCTTTATTCTGTTCATCTGGTCTGTGACGTAAGAAATGTGTCCCGGTGGAATGCCGGCAACCGGAGGGGTACCTCTCGGTGTTCTCACGATGAGGTCACGGCGTCTTTTTGTCAGCGGGGCCCGGGTAGAATTTAACTCAGAATTAAATTCTTATCGGGGCCCCGACGGGCCAAAAAATAGCCCGGTAGCCGCAGGGTGCCCCGCGGGGCCACGTCGGGGTCCCGCCCGAAAGTGGTAAAAAACAGCCCGGGAACTACCCGCCAGGGCCCCTTTTCCCAATTGGGACCTTAGCTTAAGGCGTGGTCAGGTCCGTCGAAGGGTTTTCAAGCAGGCAGAACCAACGGCCAACAAGGATGTAAGACAGCCTTATTCAGAACCTTTCTTAGGCACGGTTCTGGATAGTCTACGTACGCGTATCCAGAACCGTGCCATGGGCAAATCCACGTTCTTGGATACGCAGAGACTATCCAGAACAGTCCCTGATCCTAACCCTAACCCATTCAGCTATAGGACTAAATAGGCACAGTTCTGGATATTTCCACGTGCTCGAGGTGTGGCTGTCCTCACACAGGTTTCACACTCCTTCCGAAGGACTGTGCCAATAACAGTATCCCTTACAAGCATTATGGAGTTCCTGTGTTGCTTCTGTCAACGCTAATATGAAATGTTGCTCAAATTAATTAAAGTTATTGGAATCGCTTGACGACAGACAGTCCTTGATGTAATCCAAATCTTGAACAGAGTAACACTTCACCACTGCTGGGAAATTTTCGGCCGGGCAGCTTTTTGTAAAGTACGAAAGACAACAAAGCACAGAAAAGTGTTTAGTAATAATCATGGGCACTATTTCTGTATATTCTTGATATAAATTATTTATGTTCCGTTCATACAAACAGCCCGGCCGGGCCCCGGTTTGGAAATGTGACCTAAGCATTACACTTGTGATGATTTTTGGACTCCTCTGGAGTTCATCTTCCATTCTCTGCCTGAGTCCACACCCTGGTCCCGGCGAGATCCTTTCATTATCGCGCGGAATTGGAGTGAGGTTTGCAAACTCCCGAGCTCAATACGTCTTGACCTTCGCCGAGCCGATACTCGTGACCTTGACGTTTTCTTGCGGCGGATGAGGCGGAAGGATTCGCCCCTGGAGAGGGTAAACAGGCCCGGGGGAGTCTACTGCTCATCTCACTATGATGAAAGAAAGGAATATCAGAACTACATTTGTAAATCTCACCACGCCTAACAGAAAAGACCACCAGGCAAGTGAGTACTAAAACGTTAACATTATATCAAGTAGAAAAGTAACATTTTGCAAACAAATGCATAATACTAATAGCTTGAGTGTCAGCTTTGTTAGCTTTCGTCCGGTAGCGGGTCTTGGGGAGCGGACAAAAGCTAACAAGGCTGACACTCAAGCTATAATGCTAAGCTTTACATGGACTACAATAAACTACTGCTCTGTTTATTCTTACTCAAACGCATTCATATATATATGGCGACCAGTCCCTATCCTGCCACTTGCCACATAATGTAATGTGTGTCTGCCACTGCACCAGTTACCATGGTGACAGCCATCTGGTCCGGGTCATTGACCTTATTAGTTTGGAGAAGATGAAGAAGAGGAAACGGAGCAAAAACAAAATTTATTCTTCTGCGAAGGTTAACATAACTCTTAAGTCTTGATGGCGTCATTTGCAAGTATGAATGAATAAATGAATGAATGAATGAATGGTTTATTCGATCATTTTCATCAGGTAAAGTATATCGCAGCCATGTATGTTTTTAACATGCACAAACTATCTGCCGTCCAACTTAAGGAAGACAAACTTCATAAGAGAGATATATAAACTTGAACCTGAATATTAAGGGTGGATCTCTGAATGTCGACGATAACAAAGCAGCTATCAAATTTTCGTTCTATTTGTATTGGATTTCTATTGTTATTGTTTTTTTATTACTGTGTGATCCTTTCTTCCCTTCCCAGTTGATTTGATGACGCGGAACATATCACCAAATTGGGGAACATCAAGATTCAATAAACTCAGCCCGTCCCGGAAATTCGCCGGTAAGCCGTATCGATCATTATTAGGGACGCTACGTTAATCACCTGGCGGGACGTGACCGCGCACCAAGGGACCGTCCGTTCAGATTTGGCCAGGGTTGCGTCATTTCATTGCAAAAAAAAGTTACATATATCTAAATAAGTGCATCGATACCTATTAGGGACAGTACGTTATTCAGCAGGCGGGACGTGAAGCGCACTAAGGGACAGTCCGTTCAGACTTGGTCAGGGCTGCGTCATTTCATTGTCCTGTCTTCACCAAAAAAAGGTAAACGTAAGTAAGATATGTCGATCCCTACTAGGGACGGTCCATTATTCACCAGGCGGGACGTGACGGTGCTCTAGGGGACCGTCAATTCAGATTTGGTCAGGGCAGCGTCATTTCGTTGCAAAAAAAAAAAGTTACATATATCTGAATACTGTAAGATTCATCGATCATTATTAGGGACAGTACGTTATTCACCAGGTGGGGCGTGACCAAGTACCAAGGGACCGTCCATTCAGATTTAATCAGGGTTGTGTCATTTCATTGTCCTCTCTTTAGCATTAAAAAATTTAAACGTAAGTATGATATATCGATTTTTACAAGGGACCATCCGTTATTAACCTGGTGGGACGTGACCGCGAACTGAGGGACCGTCCATTCAAATTTAGTCAGGGTTGCATCATTTTATTTGCCCCTTTCCAGCATTAAAAAAAGGTAAACGAAATTAAGATTTATCGAGGATATTTTTCAAATACGTTTAGGTTAATCACTCCCATCCATTTTTGTTTCCTACCACCGAACATTATGCGTATCTAGATTCATAGAGTCCACTTATCCAGTGCCCCTCCCTGATTGATATTAAGGACGCTGTCATTCGTAAGTTTAGACCCATTTTTCATGGCAAGTGTAGGTTCCAACCTTGTCCTTGGAGTAAGACATTTGCAAAATGGACGTGAACTTAAGTGCAAACGTTTTCACACCATTGTTAATAACATATATGTGTTAATACGTCGATGAAGGTTAGACATCCAGGTAATACGATACGCCAAAAGCAGTTACACAAGCAACTGGATATGATTTTGAAACTGCCCCAGACGTTTCAGCTAGTATCCACTAGCTTTCGTCAGTGACTGACACACCAGAGGGGAAATGCAGGTTTATAAGCACAAACTATTGATTGATATGCAAATAAAGTGAAGACAAATTTTTGGAAGTCGAAAATGGAACAAACGTCAGGCAAGTCAAGACAAGATGCAAATTAGTCAGAAAGCTCCTGTTATGCAGAACAGGGGAACACGATATGTGTACACTACTAGTTTCCTTGCTGTGTGCCATACACACCTGTATCCTTCCCATGTATATCTGTGAATAAGAAAAACTGATTATTCATACAAGTAGCCATCTCTCTCCCTTCCCCCTCTCTCTACATGTACATCTATTTACACTTGTATTTATCTATCTACTTAAGGCATGCATCTATCTATCTATCTATCCATCTATCTTTCTATCCATCTATCCATTTAGCTATCTAGTTTATAGCTATCTATATCTATGTCTGTATAGCAACCCATATGTATGAATATAATAATTCATAGAACGTCGGACAAAGGCTTGAACCGGCGTGACTACTAGTATCAGCTTTTCATACGTTTTGACGTGGAACTAGACTAGCCTGGTTAAATCGCTTTACGGTTGCCGGCCGCCCAACATCCAGCCGGCCCCCGAAAAGTACAGCATAATTCCGACCCTATACGATCTGTATTCGCGTCTTAACGCGTTACTTGTTCCAATATACACCCACGCCCACAGGAGGGACGATGGTATTTGTGATAATATGCGGAGGCGAGTCGACTATTCAGTACAACACTTAATGATAAAGATAGCTACATGAAAGGGTCATTTATCAAAACGTCACTTGTTGAAACATTGTCAGCCTTTCATATAAATGATATCGATGTATAGATATACATTCTAACGTCTCAAATCTTTTTTTAAGACTTGGACAGTCCACGCGTATCCAGAACCATGCCTGATTCTAACCCTATCCCTTTCAATCATAGCTCTAGATAGTCCAAGTCCTGGTCCTAACCCATACCCGTTCAGGCATACATGTAGAACTAAATAGGCGCGGTTCTGGATATCATAAATGAATGAATGACGACCTTTATTGCACATTTTTGCCACACTGGGCTAAGTACAGGTCAAAACAAAACATAATGGAGAAATATATACAAAATAAAACTAACTATCATTACATAAATTCGACTTCTCGCTTTTCAGTTATGGTAGAGATAAATGAACAGATATGTTTATCGATGGAAGGCTTGTCAAGTCGCATCAGGAATATGAATTTTTCTACAGTGCTCAAGTGTATGAAATAAGGAAATAGGTTTTGTACAAGCCTATACAGATCACTTCTCTCTTTACTATATAATCTACATTCTATAACAAAGTGACATTCGTCCTCTATTCTATTCAGATTACAACATTTACATAACCTTTGTTCCAGAGGGGTCATAAAGACCACCCAAAACCCTACCAGCCACATTACAACTCTGGAACTCCCTCCCACAGGACATTGTAGCTCTAAAGGACAGACACAAATTTAAGAGAAGTGTAAACCGTCACCTCAGTGGTATCGGACAGCGCCCTTGTGACAGCTGCTAAGCTGAGACTGACATTACATAGATTAAAAAAAACAAGAAAAAAACCGTGTGTTGATCCTAACCCATTCAGGCATAGAAATAGATAGACCCGGTTCTGTATACGATAGTGGCTCTGTGACTGGCACTTCCCGCCATAATTTCACCCTCCGTTGCTCTTCACTGCTCAGCGTGTCAGACACACCGTTCCACTAGACAGTAATGGCTCCTATATTGCCGGAGTGAGTTTCACGGCGTTTTCGCCCGTCAGTGATAGTAACAGTAGCAATGTCAGTAATAGCTTCTGCATATTGCTGTGGTGAGTTTCACAATGTGACCGCCCGTCTAGTGCTAGTCTGTGTAACGCAAACTCTGTCGTCCGCGGCTATAATGGCCCGTCCTTGCTAAATCTTTAGCCATGACGCACCAGTGTACCTATATTCTCAATAACGAACGCTGAATTGTGTTTAAACGTTTCTTTATTCTCATCACACGACAGTTTCATCTCTCTACTGTTTCCAAATGACAAGGGGGTGGGTTCACGTGACCCGCGTCGTCCCCAGGGCACGTTTAATATCCGAGATGCCCCATCTCGTCCCCAGAGTTCAGTTCATATCCATGGAGAATTTGACTTGGAGAGAAGTTGATTGATAACATCTAGAATATCGTGCACTGATTTCGACTAACGTTTACTAGTGGGGATAAAGTTCAATCGCTTTGGGTTTGAGCTTTATTTATCTATTGATCTTAAAACAGTTGGCTAATACCTTCAGTTTTCCAAGGTAGCCCAACAAAACAAGTTACAAAGGCAATAGACAATCAAGTAATTAAACATAGAGATAATAAATAATATGAACAAATAGTGCAATTAATGAATCATAAGAAACAAGACATGTCAACCAAACAAATATTCAAAATCATAAGGCATAACCAAAGTCCGTGTCATTTCAGTCAAAAAGTAAGTTTTTATAGATAAGCTAAGATAAGCTTTTCCCCTTTTATGTTAAATCGAGCATGTCGCAAGATTTTCTTGGTTAACGTTAATCTCTAAGCAGATCTTTTGTTTGCTGCAAGACAATATCAAATTGGCAAGTCAGTATCATCGCCATTTTTCATCAACAAAATGTACCTAGTTGCTGGTGGACGTGCCAACCACTAAGTATATTATACCAGCTAGCTCAGAAAAGAACAAGAAACAGTCATTCCTTCAAATGCCAGAGTTATCAACCAAAAATTGTGGTGTTAAAAAAAGTACATTTGAGGCATCATCACTAAAAAGCTTTAAACAAGTTCTGCAATCAAATGTGCAAAGACTGTGCGATATAGCTAGCTGCCGCCGTGTCGCGTGCCTGCGAAGCTGGTGTGTTATGTCCAAGGGCGGTTACACCGGCTATACAGATACAGATACAGAGTAGTATCATTACTAAACTTGTAAACAATAAGCCAAATCCCAAACCTCTGCTTGGACTTGAAGAGTATCTCTTCGTTTGAGTGCGCGAATGCACTACTGTTTTCTGTTTAGCTTGCTGTAAGAATGACAAGAAACTTTGTTGCTTGACAGTCCTATCCGATACAATACCACGTAAAACACAGTGTAAAGTCAACTCTCATAGTATGAGAATATATATCATAGTGTGTAGAAGATACATAGCTGACGACTCTATCACTGAATCATGATGGTGTCATCGAATGACTCTTCTTTACCAGACGCTGCGAACAACGCACTAGCTTTTTCCTGGAGGTCAAAGGTCATAGAACCGAGATTCGAATGCAGACGACCGGACGGTACGTGTTGAATTTCCCGCCTTTTCTTCTCGTTTTCTTTCGTCACAGAAAGTATGCAAAGTTTCTAGCATCCGCGTTATGTTTGTGAGAGTTTTTAGGTATCACAAGAATGCTTAGGAAGTTTCAGGGCTTCTTTTTTTGTCGTTCCAGCGATGAAATTTAGGGGTGACCTTGAACAGTTTGTGATCATGGCACAAGAACATGGAGGCGCCATCATTCTGTCACGTTTCCTTTCGTCACACAAGGTAAGGATAATCACCAGTAGCCTTAGACTGTTTGTGAGAGTTCTTAGGTATATCAACTTGTCAACAATGTTTTTTGTGCCACGGATTTTCTTTGTCATTACAGCAAGTTTAGAGGTGACCTTGAACAGTTCACAAGAACCTGAAGGGCGCCTTGATTCATGGATTCATGCACGCTTTCGTTCATCACAAGGTAAGGAAAGCCTCCAGTAGCCTCCTACTCTTTGCATGGAGGTAGCTTTTTTCTACCTCCATGCTCTTTTTGAGAATTGTCAGGTATCGCAAAAATGCTTATTAGTAGGAAGTTTCAGGGCTGTTCTTTTTGTCGTTGCAGCAATGAAGTTTAGAAGTGATCACAAGAAACATGGAGGATGGAGGGCGCCATCACTAAGTCATTTTTTTTCACCACCGAAGGTAAGAAAGGCCTCCAGTTAAGCCTTAGACTGTTTGTGAGAATTCTTAGGTATCACAACAATTCTTCATAAGCTCCATTTTTATTGATTGTGTTTGTTTGGTTTTAGAGCAATGAAGTTTAGAGGTGACCTTGAAGTCAAAAACACAACAACCAAGAAGGGCATCATCACTCGCTCCAGTTTGCACGTGGACACAAGCACAGTGAGGTAAGAACACGTTATGTCAGTCTCATGAAAAAAATAATGTTTGATTTACATGGAGTAGTCAAGTTTTCTGAGAAATTTAAACTGTTCTCCAACTCATAAATTTCACTCACCGGAATTTTCGACTGAATCACTCAGTCTTCCTCAGCTATCTGACCCAAATGCTGTGGACAATTCAGGTGATAGAAATCTATGACTTTCATGCTGAAGTAGTCAAGTTTGCTAGCATTCAAGTTCCAGCATTCTAGCATGTTCCTTAGTGGTTAATTGCTCAGTGATCATGTTGACTTGATGTTACAGAAATTGTGTTGAAAATTGGTTAAGAGTTAAATGTTGCAAGTTGTGTCCTAACAAACTTGTTACAAAGTTGGTTGGGCATATAACATGGCCCTTTACATCACATGTATAAATTTCCAATGTTGTGATCTGGGATTTCATGTAATGTTTCATCTCAAATCCCACGTGGATCCCACGAGATGAAAATCATCACAGGGGATCCACATGTAATCCAACCAGAATCTGGCTTTGATCCTTGGATATTGGATCTGCTCTCCCAGTGGGATTTTGCCTGAGATCCCTCAGTGTGTAGTTACACTATCTAGCCTGGGTAGCATTCCAGTTGTGTGATCTCTGTACTAGGATCCCATGTAGGATCTTTAAGCAGATCTTACGGGCATCTTAGTGATACCCTCACCGGATACAGATACTGGACAGTTTTCTTCACTCTATTCATATACCAGAATGAATTATTCTTATGCTGCATTATCATGTTTCTTTATTCATATACCAGAATGACTTATTTTCTTGCACTGTAATATATCATGTATTACCTTCTAACTGTATACTGATACCAGAAATTTTTCTTCACTGTATTCATATACCCCTCTAAACACATGACCCCTGACCTCATAGACTGACTTATTCTTTGACTTTGACTTATGCCTTATGATTTTGACTATTTGTTTTGGTTGATATGTCTTGTTTCTTATGATTGATTACTTGTACTCTTTGTTCATATTATATAAACATATTATCTCTATGTTTAATTGTTTGATTGATATTATGTTAATTTTGTCCCACACTGTACTTGATGTGATTTTTGTCTATGTCCCTTGTATGTTAAGCTACCTTGGAAATAAGTTGTCCTAAACTGAAGGTATACCAGAATGACTTATTTTCTTATACTGCATTAACATGTATTGCTTTATAAGTGTATAATGTACTGTGTAATCTATTCCTTTTAGTGCAGGATTTTTCCTTTATCTTAGATTCTAATTTAATTTGTTTTGTGTTACGTCTGTACTTTTTGTGGGTCAGACATTACAAGCAGAGTCTGCCTGTGCTGAGTAGAGTAGAGGGTCAGCATAAAATAATGACAAGTATCATTGCCAATAATACACATACAAATATATTGATGATTATTCTTTGGACCAAATGTTGTACACTATATGTGATAGGACCACCACTGATAACATTCAATGTGTCAAACCAACATGAAACTCTGGTGACCAGGTTGGTGCAGTTAATTCCCATATCAGAAAAACTCAGGCCCCACCAACTCTCTATAAGCTGTATAAAAGTAAGACCTAAAACACTTTGGTGCAACCTAGGTGGGATTTGGGAAGGAGCTTTAGACCCTCTAAAGAGGATTTGTAAAAGAAACTGCCGGCTTACAGCTTGTATAGTCTAGTCTGGACCAGGCTGGTGTATAGTCTCTGGCTAAGGATCAGTCTAAGGTTATTTGTAAAAGGGCAACCAAAGGTGTCAGAATGTAGTGGAGGTATTAACTCACATAACCTTAGCCATTTTCCTGGATGAATAGAGAAGAACGGATTTCTCATTGGAAAGGAATGGAGACATTTTTTTGTATAAAGGATTCTGTATGGATGTGTGTGTGTGTGTGTGTGTGTGTGTGTGTGTGTGTGTGTGTGTGTGTGTGTGTGTGAGTGTGTGTGTCTATGAGTGTGTGTGTGTGTGTGTGTCTGTACTCTGTAAGTATGTGTGTGTGTGTGTGTGTGTGTGCGTGTGTGTGTGTGTGTGAGAGAGAGAGAGAGAGAATGTGTGTGTGTCTGTGTGTATGTGTGTGTGTGTGTGTGTGTGTCTATGAGTGTGTGTGTGTGTCTGTATGTATGTATATATGTGTGTGTGTGTGTTTGTTATGGTGTTTATCTGACATAGATGTATATCTTAACAGTAAAGGTTATGTAGGGAAATTTCGAAATTTCAAACCTGTGTGGTTTTATATACTTTTTTGTTGTGTTGTGCAATGAGTTAAAATCATGTCCAGTTGCTTGAGTAACTGCTTTTTGGCGTATCGTATTACCTGGATGTCTAACCTTCACCGACTTATTCATTCATATATACATAGAGCACAGAGACTACAGCAAATGGGAGTGACAAAACTCACAGATGGTGCAGCGTCTCAAGCTGGCACTGCAGCATTTCCCAAGGGGGCCGTAACACTAATTTACGCCAACTGATGAAACCACGTATGATACTTTATGACTTTATGATATAGGGGGTGCTTTTGATGTACTTAATCAATGTATTCATGTAATATGACACTTCATATTAGGCTGTGAGTGCATCCAAGTCTTTTATAGAGCATTTACCTTTGCCAAAGCCCTATCCAAGGAGGTTAGATAAGAGAACCTTCTTGCCCTATCCTCGATCCGGATTGCGAATATTTAGTATTACCATATCGTAGGTAATATCCAACACACATGTAGCAAGAACCCCCCCCCCCTTAGTGCAAAATGACTTACTTTCTGTTAGACTGGTATTAGGCTGGTAACGTAGAATGGTAACGTATTTACATGAATTTGAGTTTGATTTTCTACTGTTTCGCCATAGAATTTACTTCCATTCGATATGAAATGTTCAAGAACTCACTTCTTTGGCCAACAAAAAAAAAATGATTTGTCTTGTAAAACGTATATTTAGGTAATCACATACTAGTAATCAACAAACAACGTGCATGACGTAACGGCCTTATTGCAGAAGGTGATAAAAAGAACATCTGTGTTTGCCAGGGTCTGTAGTTTCCCGCCTATATAATCTAGAACTAACTGAGCGTTAACACATGCACGAATGGTGAGCAGAGATACGTGTTGACGACGTGTTTACAGGAAATAACCGGATGCTGCTGAACATGTTCAAGTTTATGCTCCTTTTTTAAAGACCTGGTCATGGGATTGTGGCATTAACGACTGCTTGAGTGTAACTTAAAGACTGTTTAATCATATTGCAATATTTAAGAATTTTTAGGATAGCCAGAACTAACTGAGCGTTAATAAATGCACGAATGGTGAGCAAGAGATACGTGTCAACGAAGTGTTTACAGGAAATAACTTAACGGTGCTGAACAAGTTAAAGTTTCTGGTCCCTTTTTTTATTAGGCCCGGTCATGGAACTGTAAAGATTGCCTGCCAATTGTGGCATTTTAATCATATTGAAATATTTAAGAATTTTCGGGATAGCCAGAACTAACTGAGCGTTAACACATGCACGAATGGTGAACAGAGATACGTGTTTACAGGAAATAACAGGATGCTGCTGAACAAGTTTATGCTCCTGTCTATTATTAGGCCCGGTGAAGATTGCCTGCCGATTGTGACATTTACGACTGCTTAAGTGTAACTCAAATACTTCTTAGCCATATTGATATATTTAAGTCTCATTTACGTGACCTACGACATTAAAGCAACCTAGAGCTAACTCTATGGTAAAGGGTCCTTGTCTGATTCAAGTTTTTTTGGGGGGCTTCTTCTAAGGCACGACAGTGACCGACGAAACACCACAATCGTACTAAATCTACATAGTTTAGAAAAGTTTTGCCTTACGACAGTGTACGAATCGGATTTTCCCTCCATTTTCGGCGTCTTCTGGTTGCGGTCCAACTCCAGAAGGGCTGTTCTATCTTGTCGGTGAAGGCTTTTTCCCTTCGTAATCAATGCTTTCCTTGCCTTCCGAATGCGCCAACACAAGTCTTCCCTTCGATCCGGGTCCAGCTTCAATGCAGGAACATGAAGTTGTCCAACCCGTCTGCTTACTCCTGATGAGCTTCTTCATACCAAGGACGTTGTACTCTTTGCACTCACTCACTCACTCACTGCGCCGAGCTCACTCGAAGTCTCCCCATGACTGTCTGTTTCCATTTTTCTCTATCCTCCATCGCAGCAGGCAGTTCACTTAGAGTCATTCCACTGTCAGCCTCTAGTTGCTTTACGTAAGTTAAATGTGGTCTTCCGCGACTTCTTTTTCCATGACTCGGGTTCCACAGTAAGAGTTTGTGTACTACCTCATCCTTTTTCTTTCAACAGTGGCCTACAGAACGTAGTCTCCTTTGCCATATTGTTTCAGCAATCGGCGGCATGTTTTTGGACAGCTCACGGTTTGAAATTCTTGCAAGTCCTTGCAAATAGATACAAACTCTGGACAGACGCTGGTTGTATGTACATGTAAGCACCTCGCTGATCCTCCCACTACATGCACCAACACGACTTGCCGCTGATCACTCCTCCTCGACTCTCGGTTGCCATGGTTTTCGTACTTTCCCGAACTTCTGTGCGATACCGTCAACTTGGAGTAAGTGAGGTAATTACGATCATAGTGGAACTGGAGAAAAGAAATTGAAACCACAAGCTCTTAGCGTTGTTGTTCCACCTTCTTGTTGTAGGCAGGCCCGCAAATTGAAGACTGAAGGAAGAATGACCGGGTTTCCCCTCGCTAAATGCTGATTCGTTTCCTTTAGTGATGAGATGACAAACTCCTGCATACCATCTTCGGGTTGGTACGCGTTTGGCCTGTGGGTCCCGATCTTCGCTCGAGCTTGTACTGGAGATGTACATGATATTGGCCCAATTCCTATCCAGTCGGTTTTTAAACTCATTGACTGTCCTAGCTTCAACCACTGTTTGTGGCAAGGAATTCCAGTCCTTCACAGTTCTAACGCTGAACTCAGATTGGCATTCTTCCTCTTCTTCCTCTGAGTGACCGCTATCGTCATGTCGATCATTCTGTCACTTAGGGGAAAGGTCACCAGTCAAGAATTCATAAGAATTCAAGAAGCCCTTGCCACAAATGTTTCAGTATTTGTGGCTTCTACTGTTGTCTGAGGTAGAGAGTTCCAGTCTTTAACTGTCCGTGGCAGGAAAGACGCTGCTCGATACTGAGTCCTGCCCCAGAGTACTCACTACACATTGCTGTGTACCATGTGAAGTTATGTCCCCCGCCGCAAGTCCTCTCTGAGCGCTCGCTCGCTCTCGACAATCAAATCAGAGTAGAGCTGGCTTTAGCTCTAGCCTTGCGATAAAACCCACTTCCACGGCCGATCAATCCTGCTTTTGTTTGTCCTCTACTGCGCTCGCCCGGAGGCGTGTACGAACGAACGCGCTCCTCTCCCGACTTTAACTAACTCCGCGAGCCGGACGAACTACAGACGCGGCGCCCGTCCTCCCGTCCGCATCGAATTCACCCAGGCTGGCATATGTTTTGTCTCTACATTAATCAACCCGCCTGATTAAACCTGCCACCTCAGGGGACGTACCGCCGGCGACCACCTGACAGGCACCTGTCGCTGAGGACAGCTAGAGCCAACTGTAGGCAGGGGGCCTCGGCTGTTGGCGTATCCCATGGTGCCGCGCGCAATTGAATACGGAAGTGATTACAGCGCGCTACATACAGACGAGAAACTTGCGGGGCGGGAGTCGGTCGCACCTGTTTTGCCTGCGTGAAGAAGTACGCCGCTTCTACTAGGAACGTGCGACGGGAGCAAGAGGATATTTCTTTGCCAAGGACAGGCTCAGCAATGGCGGGGACAGCTTTCGGCAAGAGCGGACGATTTTCTCTTTGGACGGCCGCGGTGATTTGGGCAGCCCTGCTACACGGTGGGTCGACTTTACTATTATAGTATCGGTGGGACAGATCGCACGCCCCCCGGCCCTCGCCTTTTGTACGGCCCGGCTCCGTGCAAATCGCGCATTGTCCGGCCTTGTGATGCTCTGGCACGTTCGGCGCTGATTTTTTAACCTCAGTCCATAGCATGCCAAAAACTGGGGGTCTTTGGGAACTTTTATGTGCGATTTTCTGATTGCATATACTAGACAACATAGCCGGCCTGGTTGAATTACCCCCGTGTTTTGAAATAGGCTAATCAGAAAACAGGAAAAGACCACCAAACCCCCAGTTCTACAAGCCTGCTAACTTGATTTCTGGCCTCTTGGCACCGCGTTGTTTTGATTTTTCCTTCGCCGCCAGGCACATTTACTCCCGTCGGCCCTCCAGCCAACGAACCGTCGGACGGCCCGTCCAACCGCCTGGCCCATTCAGTACGTAGCCCCGGGGCTTGACGTCATATGGCGTTTGTGTCCGACCTATCTGTCATCTTTCTCAAACCGTCAGAGATACTAGCTAGTAGCCGGTCTATCACATTAACACTACCGGCAGTCTATAAAAACCTAAACAAGTGTCGATCCTGTCACTCACAGTGGCGCTAGCTCTCCACCTCTTTATGGCTAGCTTCGCACGTACTATCAGTTGGCTGATGATCGCGGCCCTTTAGTAGCTAGCTTCGTAGCAGGCTTATAGAACTGGGGGTTTGGTGGTCTTCGGCTGTTTTTCGATTAGTCCAAACGGGGGTACTTCAACCAGGCCGGCTATGTTGTCTATATGTAATCAGAAAATAGCACATAAAAGCTCCCGAAGTCCCCCAATCCCCCAGTTTTTGGCATGTTATGGAGGCTAGCCCCTTTAGCAATGGAAGGCGTATTCAGCGTATTATCACCCAGGCGTGACCGAAGGGGATAAGTGCAATGTAAACACGCCCTGCCCGACCACCCCTCGGGCCCACAACCGTTTATCCAACATCAGACGTCCAGGAATGATGCCCACCTTTAAGAAAACAAACATCGTTTTACAAGAACAGCAAAAGCCTGCCCCGGGTTATCAGAGATAGCGAAAGGTTCCCTCCGACAGACAGGCTAGGCACAACCACTTGTAAAACCTTCCCCGAGCCTTGATACTCCGAATTACGACGTGAAATATTTATTACAATGTATTGGGACTGTCACTGATATTACCGGGCCCTGTAAGTGTAACCCTGTACGGTGTCCAAACTGGGGGATTTTCGATGCTGGATTATAGGAAAGGTTCCCTCGGACAGACAGGCTAGGCACAACCACTTGTAAACCCTTCCTCGAGCCCTGTCCATGATACTCCGAATTACGACGTGAAATATTTATCACAATGTATCGGGACTGTCACACAGATATTACCGGGACCTGTAACCCCATACATACGGTGTACAGACTCTAGGATATCCGAGGACAACAAGTGACCCTGTGGCTCGGGAATTGAACCCGTGCCCGCTGGGTTGTTCTCGCGAATACAGATCTGAATTGGATTTAATTCAGTGTTTTTGATTGATGGTGGGTTCTCCCGTAACGCATCTCATCTCGCTTCATAACGCCCCAACAAGTCCGGAACGTAAACAAATGTAAGGACCTCTCTTAAGGGTGAAAAATCGTACGTATTTCGGAACGGAAATGATTGTAGCGTTGTTATATTAAGTGGCAGCAGCCTACAATTTCCGATTTTACAGTACGACACTCTTGTATTAGGTCTAAGTGAACGCCTGTTAGTGCTGTATTCTTTGCTCTCGGTCTCACGAATTTGTTAGGATGGTTTTAAGTTAAGACAACCCTCACGTTGAGTAGGCCTGTAACCAGGGATATTCTCCTCGTTACTAGCAACGCGTCCTGTCTCGATAAGCACCGGGTCCTTTCTCGGTATTCCGGCGGGACCTGAGCGAACCGGGCCCCGACAAATCAGGGTGGGTCGCCCCGGGGGCTTGTTTGACCGGCCGTTGTGCGTTTATCTCGGCGGAAACCTCGCTTCATGGCCGGGCCTAGATCCTATGCCTAGCCTCCATAGCATGCCACGAACTGGGGGGTTGGGGGGTCTTCAGGGTCTTTTATCATTTATGTGCTATTTTCTGATTGTATATATACACAACATAGCCGGCCTGGTTGAATTACCCCCGTTTTTTAGAACTGGACTAATCGCAAAACAGCCGAAGACCACCAAACCCCCAGTTCTATAAGCCTGCTACGGAGGCTAGGCGGCTATCAGGGTAGGAAAGTGTGTGGGTAGATAGCGTAGAGCGCAGTGGAGCATGCATGGCCAGTACAGTGGTGGTGACGGATGTACTGATGGCTTGGCTTTCACAATGAGACGGCCGGAGATACCGAATCTCTTATGATCGCGTGTATTACAAAGGAAAGCGTCTGAAAAGAGCTCGGGTTGGCCACAATGCTCATTCATTGCAGCTGTGTGTGTGTTGTGGGGATATGTTGATTTGCTTCGTAGCTAGGGTGGCCTTCGAAATATTACACTAGAGCCTCAGGGTGTGAGGGAAGGTTTTGATCATTTAGAGATTTTTTTTCACAGCGAGACACTGCATCTTAAGAGCCTGTGTTAGAGAGTAGACAGAACAGCTATAGTATAGCCTTTACATGATATGTTGATTTGCTTCGTAGCTAGGGTGGCCTTCGAAATATTACACTAGAGCCTTAGGGTTTGAAGGAAGGTGTTGATCATTTAGAGGTTTTTTTCACAGCGAGATACTGTCTTAGGGAGTAGACAGAACAGCTATAGGCTTTACATTATATGTTGATTTGCTTCGTAGCTGGGTTGGCCTTCGAAATATTACACTAAAGCCTAAGGGTGTGAGGGTAGGTCTTGATCATTTAGAGATCTTTTTTACATAGCGAGTTAACAGTCTGTCTGAGTATTAGACGGCAACAGCTATAGGCTTTGCTTTGCTTCGCTACGAATTCATACCAGCGCTGATTCATGGTCTTGTGTTAGATAGCCCGTGGTGGCTTCGGAAAATAACTGAAAGCTTCCGAGATGAGAGATCCGAATTGGCGGCGATAAATATTACAACGCGGCATTTGTATGCATTGAAAGGACGGATACAAATTTCCTGTAGCCTTTAGGAAGCGGTTATGAAGTGGTTAATACGTTCGTACGGAGCAACCCCGGCCTGTGCCTGCTCGGTCTGATACCTAGTCTCCAACAGACCCCTTTTGCATGCTGAATAAATCGTAGAAATCGGACTAAAAAAGAGTATATAATTGGCCAGAGGAGTTTGCCAATTGGACCCTCTATGGCCGGCGAACTCCTCTGGAAAATTATAATATATCCCCTTTTTAGGCCGATTTCAACGATTTATTCAGCCTTCAAAAGGAGTCTGGTTGTAGCCTCTATAGCATGCCAAAAACTGAGGGGTTTTGGGGGTATTTTCCGATTGCATATAGACAACATAGCCGGCCTGGTTGGATTACCACCGTTTTTACAACTGGGCTAATCAGAAAACAGCGGAAGACCACCAAAACCCCAGTTCTATAAGCCTGCTACGGAGGCTACTCAGAAAACAGCCGAAGACCACCAAACACCAGTTCTATAGGCCTGCTACGGAGGCTAATCAGAAAACAGCCGAAGACCACCAAACACCAGTTCTATAAGCCTGCTACGGAGGCTAATCAGAAAACAGCGGAAGACCACCAAACCCCCAGTTCTATAAGCCTGCTACGGAGGCTATCTGACACCAGCGTGGCGTGACGCTTGTAGTGGCTTCGTTTCCAGTCGACTGACGGTGACCTATTCGCGGAGACTCTGTGTTTACCTCCGCCTGTCACCTCGGTGCGACCCGAGGGCACCTCCTTTCACCCTCGGGCAGATACTGATTTAATTGAGGGCCTGCATTCGGGGTTGTAGTGATATTACAGATTACGCTAAATTTTCGCCGCCGATTACGAATTACGTTAAACTCTCAGAGCTGATTACGACTTTACGCTTTGTGCCTAATGTACTAAAATTACGTTGACTTTTGGGGATCGAGGCTGCGTACGGATTACGAAGACTAAAATATGCCTGATTACGCCTTACGAAAAAGCGCATGCAGGCCACCTTAATTCTGTGCACTACTCACAACCGTGAGAAAATATCAAACCCTATTAAAATCTAGACCATACCCTCCACCTCCTACCCAACAAAAATGACAGCCAGGGCGAGGTTGTTAGCAAGGATACCGTATCAAGTTGCGAGTCGTCCTACTCTGGAAGGTCAGCCCGCGCGGGTGTAACTGTCGGCCTACTAATAACAACTTGTTAGAGTCTCGTTACCATAATTGTTGCGACCTTGAGTGTAGCAGAGACATTGCTACAGCAGTAGTAGCCTGTTGCGTTCTGTGTGCTACATGCTAGTATACACTCCAGGGGTCTCCCAAATTTTTTTTAGGCGAGATGTGCTTCCTAACCCACTAAAAATCTGTCAATTTTCATGAAAATACTTAGAGAATACTCTAGATTTGAACATTTTGGGAGAGGTGCTAGGATTTTGGGTAGAGGGGGGGGGGGCACCCTTGCTTCATTGCTTGGGGAGAGCCCTGTAACTCCCAGCCTCGTGTAACAGACCACGAGCTTGTCGCTGCGCCTGGCTACCCCTCGTTGATCCGAAGTAGCACCCTGTGTTTGTGTATAAACGCGCTCTGTGTGCGTGGAGAGGGTTTGTATGGAGAGTGTAACCGCCCGGGCGTTACGCTTAGGCTAGGCTGTCGTGCCGAGGAGGGTGCTTCACTTCTATCGTATCTAAAACCGTGCCTATATATATAGTTGTATGCCTGGATGTGTTAGATGTGATCTGTTCACACGGTCTTGGATGGGTCTTGGATAGTCTCTGCGTATCTAAGAACGTGTGTTTGCCCCAGGCGTGACTCTGGATACGCGTGGACAATCCAGAAGGGAGCCTGGTTCTGGATTAAGCACCGTTCTGTATATAACATGGGTTGTTGAGGCTGGAGTACCACAATACTGTATGGGTAAAACACTTCCGATGGGGCGATGGAGGGGGGGGGGGGCGGAGGGGCATTGACCGCAGGAGCGGCCGTAATCCACGTTAATAAGCGCGATTAAGCGTGTTGATTACCCTCCAAGCAGAGGTGTTGGCTTCAGCTTATTTACGGCGTATTTTATTGGGCTTTCTTTTTTTGTACTGGTACCTATATCTCCAATCAGATCCTTTGGTGGGGGTAGGACAGTGTCATATTGGCCAGTCTGTATGCATTTCCCTTTGGTGGGGATATGGTTATAGGCTGGCTAATTTGATACTGTCTTACCCCCACCAAAAGACCTGCTTGGAGATTCTTGTACCAGTTTTTCGCCAGCAAAACAAACGATGACGTATTGAAAACTGCCCTGCCAATTGCAACGTGATACAGTCTTGCGAATATGATACTGTCTTGCCAATTGGAACGTAATACTGTCTTGTAACCACCTAACTAAATCTCTGCTTGGAGATTATAGCACAATAACAGACCCATTGACCACAGTAGCTTGCTTAATTATAGTTAATTAGCGTGATAATTAACGCTATGATAAGCGTGATTGCGCACGTTGATAATATAATATGATATGAGTGACATATATTGACTTGTATGGGCGTTCGTGACGTCCCAAACGTTTTAGTCCGTTCGTTCCGTTAACGCCACTACAGTAACGATTTTGTTTTCAAACCGCAGGAAATTTGAGCCCAGACGGTTCGTTGATTTGTGACATACATGCGTGGCCGTTAGCCGTTAGCTAGCTCAGATCCGACTCACAACGGAATATAAATCTGTACCGGAACAAGCTTTCTAGCCTCCATAACATGCCAAAAACTGGGGGTTTGGGAGGTCTTCCGGGTCTTTGGATGCTTTTATGTGCTATTTTCTGATTGCATATAGTCAACATAGCCTGGTTGAATTACCCCCGTTTTTAGAACTGGGCTAATCAGAAAACAGCCGAAGACCACCAAACCCCCAGTTCTATAAGCCTGCTACGGAGGCTACACCGGAACAAGCTTCCCCAGTTCGGCCGCTCGTCTCGCCAGACCTAATCGCTCCGCTTTGTCGTTTGATTACGGCTCTTGTCCCGCATTATTATTGTCCGCAGGGCTGAATTAGAACTTGTTGGACGGGTATTACAGGGGGAGGGGGGCGACCCATTGACGTAGTATCTGATTGTTATCCTCAAAACGTAAACAGAGGCTTTTTTGACGTCTTTTTAGGCATTTTCACTGGGCTTTGTTTTTCTGGTACCTGTATCTTTTACGGTGGCCTTTTCGGATAATTTTCTCCCAATTAAAATTTTATGCTATCTTGTAGCTACCAGAACAATCTGCTTGGAGATGACCACTTCTACGTGATATCAGAGTGTTTCCCTCAAAGCAAAGCTTTAGGCTTGGGCTTAAATTTAGACGTTTTTGTCGGGATTTGTTTTTTCTTTTGTTTTTGTCAGTCAAAATAACGTGGCACATTGGATACTAGCCTGCCAATTTGGTACTGTCTTATAGCCACCTGAACTGAAGATTACGAAATGGTGGGATGAACTAAGGAGGTTGAATCTTGGATGACCCGTTGACGTAAGTGTATACAGAATAGATACTCCTGAGTACACAGAAGCGGTCTTACGCTTCGCTGCACCAACAAAACCCGGCTGCAGATCTCTCAGCATCGGGGGAAATTACGACTGTTGGAAGGGAGCTTTACCCATATTAGGGATTACACCGGTGTGAGATTTACGTCAGGTTTGACACAACAAGTAGCAAAATCGGCTACAGGAACGGTGTAGCAATTCTCAGATAAGGGCCTGCCGGCGAGATGTCGTAAATTTCAAGGCCGCAAGAGTTAAAGTCGTTACACTCAAGTTGTTACACTTGTAGCGATCTTGTTGCTAGTGTAACAATGGGGGGTTATATGCGGTTATAGGCGCTACCAACTGACCCGACCGATGGGTCTAGACCTTTTAGCCGAGTGGTTTGAACGTCGGGTTTGCTGCTGGTACTCGGGAGGTCGTGGGTTGGAACTACTCTCCAAGCAAACGATCTTCCACCATCAACCTCTGCTTGGAGAGTAGGTTCGAACCCCGGCCCGGGACCAGGTTTTTTTTTTATCTCTTTCTACTCGCTCCTCTTGTTTCTTACTGAAGTCGTTACACTTGGCACACAATGAATGTAGCGATCTTGTTGCCAGTCTCAGCGAGAAGGATGCTTTGATACTTAAAGCCGTAATCTGGAGTTTTCCGTTGGATTCGGCGCAAGCTGTGTTTAGGCGCCGCTGTTTTGTAAATACGCTCAGAGTCTTATTGAGCGGCCCGGTACATGATATATTGTGAGCCTGTCCGTGCTGCGTGAAAGCGCGCATTGTTCACGGGAAGGCTTAAGGTTTCCCATTGTGCACTGGGTGATCCCACCGGGGTACTTAGCCCCACTCTTAACAACCTGGCGTCTTTGTAGGCACACACGTTACCGTTTGGTGTGGCTCATAGCTACTGCTTAACACAGCCACGTTATGAACTCACCGTATTGTTGATAATAATGGTTTATTGTCAACTTGAAAATTGTCCACAGTTTGCATCCACATGTGTGGCTGAATTGCTGTAAGGACATCACGACATATTCGAAGCTTTAACACAACCACGTTATAAACTAATACAAGTAACAGTGTAGTTGCTGTACTAGATGTTTTCATATGGGACAAATCATATCTATAAAGTGATCGTTCCCGTTTTTGGACAAGGAAACGTTTTGTGTGGCTTGGAGCCTCATGAATTAACAGTACTGTAACGGTTGTTTTCATATTTGAAAACCACAGCTACAAAGACGTGCAGTTTATTATTGACCTGTCTCTTTTGTAGGTGAAACGTTTTGTGTACGTGTCACATAATGAACCCACTGTATTGTTGTTTTCATGTGGGGAAATCATGTCTATAAAGGAGTGTCATTTGTTATTAAACTGGAGTATTTGTGCGAAGAAAGGTTTGGTGCATGGCTGTTTTCATATGGGAAAACTATATCTATAAACTGTTCATCGATCTTGTGTATTTGTGGGTGTAACGTTTTGTGTAGCTGAAATTAAAGCCTTCACTCAACACAACTACGTTATGAACTGATAGTATTGTTGTTTTCAGACGGGAAAAACCATATCTATAAAGAAGTGCTGTTTATTATTGACCTACTAGTAGCTCTTTTGTAGGGGAAACGTTTTGTGTGCTTTTAACACAGTGGTGTTATGAACTGACCATTTGTTCGTCATATGGGAAAAATCATATCAATAAATTGTTTATTAGCCAGGCGTTTTCTTACTCAGAAATGCTTGATGTGGCCTAGAACCTCCTCTCAACCCAGAGGCGTGATGCGCCGAGGGTGCAGTTGTTTTCATATCGGAAAAATCATATCTATAAAACAGTACTGTTCATTATAGTAAACGCTCTCTAAGGAGGGGGGGGGTGAGGTTGTTATCGTGTGCCTCTCTGTGTCATGGTGGGACGTCAGGACTCGAAATCCATTTTGGGAATAGTTGCACAGGTACCGGTGCACCCAACGAACAAAATTGGGTGCACGAATTTTCTTTGGGATGCACCATATAAGATAAAGTAAGTAGAATGTGACAGCGAAAACTAATTATGTTTCATTTCTAAACTTAAGAAAAGTACAAAATAGCAATAATTTGATTATTGTTCTGACACTTAGATGTCATTACCTTAAGAATATGCCGTGTACTATACATTTAAAGTAAACCTACGAAAATATTTGGGTGCACCAGTGCACCCACAAAAAAATTGGGTACACAGCTCCAAATTTGGGTGCTGTAAGGTGCACACGCACCCAGTATTTCGAGCCTTGTGCGATTGTTATCGTGAACTGTGCGGTGTTATGGTGGGACGTGGTTATAGGTTCCGGGTGCATCGAAGCGTGAAGCATAAGTAATTTTTCAGTAATTGATAATTAAGGAAGTGGGATATGAGTAATAGATAGGAGACGGGTGGGGGAAGGGGGGGGGCACACAGGAAGAGATACCTGTAGAAGAGGATAAAGAACTTTATTGTACATGGTACAATGTATGGCAACGACTATTGAACATAGTACAAAAACAAAAGGGTATAAAATTAAAATTAAAATCCTAATTACTAAGCATCCGATAATATCAATAATACAGTAGACAATCAAGTATGGCTAATCATAAGTTTCGGCATTTTTTCTAATAACAAAACAGTCTTTTATGTATGTGATTTTCAGTAATTGATAATTAAGGAAGTGGAATATGAGTAATAGATAGGAGACGGGTGGGGGAAGAGGGGGGGGGTGCACAGGAATAGATACATGTAGAAAAAGAAGAAGACCTTTATTGCACGACAATTTTACATCGTACAATGAATGGCAACGACTATTGAACATAGTACAAAAAGAAAAAGGTATAGAATACAAATTGATATATTAATATTCCTGATAACTAAACATCAAGATAATATCAATAGTAAATTTGTGTAACTCTTTATAAACATAGACTTTTAAATATCAAGTGAAAAATGTGCGATAGAAAATGTCGTGCATGCTTTTCATCCGTGGTTTTGTGTGAAATAAACTCATCCGAATTTCTTACCACACAACTCCAGTTTTTGTAAACTAATTAACGCCTAATTTGTGTAACTCTTTATAAACATAGATTTTCAAATATCAAGTGAAAAATGAGCGATAGAAAGTGGCGTGCAGCTTTTTATCCGTGGTTTTGTGTGGCAATAACGGCGCGTGTTTGTGTGTAAAATAAGAGCGATTTGCGCCTGTCAGGTTTGATCGATACCTACAGATACATCATAGCCCGTCAGCACCGCCGCCGGAGCTAGAGGGTACCCGCTTATTGCCAGGCAATTGCCAGCAATTGGAAACATGATCCATCTCGTGACGTCACATGATTGACAGGTCCATCAGACGAGAGGAGACTCATTTAACAACCGCCATTTTTATTTCAAATTACTGGTTTCTGTCATCTGTCATATTTAGACCCTGAAATAACCTTAGCATTTTTATAAGTACAGAACCGGTAATTTTAAAGTACGTTACAGTTTTTTTTTATCATACGACATCATTATTATACGAGAGAAGACTCATTTAATAACCAGGTAGGATAGGCATTGCTCGTTAATTTTTTTTCAAATTACTAGTTTCTCTCATTTATAATTTTATAGAAGTGAAATAGCCTCAGCAATTTTTTTAAGTACAGAACCAGTAATCAACCACGTGATATTTTTTATGATTGGCAGAATTATCATATGATAGAACACCCATTTAACGACCGAGTCCCACTTATCATTTTACCTCCAATTTCTGATTTGATTGGAACACGTCTTTTTTCCATCTTAACCCCTTTGAAACTAAAATAAGTGATTTTCTTCCTAACTACAACTCCAGTAACCATGTACGTGGCAACTTTTTGACTTCGTCAGAACATCCCTCTGAACACCCGCCATTTCTCTTCAATTCTATCATCCCTCATCTTAACCCCTTTAGAACTGAAACGAGTGATTTTCCTCCTAACTACAGGTACTGTAATCATGATCCAACTTTTTTAGTTCGACTATTATAATCGACGTTTTGACTTCGCATTATATTCCACTGAACAGCAGTCTTTTTTCTTCAATTCTATCACCCCTCATCTTAACCCCATAAGAACTGAAACAAGTGATTTTCCTCCTAAACGCAGCTTCTGTAATCATGATCCACCTTTTTTAGTTCGACTATTATAATCGACTTTTTGACTTCTCATTATATTCGACCGAACAGCCATCATTTCTCTTCAATTCTATCGCCCCATATCTCAACCCCTTTAGAACTGAAACAAGTTATTTTCCTCATAAACGCAGCTTCCGTAATTATGTACGTGGCATATTTTTAACTTCTCATTATTTACCATGACCTGTACTTAGTTCGCAATGAGTAAAAGTGTACAATAAAGGTCTTTCATTCATTATATTCCTCTGAACACCCGCCATTTTTCTTCAATTCTATCGTCGCTTATCGTAACCCCTTCCGAAGTGAATAACCACAGTAATTTTCCTTTCATAAATACAGAATCAGTGCCCAGACGCGCGCGGGCCTGCTGAATAATTTACGGAGCCCTTTATTAACTCTCACAGGTCCTTCATTACGTAGCACATCATTCTCCTCCCCTCCCCTCCCTTCTAATTATAGGCATCAGACCTGTTGGCAAGGCTCGAAATACTGGGCGCATGTGCACCTTGGTGCACCCAACTCGTACTACAACAAAGATTTTATTATTTTTCTGACACTTAGATGCCAAGAATATTCTGTATACTATTATACGTTTGAAATGTACAAAATACCTACAAAAATATTTGTGTGCACTGGTGCACCCACAGAAACGAATCAGATGCACAGGCAGCTCCAATTTAGCTCCCTTTTTAGATTCAAGCTTAGAAGAGGAGCAGTAAGATCTTTGTATTGGGTTTTGTATGGTGCACCCAAAATTTTTTGTGCACCAGTGCACATATTCCCAAAAATGAATTTCGAGCCCTGATCTCTCCCCTCCCACTCTTCTAATCATAGACATCAAACCTGTTGGTTTCGGTACCGCGAATTTGAACACCCGAAAAGGGGAACACATCAATGCGACCAAAACTTTTTTTGTGCACCAGTGCACCCATTCCCAAAAATGAATTTCGAGCCCTGATCTCTCTCCTCCCTCCCTTCTAATCATAGGAATCAAACCTGTTGGTTTCGGTACTGCGAATCTGAACACCCGAAAAGGGGAACACATCAATGCCCACAAATTTCCATCATCAGACCCATATTTAGCGGTAATGGTGGGGGAAGTGTCGCAGGCAATAAGCGGGTGGATTGCCGATATGCCTGCCGAGGTAGATAGCGAGCCAACCGGGCCATTTTCTGGGGCTAAGCCGTATATTTCCTCGGTTTCCCCAGGATACGCCTGAATGGTAGCGGTAGGAGAGACATGAATCACATACAGGTAGTTCTACATGTAGCGCCCCCCCTTCTCCCTCACACACACCCTTCTCCTATTTATTACTCATATTCCACTTCCTATTACTCTTATCCCACTCATATCCCACATCACATATATAAAAAACTTTATATATAAAAGACTGGTATTATATGATACTGTATTCATTAAATAGTTGACAAATACTGGTGTTGTGCGGTCAAATTTTGGCTCAGTTTAATGTCTTTGGTGTTAGAAATAACATAAATATATATGATATATAAATATACAAAAATACAAAAAAAAATCTGGATTGCTAATGAACAACACACATAATGAAGTCTAAAGAAAAAAAAGCATTTACTAGATATCTCTGAATTTTTCATGCTTTTTTATTAATAACTTAGGTAGACATTTTGCTATTTTCGCACGTCTTGAATATATTAATTTTTGATCAAAATATATAGAACAGGTGGCACACGTTATATATTCCAACCTCACCCAGACGGGTGATGTCCCCTAGTTGGTTTTCTTTGTCACAAATTGAACACGTGGATTGACAGTATAAGTTGAATAGAAAACCCTTTCTCTGTGGCATAGAATATTTAATCAGCGTACATTTTGTATCTTCATACAGCTTTTTTGATATCCAACCTGACGCAGATGGGTGATGTCCCCTAGCTGGTTTTCTTTTGTCACAAATTGAACTCGTGGATTGACAGTATAAGTTGAATAGAAAACCCTTTCTCTGTGGCATAGAATATTTAATCAGCGTACATTTTGTATCTTCATACAGCTTTTTTGATATCCAACATGACGCAGATTGGTGATGTCCCCTAGCTAGTTTTCTTTTGTCACAAATTGAGCGCAGTATTTCGTGACCGTTGAGATGTTATTGTTAAGTAAACGGTTTGTCTATGACACCGCTGATATGGAAATACCAGTATGACATTATCCTTTTAATTTAGGTACAGAATTGAGTGCAATATTTCGTGCCTGAGCTCGCCATGTTAAAGTGGGATGTTGGTGTTAAATGGATGACATCCGTGCAACAATTGATCTTCATCTGATGTGGAAAAAAAAAAACAGCAGTTATCTCCAGTTATGGTCATTATGGTAAAAATATATCGAAAATGGTAATCATTTTTTCATGTGTGAGCCTTTAGTGTAGTTGAAATGTGATACTTGGCTAGTGCCAATTTCTTTACTGCATGAATACAAGCTATATAAGAGGAAAAGACTTGTTGGTTGTGACACAAAGTTTGTCTCTTCTTACAACGTTAACGGCCTGTATTTTGACAATTTAGGCATCTTGTTTTTGTTATAAGTTTCACTTGTTTCTTCCACGCTCTCACATTAGTAGACTTGTAATCAACAGAGACAAGATAAAAAGTGTTGTCTCTTCTTGCAACGTTTATAGTCTCCCTTTTGACAAATTAGGCGTCTTGTTTTTTTCCCCGTATTTTTTCCACGCTCGTATTAGATTTATAGTCAACAGAGGTGGCATCCACAGAATGTCCTTGGTGTGGCCATCTGCATCCGTATAGCCGGTATAACCGCCCTTCGGCGTAACACACCAGCTTCTGCATCCGTATAGCCGGTATAACCGCCCTTCGGTGTAACACACCAGCTTCTGCATCCGTATAGCCGGTATAACCGCCCTTCGGCGTAACACACCAGCTTCTGCATCCGTATAGCCGGTATAACCGCCCTTAGGCGTAACACACCAGCTTCTGTATCGGTATAGCCGGTATAACCACCCTTCGGTGTAACATACCAGCCTCGCAGGCACGCGGTGCGGCGGCAGCCGGCTACATTACACCGAACGACTTGTTACACCTAAACCTTGAACATCTAACTCTAAACCTTGTTAAAGCCATCTAATGATAATGTCCCTACTGTACTTGGTGACAGCGAGTTCCGCTCTGCAATAGTTCTAGGAAAGAATAAGTTTTTGGAGCCTGGTTTTTGAACACCTCAATCCTCGGCCATGTGTGGATGTGAGCCTGGAACGTCTTGCCCGTGATAACGGCAATATGAAATGCCCAGTGATTGTATCTTGATTTTTTGTTAAGATTCCAGAATTTTCCACGCTCTCCCATTAAATTTGTAGTCAACAGAGGATGTCACCCACAGAATGTCATTGGAGTAGCCATGTGTGGATGTGAGCCTGGCACGTCTTGCCTGTGACAACGGCAGTATGAAAGGCTCTGATGATGGATTGCTGTAGATTCTGTAGCGACGGTTCTGCCTGGCAGGCTCCACGTTTCCTCTGTTCTCCCGCCCGTGTGAAGTTATGAGGACGGGTTGATATCGGCGGGTAAAAGCGATGCTGTGCGTCGGCGTGTGCGTGTGTTGGTTGGGGGGTGGTCTGTGTTAGTCTTGTAGTCTGTGGATTGGCCTTAAAGGCATCCAATGTAGTTTTTAGGCCTTGGAAACCCGATTTTTCAAAGCCAACATTCTAGTCATCTTTCTACATAGTGAGTTGAAACCACACTGTTCTAATGTATATTGACCCTCGTGGAGCAACAATTACCACAATTCTGACTTAAAATGGTTACCGGAAGGGCCCTTGGCTGATTTTAGGGTACCACCCAGAAAATAAAGGACTCATCTTGGGACTTGTTTTGTTGTTCTTGTAGCTTGTGAAAATGGGAAGTAAGAAACGTCCGTTATTGTTGATATAAGATGCTGTGGTGTTGCCAGCCAGCGCTTTTGTAGGGGTATTTTGATATCCATGCATGGTTTGAGGCGATACGCGTGTCGGCGACTTTTTTGTTGTTCCGAAGCTCGGTGGATACAGAAGTCAGAAATATCCTCTTCCATTGACAATAGATCGTCTAGAGTCTTTATTCATTCACGCAACGCTAGAAGCGATACTGTAAAAGCAGTACGGTCTGTAGGCGAAGTGACAGAAGTTTGGTTATGCTCATATTTGATTGATAGGAAGTTGAAAATACCATTTCTCACATGTAGTAAAATCATTCTTTATTCACAAATATAAGAAAGGAACATAGAGCCCAGGTCACGTCGGCCATAACTGACCGAACATGCAGGGAGGAATTAGACATATAACATTATACAATACATCAGGACATACAATGCTATACATTTTATTTATTTATCATATATCGTCTGGTCGTTTTGAATGCTCCCTCAGCAGTTGCTGCAGACGTATAGTTCTACATTCAGACTGGTTTCCATGTTATAACGGGAAGTTAAAAATATCTCTTGCCTTGAGCACAAAGACCGCTGATACATATCGTCTGGCCGGCTGAAATATTCTCCAAGCAGATATTAGGAGGGAAACTCTTAGCGCCTTTTTGCTACCACATGTCTTTATTGATTTTATCTATTCATAATTATCTTTTGTGGATGAAGCATAAGACAAATACTTGTCAAACACCCTCTCTTAAAAATGTCCATACAAATATAAAATAATCAAATTGAGTAGGAGCTTCAGGTTTTCGAGCAGACCATTTTGAACGTCAAACGCTATCCCTTAGTTTACTTCAATGCAGCACCATCCTTAGAAATGCGGAACACCCAAAAACCTTACAGTCTCCCTTCTAAGGATCCTAAAATACCTCTCAACCTTTCATCTTACACGTCTGTTTTAATATTGCGGAAAACATTTTTCTTTTTCATTTGCCCGTAGGATGTAGAGATCTCATATAGTCTGGATATGTAGAATGTAGCTAACATGACTGTGCAGGCATAGAGAACCCCGCAACCTTTCATTTTAAACGTCTGCTTTAAGATCACGATTCTGAAAAACATTTTTCTTTTTCATATGCCCGTAGGAAAAGGTGGTCTCATACAGTCTGGATATGTAGAATGTAGACTAACATGTGTAGGCGAGCCCGCTGTTGTTGTCACGCCGCCGTCAACAATTAAGGGGAAATAGATTGTCTCCCACCGTGAATAGGTGGCCCTATCGTACGGCTATAGAGTTTCCGCCTGCCCAGACACAATACAGCACCTTAGTCTCCACCAGACTCCTTTTGCAGGCTGAATAAATCGTAGAAATCGGCATAAAAAGGGTGTTTAATTTACCAGATAAGGTAGCCGTGCAGGGCGCTGGACACTCTATGGCTGGCTACCTTACCTGGCCAAATCAAATACCTTTTTTATGCCGATTTCTTCGATTTACTCAGCCTGCAAAAGAAGTCTAGTGGAGACTACCTGCACAAAGCGAGCAGCCGTGGCGAGTCGATTTCCTCGGCTGCCCCTTTTTCTTCTTTTCTCCTTTTCTTTTCTTGTTCTGCGAGCGAGTGATGCCAATATAATGGTCCGTGCGATTTTTCATGAAAACGCGGCGGGGACGATTCGTTCCGGAGGTATAAATCATGAAGTCGTTTCGCTCGTCGGTTCGCACGGTGGGTTATTATTGCACGGACCGGACAGGCTTGAGGGTTAGAAACACCGATCTTCAGCTAAATTTATGTCTCCAACTCGGCGTGTCTCTGTACGTCTTTCTAGTCATGCGAGAGAAACAGAGAAAAACGCACGCAGCACGTCAGACGCCCCAAACGCTTTACACACTAATAGTCAACTTTATTGCACAACAATTGTAACGGGTACAATGTATTGCAAATTGATAAACAGTGCTATATAGCTATAAACTAATATCTACAATATATATTCCCAATGAACAGGAAGTACATAGTTTTGCTAAGATGCACAGTAGAAATTCGATTGTGAAGTATGTGACAAGACTCTGCAAAACCAATGAAACCACACATACTGTATTTGGAGATAGGAGGTTACAAGATACGTGTATCCAAAACTGTGCTTAATCCAGATCCATGCTCAGGCACGGTTCTGGATAGTCCGTTTGAATCCAGAACCGTGCCTGATTCTAACCCTTCCAGGCATAGAACTAGATAGATATTCACCGGTCTGGTTACGGTACTTTCAGCCAGTAGAGGGGAACCGCTGGTGTTACACGTTGTGTTGGCAAAACGTTCTGGGTGCTTAGTCCTTCACGGAGAGGCCGAGCGTCGTGCTTTTACACCAAACAAACACTGATCCCTCTAACTCACTTTAATTTCAAAGTGCTGGATGTATGTAATAACCTTGCAGATGAATGCTGATGGCCGTGTTACCGAACGTCGGACAACCCTAGCCTCTGAGGCACCGCGGATCGCTGGAAAAATAGTAGAAATTGGCCGAAATAAAGGGAG
>NW_017804187.1:957426-980399 GCF_001625305.1 Branchiostoma belcheri | reverse complement strand
GCCAATTTACTATTTTTCCAGCGATCCGCGGTGCCTGGTAGAGGCTAGGTAGACCACGTGGCTCCAAATCGTCCCCAGCGGCGGTGCTTGACCGTAACTTGTACAAATTCAATTGTGGGGAGGGAAATACATGTTCCCAGCCGGACCTCCGACCTCACAGCCACGCTATTGTACTGGCTACACGCACGCCAGCAGGCTCTGCACTAACAATGCACCTTCTGGTGCTGTAGGGCTCGGGTGGGCGTCAGCCATTCATCTAACCTTGTTTACAACATGGCAGGCCTTGTATCCAAGCAGATGCATGGTGTGGGCTTGTTCGTACGCCTGTTCATTGGCTAATTGTACAACCAAGAAAAATGTCCTGGCTATGCATGATGTACAAAAGTACTAATAAACTGGTGGACGTCCCGACTACTAAGTACCTAATACCAGCCCAGAAGAGAACAAGAAATAGTCATGCCTTCTACTAGATATCTTTAAACAATTTTTAGAGTTAGATGTTTAAGGGTTAGGTGTAACAAGTCCTTCGGTGTGATGTAGCCAGCTGCCGCCGCGCCGCGTGCCTGCCGATACAGATACAGACCCGTGCCTGTTCCTAACCCTTACCCATTCAGGCCTGTATTACCTAGATGGGCAGTGTTGTTGATACGATATTGCACACCTGTCTGAATGTGAGTTAGCCAAGCGTTACATGTATATCGTATAGTTCTCGCATATCCAGAACCGTTCCTTGGACAAATCTAAGTTCTCGGATACACATAGACTATCCAGAACCGTGCCTAACCCTAACCATTCAGGCATAGCAGTAGATAGGCACTGTTATGGGTACAATTGCAATAACGAACACCTGTCTGAGTGTGTGTCAGCCAAGCGTGGTACGTCTGCCACTCTCCCGGGTTTCAGCCTGCAACAGTATCGGGGTTGACTCGAGTGCTGTATCTGTATCAGTATAGCCGGTATAACCGGCCCTTCGTCGTAACACATCAGCTTTGCAGGCACGCGGCGCGGCGGCAGCTAGCTATATCACACCGAACGACTTGTTACACTCAATCTTTGCACATTAAATTGCAGGAGTTGTTTAAGGCTTTCTAGTGATGGTGCCCCAACTTTGCTTGGTGGCAACGAGTTCCAGTCTACAATAGTTCTGGGGAAATACGAGTTTTTGAACACCTCAATTCTTGGTTGATAACTCTGATATTTGAAGGCATGACTGTTACTGTTTCTTGTTCTTTTCGCACACCTGTCTGAATATGAGTTAGCGAAGCGTGGCGCGTCTGCCACTCTCCCGTGTTTCAGCCTGCAACACTATCGGGGTTGACTCGAGTGCTGTAATTTATCGCCACCGGCATTGAGCTTTACGTCCACTCTCTTAAACCGTAGGCGGCAGGCGGAACCCGGTAACGAAGTTAGTGTTAAACACCGGGAAGTAATGGCCGGTGATATACCGGGCGTTAGATCTGACCCGGCGTGAGTCGCAAGCCTACAGGGCGGTAAATTGTGATGAAGGGTTAAACTTTATTCTATGTAGAGCTCGTATCATCGGACGTATACAGTATACAGTGTATACAGTATATACAGTATACCAAAAACAGTTACTCAAGCAACTGAACGTTTCTAAAATCATATCCAGTTGCTTGAGTAACTGTTGTTGACGTATCTTATTACCTGGATGTCTAACCTTCACCGACGTATACACAGTACACACTTACACCAGACTTTCAGGCAACATTATTGGATACCTGAATTGTGCTGTGGTCAACACAATATCTCATTAAAATACTACAACATGCTATAAAAACGGTATTATTAAGCATTATTCCTTACACATTACTAAAATTCGTATCCAGAACCGTACCTGCGACGCTACATGAAACGTCTGACAGTTTTCACTATCTATCCAGTTGCTTGAGTAACTGTTTTGTTGTGTATGTCATTACCTGATTGTCTGACTTGACTTCATTGGCGAATTCTATATCTAGACCCGAGCCAGAGTGTGGTTCTGGATAAAACATTTCAGGATACAACAAAGATGCTGAAATTGTGCATTCGGGGAATGGATATATCCACTCCACCTTCACCCCCAAGTCTCATAAAACCACTCGTAGAAGTACACAAAGTGTCTGAGTGTCAGGGGAGATCCATTACTTTCCTTAGAAGGGGAGACATGGTATAAGAATAAGACAATTGTAGTTAGTACAAGCCGGGCGTTAGATATAACGATAAGTTACCCTGGCCACACAAAAAATTTCTTCCTTTCTCCTTTTTTCTTCATTTTTTTGCCTTCCTTCCATGATCCATCTTTGTTGGCTTTTGACCTCTTTGCTTACTTCCTTATCATATATTCTGTCGCCTTTCATCCCTTCTTTCTCCCTCTTATCGCTTACCCTTTCTTTCACCCATCCCCTCCCTCTCCCCTTCTTTCTCTCCGTTTGCCATCTATACCTGGCCCGAACCAGTTGTCCTACAGACCACACCGCCTCCCCCTTTTTTCACTTTTTCGTTATTCATACTAATACAAATGTATTCACATATTCACAATTTAGTGATTAACAGGTATATAAGCAGGTGACTGGGACGACGTTCTAAAAGCTACTTTTACATTTTTACTTGTGATTACTACGTGTTATTATTCCATCTATTTGCTCTGTATTTGCTTCTGGATAAGGGCCATCATGCTGGTTCACGCCGCCTCTCTTCCCTCCACCCGCCACCAACAACCCCCCTCCCCTCCCGGAGGAAGAAGAAGAGGACCGTTTACTGCAAATTGGACTCGGAATAACGTCTCGCTGGCGGGGATATTTCCTGCGATGGTCCGCGCGGATAGCCGCCCGTAAACTTGTCTGCGGAACACTTTATCTGCCTTTATTCTCGGCTCCTTGTCGCTGGGGCGGAAAATGACGTTATTAAGGGCGGGCTAACCCGGGGCTGATAGTGTCCGCCTGTAATAGAACGGCGGTCATCTCGGCACAGTTCCCGCCAAATCCCGGCTGTATTTCTCCTCATGACGTGCTGTTATGATTGACAGGTCTTCCGCACGGCTTTTTTTCTTCCCTCTGATTGATTCTGTTTCGTCAGGGCCTAGGAAATGAATGTTGTGTTTTCTGTTGCAGTCCTGAAAACAAAATTAGGGTAGGTAGGTAGGGATTATCTTTTTTTTTATACTTTGGTGATCTCTAGTGACCTAGCTTATACAATACAATTTAACAGAGTATGACTAGCATTAGGACACCTTAGACACCTCAATGCCAATGTTGGAATTTTTTGGACAATGTTTCACCACTCAGGTGTCAGATCATGGAGCTAGAGAAATTTGATCAGCTCGAAAAAAGTATGTCCCCTGCAGGGGTCTACACACAAAAAACTCCAGGGTCGGCAGGTTTTTCTAGGGTCGGTCGGGAAACAGGAAACACAATTTTTTTGTCTATGCCTAAGGTTTAAATTAATTTATCAAGAGGTAACTCAGCCACACTTATGTGGGCTTAGTACCACTGACGGACCAGGAAACACAACAAGAAAGGGTCGGCAGTTTTTTCTAGGGTCAGTCGGGAAACAGGAAACACAACATTTTGTTTCCAAAGCCCGCTCTAGATCTCCCGGTAGGACGGGATGGATGCGCGGGAAAATTGGCTCCGCTGACCAACGATTTCCGAGGAGAAATCGCCTGTCTTCCTCATAACCTTTCAGCCGAAGCCCCCTGTGTCTTCAGAAGAACTACCTGTATCAATAAGCTGACTGTGTAACACACAAGCTCGGCGGGCAAGCCGTTAGTCTCCACCAGACCCCTTTTGCAGGCTGATAAATTGTAGAAAGTGGCCTAAAAAGTGAATACCTTTGGCCAGAGGAGATGGCCGCCGTAGAATCTCCAGTTCACCTGCACAGGGTTTGTGAGAAGTCGCTATCCTCTTTGTCTTGACTTAGGCAAGGTCCTGGATACTCGTGGTCTATCCAGAACCGTGTCTGAGTATAATTCTGGATAAAGAACGGTTCTGGACATCACAGATGAAACAGACGGCAAAAAGTGGTAGTCCTGGATGTCTTGACTTTGACCTGGTTCTGGATACGCGTGGACTATCCAGAACCGTGTCTTTTTGGATAGTCTCCGCGTGTCCAAGAGCGTGGATTTGCCCCGGGCACGGTTCTGGATACGCGTGGACTATTCGTGTCTGGTTATGGACACCACAGCAGAAACAGTTTCTCATATCAACAAGTGTTAGTTGTGGATGTCTTGACTTTGAGTCATGTCCTAGATAAGCATGGACTATCCAGAACCGTGCGTGAGCATGCCTCTGGATAATGTTGGGTTCTAGTTCTGGACACAGAAATAATTTCTAATGGCAACAAGTGTTAGTTGTGGATGTCTTGACTTTGAGTCATGTCCTGATCGATCCTTGCTGGGCAGATATCGGCTGGGATAAGCTGTAATGAAGACAGATGAGATCGATACGGACCCATCCCGGCCCCCGGTCATCCCTCTCCTGTCAGAAGCACGGGGAAGATGGATGTTGCAGTGAACGTGTGCAGTTGTATGCAAGTTGCAGTAATCGGCCCTTCTCGTTCTTCCTGGGGAGGGGAGGGGGGTTGTTGAGTGAGTGGAGGTGGCGTTTTTTTGTGAGGGGACAAACGGTTTGGGCAAGGAAGGCTTAGGAAACGGAGAGAAGAACTATCTACTTAATAATACCTATTTATTCCGGAATCTTCTTGGTAGCCTCAATACGTTACAATAAGTGATGCAGCTCTTGAAGTTATCGATAAAAACGCTCAAATAAGTTTTTTTTTTCTCCTGATACCTATAAAGCGTGTTCTGTGAAACCTATACCGATACGGACCCATCTCTTTACTGTCAGCGGCACGGGGAAGATGGATGTTCTCGTATCGGCTGATGATCGTGTTTTTGCACGACTGGAAAATACTCCCGCTTACTGCAACCGTGTACCATCTATCATGAGTTACCGACAGTTCGGTGTGGCGTTGGTGTAAGTATTGACAAGAAAGTTGGCAGGATGGGTCACTTGTGGTTAAAGTTGTCGACTAGAATCTGAGTTCGAGACGGCAGATCTCACTCCCTTATCCATACCGACTTTTCTATCACAAGTCTGAGGTAACCGTGTACCATCTATCATAAGTTACGGACAGTTCGCTCTGTGGCATTGGTCCTCAGTATTGACAAGAAAGTTGGCACTTTGTGGGTCTTGTGGCCAGGATTGCCGACTAGAATCTAAAGGCTCTAGATTGTAGACTTAACACCCTTATCCATACAGCATTGCTTTTATGTGTATTGTTTTTAGTGACTTGTCAAAAATTTTATTGTCAATGTACAAGTGGCGGATAGAATATTATAAGTTGTGCCCAACTTGAGTTGGTATGCCATATGCCATTTTGTCTTCGTCCTTTCCTTGGTATTATTGTTTCTTTGAATAAAAACAAGTCAAAGTCAAAGCGGCTGTACGTTTTGTTTGACGTAACCACGCCCGATATGATCGCCGTTTATTAGCCCAGTACGCGGTGTCTGGCGACTAATCTTGCGTATTATTGGACCGATTCATGACCGCCCTGGGACGGAGAATGATTCGCCGCTCTCTGCCCCAGGTTATTCGGGTCACCGAGCTATTGGCAGAGATTTTAAACCCTGACATGTTTTAGGCCTTCCGCATGCGCAGATAGGGCATTCTGGCTCACGCTTATAGGTTTTAAAGAACACGCTTCAAAGATACGAGAAGAGGAAACTTAGTGGGGCTTTTTTGTCGATAACCTGAAGACCTGCCTTGGAAATCACTTCTTGTACATGTAACTTATTGGGTCTGCCATGCAGATTCCTGAATAAATAAATAGATATAGATAGTCTGGTATGGGTTCAACAAGAGAGCGCCGGGACTTTATCTGTGAACACAGTTTTGAAGTACAATATTTACATATCGTTTTACGGACAGGTGATTTCATACGCTTTTATGAGTAATAATCTGGTAATGATAAAGTCATTTGTTGCTAATGTACAAAGAAATGCATAGCTTCAGCTACCTTGTTTTGTGATTACATTTCTGTGATTTTTCGAATATTTGATATGACAAACACGCTAGAAACAAGTACTACTAGAAAGACGCACAGAAAACCTGCGAAAAGACGTGCGAAACGAACCTGATCTTGCCATATGGCCCGGTGCCCCCCCCCCGACGGTCGGTGTCATCGGGGTCAACTACCGTTTTCAGGGGTCAGTGACCTCCACACCTGTTCTGCGCCTGCCCAGCCGTGAAATGAACCCTATAAACGACTGAGCCTTCCCAAAACAGCTCCCAAGGCTCCAAATAACCCTGCTTTCCTATGCAGCTAACAGGCAAAATTAACTAACACGTCAAGTACATATATAACCCATATTAGCCGCACACTCTTGTACTAGTTAGGTCAGACTTATGGAAGTGTAGTTAATATGTACTAGTAGATGCCATAATTTGTACACTGTTATCATTATATTAGTATACTCGTATGAATAGCATGCAGTTATTTAGCCTGTAAGGATATAAATATGCAATAAAGGCCTATCACTCTAGTTCATTTATTATAGGTATCAGTGCACTGGTGCAGATTAGGGCTCCGTCACAAACATCGTACAATCATCGTAAGATGCCTTAAAATGCCTTAAAGAAAATTTAAGGCATTCTTGGTCAGGGATAGTCGCACTTGTGACCTGCTCAATCCAGCTGTCTTGTTACTGTTTTATCCTTGTTAGCGGTTGGTTCAGTTTTATTCTTCTTGGAAATCCGACATCATCAGAACAGTATGTCGACCTGCGACGAATGTGGCCTCTCAGTAATGAATGTCACTATTTAGTCGGGGTTGAATGAGAGACACGGACGCTTTTTGAACAGCTCGGAGTGGTGACAGCGCTAAGCACTAATTATGTTTAGTAACACCTGTTAGTACTGTTACCACTGCTTTGGTGTGAACTGGCCTGGGGCCATTCTGATAGCTGAACTCTACTTTAGGACATAGCAAGGCTTTTTTTCTAGTGCGAACGCAACCGCACACAACATGTTCTTCGGTATATACATCTTAACATTCAGAGGGATTCCATGTCTTTTAACAGCAGAACTTTAACACCAAGTAAAAGTAGACTTGTCTATATAGAATGACATCTTAAACTTTTCTGCTCAAATCACTGTCCCTATGACATTTCTCCTCGTCTCTTAGTGTCACTGACGAAAGCTAGTGGATACTAGCTGAAACGTCTGACCGTTTTCAAAACCATATCCAGTTACTTGAGTAACTGTTTTTTGGCACTGCCCCTTATTTTTGCAATTTAGGTATTAGCAAAGTCAATAAGATTTCCGGCGAAGAAGATAAATGACTAAAAGTAGGATATTAGGAGTCAATTAGTGCAGACATAAGGATAAATCAACTCAAACAAAACACAGGACAGACAAGACGACGAGCAATATCCGTAGAGGCTTATGAAAGATCAACACAAACTTTTGAAATAATCAAAATCCTTTGTATTCAGATTTAACGCACCACATACCCCCAGGCGTATAAAGAGACAGTTGAATGACAACATGACAACAACAAAGCGTTTAGACGACACAGACCTGTCCAACCGCCCCCCCCCATGGGTGTCCATTGCGGCCACTTTTAAACCGCCTGAGGAATTATCACACAGGCAGAAAAACAAACCACCTGTTTGAGTTTTATTTAGATCCACAATTAGTCTCATAAGAGGCTATTCTTCCTGTGGTCTACACATTACATTCATATATACATACATGCATTACAACGTACAAAAACATTACAAAGTGACCTGTATATAGCAAACTTAACACAATTCCTTAAATACACTATTTACAGTCCAGTACTTTGCTAGTTGTCGCCTGTGTTGTTCCACAATTGTGACATTCTGTACAGAAAGCGCCTTTTCGGAGAGTAGGATTTTGGTTTTGGTAGTCTGATTTTGTTTGTACTGGTTGAGCGTGTTCGGTACTTGTGAATCTCAAATTGGAATGTGATTTTGTCGTACAAAGCCTTTGGTTGTTTGGTGAGCATTATTCGCTGAGTGAAAAGGCTTCTCTGTTGGATTCTGTTCCTGACAGTCAGCCATCCTAAGGTCTTCATCATGGTGTCCACATAGACCACCCTGTGTAGCCGCCCTTTTAAGAGGCTGCGTTTGCTTTTTAAGGCTCGTCTTTTACCACCGAAGCACTTAAGCCTCCCACTTCGCTGTCTTCGATTTTCTGTGTTTCTTGAAGAGTTTCCGTCTGGCCAAGTGGGAATTGGAGCCGGTTTAAAGTGGGGAGCTAGCCTGGGGAGGTCAGGGGTTGCGAGGAAAATGAAGACAAATCTGAGGAAGTGTCCATTGAACATGACACAGCGGGGTTACCGTGAGAGCAGGTCCGGCGCCAAACGGGATTTCTGGTGGAAAAATGTGTGTGGATCAGTGTGTTGTGAGTTGTGTTCACTGAAGTGTTATTGTTATAGTCTCCACCATGCCTCACCAAGTTGTCATCAATAGTATAAATCGGCAACAGGACGAATAAGTCTCTTCTCTCTTAGTGTTCGAGCAATTTACAAAGTTTACTATACTATTACTACATCCTTCACCAGGCCTTTCTAAAGGGTTATGGATAGTAGCATTCGAACATATAGGGTTAGTTATGAATAGAAGTATTTGTCATCACACCTGAGCAGTATCAACGTTACAATGCACTTTATTTTATATTTATGGTCTAAATATATTCGGTAGAAGGGAAGGGAAATTATGCTATGCATCATCCGTATGTACACGTGCAGACAAATTCACAGATTCTTCCAACAAGTGCAGAGTAGTTTTACATGTAGGTCGTTTGAGTAGACGCTAACATTCCTTCCTATATTAAATCTGTATCTGTATAACCGGTATATTTATTTATTTATTTCTGTATTCTTTTACCAGGGTGGCACTACTCAGTGACATAGCACTGCTTTACAGTGTGGCCCTGGGTACGACACATATATACACGGTATAACTGCCCTTCGGCGTAACACACCAGCTTCTTAGGCACGCGGCGCGGCGGCAGCTTGCTATATCACACTTGTTACACTCAATCCTGTATCTATATCAGTATAGCCTATATCAGTAGCTCTATAAATGCACATGTTTCTGGACTAGTTTTAGGGACAATAACAATACCCCCAACCCCTTTGATCCCTGAGTCCATCCATCACACGCTAAATACCCCGACATGACGTCCTGTGGTTTTCACCTGTCCGGCTACCTTTGTCTCACCTGTCCCCGCAGGTACGACGTGATGGAAGACCTGATGGATTGTCAGAATAATTGCTCTAACTCTCATGGCACAGGAGCCAAAAAACACACATTTTTACTTCCAAAAAAAGGAATTGATGCCAGAAAGTCGCTCCTGGGCTAAAATAGATATGTCTTCATATCCAGATTTGTTTAAAGTACATTTAAGTACGTGCCTGAATAATTGCTCAACCGTCTTAGTGGCCAAAACAATATGGCTCAGGAGCACCAAAATATACATTTGCACTTAGAAATTAGCCTCTACCAGGCTTCGGGAGGCGGCTGGAAAGAGTAGAAATCGGCCAAATAGAGAGATAACATGTCTGCTGGAGAGAAGAGTTTGCAGATCCCAGCTCTCAAACTGTTCTCACCAACTCCCCTGGCATGCTATCTCTCTGTTCTGCCGATTTCTACTCTTTCCAGCCGCCTGCCGAAGCCTGGTAGAGGTTAGTTAGAAATAGCAAAAGATGCCAGAAAAAATCGCTCCTGGACTGAAATTGAAAAGCGTCCATATCCAGATTTGCTTAGAATACATTTAGCTGCATGCCTTGGACAAAAGTGAAGAATTTTTCAGCTATGCCGCTGGACTAGAAAGGTGTTTGTGTAAGCAGCATGTTTATACATGGTGGAATCCTGAAGGTGCTAATCGGAAATATCACTCTTATCTCACAAACACCGCCTGGATGCTTGGAATATATCAGAGGAACGGAAGCATTTTTGTTGGTCTCTAATTATAGTGAAGACAAAACATTAATCGATCAGTCGTTTTAGCAAGTCTCGATATTGTAGCTTCCTGTACTAATTTGATTAAAGACTAGGAGTTGAGAACGGACATAAGTCTTAAATGTAGATGACTTAAATTTTGCTCAGAATGCAGAATGCAGACCCAAATAGAGCGATCTGTTGAGTTTTAACAAGTAAACCTTATTGACAAAACAACATTACAGGGACTTATGTAAAGTCTTCTACAACTATAGATAAATAAATACATGTGCAAATACACCGATTGAAGCAGTAACAGTGTTTACCACTACCTTTACACTGCTGTTTCTACGATATAACAATTCTCTATTGTTACAGTAGTAACTCCCAACACGTCAACAGACCGTATTTTAGTTTTTATATCTGCCGTCGTTTATGCCAGCAGTTTGTTTATGCCTTCAGCACTGAAGGTGCCAATCGGAAATAACAGCCTTATCACTCAGACGGCGCTATTATGTCTGGGGTATATCAAAATAGTTAAAGTACTGTTATTGTGTTGTGCTTCTTATCGTCTCAAATTAAGGATATGTTACACTTTACGAGTCTTTCTTTGTAGCTCATGCTTGAACTAGTCTGGACTTAAAATAGTACGTTTATGGTAAGAGCCTTGCTATCAATGTTTAAATTAAAGATTCATATCGGCGTGAACCGTCACAAGCTGACAACGCATCTTCAAAAGCAGTAATATTTTAGCAGCCAAATAGGTAGAATAAGTTGCAATTAAAATGAAACCCTAAAACCCTAACAGTGGAATCATTGCCTAGTGTAGCCATTGGGACCCACGTTTTCGAACTTCTTTCTACTGTCCTAACCCTCTTAGGACGTCTTGGTAAAGGCTAAACGTGAACCCAAAACATTTCCACCCGATTGTGTCCCCGCTATGCCCCTGTGTCGGGCATGTTTGCCTGACCTACTAATGCTTGTTTGTCGGTTTGCTCCTCCTTCTTAAGAATAGGAACCACTCCAGCCTATCCCTGGTAGTGAGAACGAAGTGGAAACTATTTCCTCAGCTCCAACAATAGCTCAATTGGTAGAGTGATCGCTTTGTAACCGGGAGGTCGTGAGTTCAAACCCCGACCGGGTCATACCAAAGATGTTAAAAATGGTACACACTTCTTTCTCTGCTTAGCACTCGGCACATATGAGAAAGAGTGTGGGAAGGTCAAAAACAAAGCACGACCAGTGGGCTAGCCCCCTGCTGTAGTGCCTTGCACAACTATGTGTCGCCCAAGGGCTACGAAATGGAGATGGGCACCACCCTACGCTCGGCATAAGAGCACGCGAGACCTTCTTCTTCTTCAACAATAGGAGCGATCGAGTCTTTGTGTGGACGGTTTTCCCCATGCAGGAATGTGGGGAGGGAAATATGCAGACGGTTGGGTCAGGACTGGCGTGGACAAACAACAGGAAGATGGCGAATAGCGCAAATTTGTCACAACTGAAGTTGTTACAACTTTAGTCAAACATGTTACAACTGAACTTCCAAAGAGTCAAACTTACTTGTTACAACTAAACTTCCAAAGAGACACAACTAAACTTTCATTTAGTCAAACTTGTTACAACTGAACTTCCCATGAGTGAAACCTGTCACAACCAGACTTTTCAGAGGTGAATATTGTTACAGCAGAACTTCCCATGTCTCAATCTTGTAAAAATAGAACTTCTAATTTGTAATTTTGTCACAATAGAACTTCCCATGGTTAAAAATTGTTACAACTGAACTTTCCATGAGTCTAGCCTGTCGTAATTAAACTTTCATTTAGTCAAACTTGTTACAACTAAAATCCCATGAACCAAACTCGTTACAACCAGACTTCTCAGAGCTGAATATTGTTACAGACAGCAGAACTGTCTCAATCTTGTAACAATAGAACTTTTAATTTGTAATTTTGTCACAATAGAACTTCCCATGTCTCAATCCTGTCACAATAACGTCCCATGCATGAGTCAAACTTGTTACAATTGAATGTCCCATGTCTAAATCATTTCACAATAGAACTTCCTATGGGTCAAAATTGTTTCAACTGAACTTCCCATGAGTCAAACTTGTTACAACAGGTCTTGTCACAAGTTAAACTTGCCACAACAGGCTGCTCACATGTCAATTTGTGTCACGTCTAAACTTCCCACCGGTCAAACTTGTCACAATGGAACGTCCCGCTAGTCAAACTTTTTCATCGGGGAACGTCAGTCTTAACTACTTTTTGTAGCACCAAAGGAATCATGTGAACTATTATGTTGTCTCTACTTTATATCAAAGATCTAAATACGCAAACGTAGTAGACGGATTTTTTAAAATTCCAACATGTAATCACCAGACGTGGTGACGGCGCACTCAAGTTTTATCAACTTATATTAATGTCGCCACCAACACAGGGGACAATACATGACAGGACAATACTAATTTTCACCTGAGCGAAGTGAGGAAAGTCGTATAAAGTGTAGCAGACGGTTAAGATATGCTGCATGTAATGGAACATTCTGTAGTCATAGTTCGCTTCCAATGTCAGTGAAATGTCCAGTGGGAGGCTCCTTGGGTTGGCTTTGATGATTATGTTATCCTGCCGATAACTGCAAAACACGGCCGTTGAGGAGGCTAATATTTTTTTTTTCTATATATAATGTGCTAATGTAAACAATAGCCTGGGTTGTAACACTCCTGGCTAATCATTGGTTTACAGCAACTGCAACGTTCTAGGTTCATGCAAAAGTCCTGGTGATGGAAAGAAGATGCCGGTGTACTCTTGTTTTAAATAATTGGAGGTTGTTGTCAGTGATCAGGCTGACCACGTTGTCTGAGAGACTGTTCCAGATGTGTAATGCAGTATGTATGAAAGTTCTGCCGGTGGAGTGAGTTCTAGAGACAGGCACAGTGAGGGCATGTTTTCCAGTGGAGAGACTGTTCCAGATGTGTACTGCAGTATGTATGAAAGTTCTGCCTGTGGAGAGTTCTAGAGACAGTGAGGGCATGTTTTCCAGTGGAGAGACTGTTCCAGATGTGTACTGCAGTGTGTATGAAAGCTCTGCCGGTGGAGTGAGTTCTAGAGACTGGCACAGTGAGGGCATGTTTTCCAGTGGAGAGACTGTTCCAGATGTGTACTGCAGTGTGTATGAAAGTTCTGCCGGTGGAGTGAGTTCTAGAGACTGGCACAGTGAGGGCATGTTTTCCAGTGGACAGTTATCTCCATCAATTTAGTGTTTGCATTCAATCCTCGCACTTGGAAGCACCGACCCTGACCTTTGGCCCCGCCCGTGACCCGGATGTTACCTGTGAGATAATTGAGATGAGAAGACTGATAGAATCTCGGCAGGTGTTCCCTTATTACACCTGCCGAGAGCACCTGCCCCCCGCCAGGTAACACAGACCCCCCGCCAGGTAAGAAATTACCTGTGCGATGGACGGGAGGAAGATTAGGACATGATAGTAGCCTCCGTAGCATGCTTATAGAACTAGGGGTTCTTCGGATGTTTTCTGATTAGCCCAGTTCTAAAAACAGGGATAATTCAACCAGGCCGGTTATGTTGTTTATATACAATCAGAAAATAGCACATAAAAGCTCCCAAAGACTATGAAGACCCCCAAGCCCATAGTTTTGGGCATGCTATGGAGGCTAACAAGACAGGGTCCTGGCGTTTGGATCGCTCATACCTTAGGACATACTGATTTGATGAGATGAGGCTACTGCCAAAGCGGACTTCGTTCTCGGTTGTAAGATTGGATCCGATGTTTACGTTGCAAAACACTTCTTGAATAGTAAAAAGCAATAAAGCGATAAAGTAAGGTAGCTTCTTCCCAGCTACAAATTCGCACACAGTCAGTGATGTTTTCGTAGGTTAGAACATCAAGGTTAAAGGCATCCAATGTAGTTTGGGAACTGGCTTGGAAACCCGATTTTTCAAAGTCAATATTCTAGTCATTTGTGTACATACTGAGTTAAAACCACACTATCCCAATGCATGTTGACTCTCATGGAGCAAATATTCCCAGACATTCTGACGGAAAATGATTACTGGAAGGACCCTGGGATTATTTTTTAGGGTACCACCCAGAAAAAAAATAAAGGACTCATCCAGGAACTTGTTTCAGCAGTTAAAAATGTCCAAAGTATGAAATACTGACTCAAATGTGGTAATACTTACTTACTTACTTACTTAGTTCGAGCTCCCGCTCGAACCAATCCTGACAGTTGTCTCCAAAGCACTTTGTCCTCCATGGCCTTCTTTATCTCCCTGGTGTCCTGTAAGTTGGTGTCTTTGCGCAGATTATCCACGAATGTTACTCTGGGTCTCCCTCTGCTCCGTTTTCCTTTTAACGGTTCCCACAGAACGAGACTTGATGCCAGGATGTCCGGGTGTCTAATGCAGTGACCGGCGATTTTCATCCTGCGTTCTCGAATTTTGTCTGTGACAGCAGGTAGATCCTGGTACAACTGTTGGTTTGTAAGTTTGAGTTGCCATGGAATGTTTAGGCACATTCGTAACATTCGGGTATAACAGCCGTTCAGCCTTTTTTCGAGTGATTTGGTCAGGGACCACGTTTCGGATCCATATAAGAGAATGGACTCAACTGTGGCAATAAACAGCCTTTGTTTGGTTTTACGTGGTAGATTAGACTTCCAAATCTTGCTTAGCTTATGACAGCTTTTCCACGCTAATGCTTTTCTGACCCCAAAATCTATTTCTGCGTCTTTCATCCAGGATCCCAGATATTTAAAGTTCTTAACTACTTCGACAGTGTCGCCACTTTTAGTTTTAATAATGACTGGATCTTTCTGATTAAACGCCATAAGTTTTGTTTTGCCGGCGTTTAGCTGGAGTCCGACTTTAGCAGCTTCGTTTTCCATACGGCATAGGAGTTCTTGTGCCTGTGCTATTTTCTCGGCTAAAAGTGCTATGTCATCTGCGAAGTCGAAATCGCTTATGACGACTGGTGGGTGACGCCTACTTTTTCGTCTTTCTAGCTCAAAGCCCAGTTCATATTCGCGATCTCCGATAGTTTGTCGCATGACATAATCTACGACAATAACAAAGAGATATGGTGCCAAGGTATCTCCTTGAAGGACACCAGCAGTGATATTGAATAACTCAGTTTCACCTTCTGGAGTAATCACTTTTGCCCGAGTATCTTGGTATAGAAGATTGATAGCATTTATTAGTGTGCCAGGAATCCCATAGGCTCTGAGGATTTCCATCATTTTCCCTCGGTGAACACTGTCAAATGCTTTGCGGAAATCCACAAATATGATGATTGCTTCAAGATTGTGGTTGAGCACATCTTCTATCAGCCTCCGAAGGGCAAGAATGTGAGAAGTTGTGGATCGCCCTGGGCGGAAACCATTCTGGTTAGGTCTCAGTATATTTTCAACTGCAGGCTGTATGCGATTTAAAATCATTTTGTTTGCGATCTTTGCTGCAATGTTTGTAAGCATGATGCCCCTGTAGTTGGTATAATCCCGTAAGTCTCCAGATTTTGGTATTGGTACAATGTTCCCAATAGACCATTGTTCTGGTTTTTCCCCTTCAAGAAGCTTGTTACAGAATTGAAGCATGATATCGTCAAAGTCACACAGTTTAAGTACCTCTGGGGGTATTCCGTCAGGCCCAGGTGCTTTCCCTAACGTTATTCTTTTCTTTACTGCGGCGTACTCACTTTTGGTAAATGGTTCAGTCCCTATATCAAGGTCATAAAATATTTGCGGTATTGGTTCGTCAGGACAACCATCAACTGTTGGCTCGTTACCTAAAAGATGAGTAAAGTATTCTTGCCATTGCTTGAGCCTATCTTCCTTGCCTGCCCCCTTTAGTACACACTTCTTGGCGGTGTTTCTTCCCGTGATGTTATTAATTAATCGCCAGCTTTCTCTGTGCTTACAACTTCTATCTGCCTCCTCAACTTCTTGTATCATTGAGTTTAGTTCTTCTTCACTAACCGAGTCATATGCTTGCTGTAAGTTTTCTTTTGCTTTCTGCAGATTGTCTTGATTTCTATTGCTAGGATGCCTTTGGTACTTTGTAAACATGCCTTGTACTTTTTCCCTAGCCTTGCTTACTCTAGAGTCTTCTGAAGTGCGTTTCCTTGGTAATGTGGTAATGTGAAGCAGTATGTATCAATAATACAATATCATAAAGATTGCCTTATTCAGAATATTTCCAGTTTTGCCTCCCTGAAATCGCATTGGATGCCTTTAACATTAAGGTTACAACGCGTAGTGTCCGTGCTGCCCATCATATCTCTCACAACTGGAGACAGCCATCGTAAACAGATCAGTTATTGTGTCTATCTTTCGACAGTTATGGTAGAGAGGGGATAGTGATTTCCAACGTCCGTTTTACGCTAGCAATCATATCTCCTACAGTAATATACCCCCATCAGTTCCGCCCTAGTTAACGTAATGTAGTGTCTATCGTGTGTTTTATGTTTGAGGTCGTATTTCATAGCGATTACGGACTCTGATCTTAGCAAAACACAGTTTCCTTCTAGCCTCCATTGCATGCCAAAAACTGGGGGTTTGGGGGGTCTTCAGGGTCTTTGGGAGCTTTTATGTGCTATTTTGTGATTGCATATAGACAACATAGCCGGCCTGGTTGAATTACCCCCGTTTGTTTTAGAACTGGGCTGTAATCAGAAAACAGCCGAAGACCACCAAACCCCCAGTTCTATAAGCCTGCTACGGAGGCTAATCAGGAAACAGCGGAAGACCACCAAAACCCCCCAGTTCTATAAGCCTGCTACGGAGGCTAGTTCTCTTCCGTTATGATTGTTATCTCAAAACTGCTGCGTTTCCGTGTACGCCTTTTGGTAGGTTGAGGATGATGGTTATCATATTTTGTCATGTATGCAGTAGCATATGTTTTATAGAAGCTCGCTTGGACTCTGATCTTAGCAAAACACAGTTCTCTTCCGCCATTTTTGTTATCTCTAACTGATGATAAGGCAGCATTTCCGCGTATGCCTGTTGGTAGGTTGAAGATGATGGTTTATTGTCTGATTTTTGTCTGAATCCTCTTCGCACTGATCTTTTATGCAGCAGCATATATGTTTTATGGAAACTCGTTTGGATGTAATAGTGGCTCGTTTGTGTTAAAGACCATATCAGTAACGGGGATAAATACTTATCTATAAAATATCTCCACGGTTGATGGAACCCTTCATCACGCTTTGACGAGAAGCTTTTGATGTGATCGTAAATTTGTCCATATTCTCTTCTAACATTTGCATCTACTTGGAAATCTGTTGTATTGGATGGTTACTGGAAAGGCCCTGGGATGATTTTTAGGGTACCACCTAGGAAATAAAGGACTCAGTTTGGGGCTTGTTTCTGCAGTTTAGGGCTTGTTTGGGCTTGTTTGGGGCTTGTTTCTGCAGATGGTTACTGGAAAGGCCCTGGGATGATTTTTAGGGTACCACCTAGAAAATAAAGGACTCAGTTTGGGGCTTGTTTCTGCAGTTTTAAATGCCCAAAGTATGACATACTGACTTCAATGTGCTAATGTGAAGCAGTATATGTTGATAGGACCTTTCATCACGTTTTGACGAAAAGCTTTTGATGTGGTTGTAAATTCTCCCTGCTACCGGTTACTCATCTTCCCTGCTAACACCTGCATGCATATCTGTTGGATGGAGGATGTGGTTTGACTTACTACTCATTCCATCTTGGTTACTGTGTTCATCTGTTTTCCTTAGATTTATCAAAGCTTTGTTGACTGCAACAGACACATCCCTGGTGTCTTATTTGTATGTAAAGCTATTCATTGCCTTGACTTGACTTTATTAGGATCCACATTTAGCATACATGTACAAAGCAGTAGCTATTCTTCCTGTGGTCCGTCCTAAGACACATTAATACACAAAGGAAAATATACAGAACATAACTAAATGTAAGAAATATGTCAAGCTATCATTCCCATCTCGTTTTCCATCTATTTTCTCTTGATATCTCCAAGATATTTTATTACTGCAGCAGGCACATTTCTCCTGTCTACATGGATGTAAAGCGACTTATTGCATGTAACCACTATACACTGTACGTTGACGTGGAGACAGAAGAAATATGCCAGCCATCCCGGTGGCCTTCCTGTAGTCTCCCCCTCATTACTCCCGAGCCGATGAGTAAACTGTTCGGAGTCCTTCATTCCCGGTCCTATTGTGCGCGTCTCCTCATATCCTCTTCAACACGCCGGGCGAGAGCTGCCAATTTGTCCGGGCCTGAATAGCATCCCGCCACATGCAGGGCTCCAATCAGCCAACATTGAAAGGCTGATTCCCCAATTACGCTGTGAGATTCCCTCTCGCGGTGGCCGGGAAGCGGTCCGCATTTCTCTCGTCTGACACTTGAATGAGCGAAGAAATAATAAGGTAGCAACATTTTCTTTCAAGGAACTGAATTAGCGACTGGAGATTATGTCTTCTGACACTTGTATGGTGGAGAAGAAATAAAAATGTAGACCCTTAACACAACAGGTAACAGTCTTGACATTTTCGTCATGAGTGTGTTAAAAATTAGAAGCCTGTTATTAACAGCCAATGGAGTATGAATCAGTCAATGGAGAGTATGCCTTTCTTCACTTCGTCTAGTGGAGAAGAAATAAAAATGTAGCCCCTTGACACAACAGGTAACAGTCTTGATATTTTCTTAATGAGGGTGGTAAGACTTATATAACTCATAACTATAACGTTAAGGACTGAATTAGTGACTGGAGATCATGTCTTCTAACACTTGTATGGTGAAGAAGAAATAAATGTATCTCCTTAAGAGAACATTTTGTTCAAGAGGGTCGTAAGAAATATCAACCTGGCAACTATGATATTAAGGACTGAAATAGTGACTGGTGATTAAGTCTCTTGACAGTTGTATAGAGAGATTGCATTACAGGTACATGTAGCAGTCATTTTAGGGTCATATTAAGTTTAAGGGAAATATATTCTTGACAACAATAATGTTAGGGACCGAATTAGTGAGAGCACACCGTGAATGGACAGTTGACAGTTGTATAGAATAACAAATTATACCCCCACAACATAACACCTGCCATGCTTGACATTTGTACCTATTGTACACCTGTTACCTATCCCTATGTTATACATATGATAATTATAACGTTTCAGGTTGAATCAGTGGTCGGACAAAAGGATGGTTCAATTGGGTAATCACTTTAGCACAGGTTGCTGTATATAATGGTACAACACCATACCTGCTTTTACACTAAGAGAAACCCAAACATACACATTGGAAGAAAGATTACGGTACGAGAACGACTTAGTACAGGTTAAAAGGAGGTAGGAACAAATGATTTTACTGAGCCAAATGCATGTACATTTGTCTGAAATGTGCAAGCGAATCGCTTTTACGTTTTCGTAGATGCATTGCGTGATAAGCTACTTTCAAGCCTCTATACAAAGGGTCAACAAGAAGACATCATCATTAGAGATCCTATCTTGGGAAGTGTTTCTCATCCAACATTACACCAACTTCCGGCTTTAACTACTTGTACGCTTGTAGATTTAGAATGGCTCTAGTTGTCACAATCGCTTCTTGTCGCAGTTTTACAACGACTTTGATTTATGCTTTTATGGACATACCTTAATTTTGACAAAGTGGATTTTATTTGACTGCTGTCCACCTTTTGTTGCTTGACTAAAGGGTAATGATGTCTTGTCCTGTGAAAACGTATGCTGGGCCCCTTTAGAAAGCAGCTTCTACAAACTGAATGGCTACCTATAGCTAGCCGTTGTATGATGAAATATATAAATATATAAATAAATAAAAACGCACGGATCCAGACTAAACAATAGTGCTGAACCATTCTCTTAATCTCCAAGCAGATCCTAGGGTGGCGAAAAACAGTATCAAATTGGCAAGGCAGTATCCATTGGCATTGGCCAGAGAGGATCCAATACCCCACACAACGGTAGGTACAAAAAATTGGGCCATGTATAAAAAGGTAACGATCTCCCCCATCCAACCTTTGCTTGGAGACTACCATTGTCTCTGGAGACAGTGACGCTTGCCAGCAACATTTGTCACTGGCAACAATTGTCGTCTATCTTTAGAATGCAACACTTTGCAACATTAATATATGATTCCTAATACCTTCTCCACCATATGTCACTCAGCATGCAGGTGTCACCGATGTGACAAGCGCATTATATCCGATGTCAGTCGGTGTCAGCGTGTTATTTACGGGTGATTTATTTTAGGCGTGTTAAACTGGGGCACATGGTGAAGACATGGAGGGCATGGCTATTAATATTTTATAAGAACTACAAAACACATTTTGTTCTTGCTTTGAGGTTCTTACCCTTTGAAGCCTTGCCGTCATCTTTATTCGTCCGTCCCAAATAGGAAATGTTGGCAATGATTATTTCGGACGTTTTGGGTTCGGCTTGGTACAGATCTACCCATAACGATTGTCTGAATGCCACCTCGCGTTTAAAGGATGAATGAGTGAATGAATGAATGCATGAATGAACGAATTCGAACTTCATTGCTCGACAGTTGTACATGGTACAATGTTTGTCAACAATGACAATGTTTTCAATACAGTAAGTCTAAGCGTTTCTATTTGTCACAATGCTTTCTCTCTTTACAATTGTAAGGCACTACATGTATATTGGCCTAAGCACATAGATATGGAGTCGGGGCACGACATCAGTTGATGTAAGAGGAGGAAGCGGCGCGGATCGCGGCCATCCCGGCTCCAGCTCGTCTGGACCGAGCCCTGACCGACTGATTACTCCGCTCCTCCTTCCCGGCAATTACACAGATTAAACCCCATTGATAGGAGGGCTGGGCTGAACTTTTGACCCCCGAATGGCCCCGGGATAGACATGAAGAACAGCGCGACCTCTCTGTTCACCTGTCAGGACAGGTTATGGATAGGTGCTGTCTTAACAAGAAGGGCCTCCAGGACTGTACACAGGGATGACAAATGGTTTGGCTTTTTGTGGTAACGTTTAACAAAAGCCACATCTCTTTACAAAATGATAATGTGTAATGACCTTGGTCTATACCTAAGCCACAACTCAAAACTCGGGCTATGTAATATGCTTGCTTTCTACAACCTGTAAAGTAGGATGGGTTATAGATATGTGTTATCGTCATTAGTAGGGCCTCCAAGACCTCCCACTATATGGAAAGGGATGACAAATGCGTATTGTCAGTTGAACAAAGGCATATCTTTTTACACAATGATAATGTGTAATGTCCTTGCTCTATACCAATCTGTTCAGAATTATGACAGAAAAAAAAAGGTTATGTATAGGTCCTGTCTTAACAAGAAGGGCCTCCAGGATCATAGACCAATTGCAAGGGATGACAAATCGCATTGTCTGCACGATAGTAACATTTAACAAGAGGAGAATGTGCAATGTCCTTGATTTTTACTATCTGTTCAACAAAAAAAGTGTATGCACAATTAGAAGTTTTGGTTTGCTGTTACGACAGTCACTGGATAGGTGCTGTCTTAACAAGAAGGGCCTCCAGGACTGTAGGCAGGGATGACCAATAGTATTGTCTGTATGATGGTAACGTTCGGCTTTTTGTGGTAACGTTTTACAAAAGTCACATCTTTTTACACAATGATATTGTGTAGTGTCCTTGCTCTATACCAGGATATTCAGAAATAAGGTTATGGATAGGTGCTGTCGTCATGAGAAGGGACCTCTCACTATATGGACAGGGATGACAAATGCGTATTGTCGAAGGCACAAAAGGCACATCTGTTTACAAAAGGATGATGTCCTTGCTTTATACAATCTGTTCAGCAAAAAGGGTTATGCATAGATGCTATCTTCACAGGTAGGGTCTTCTCTATACTTAAGTGGACAGCGATGACAAATGCTGTTTTTTTCTGTACAATTAGAAGTTTTGGTTTGCTGTTACGTCTATGACTATCTCTGCTGGTGAATTTCATGCACTGGGAAAGGAATGTTTGATATAGGTGTTTTGGTCTTTCATTAAGTCGTTCAATCAATCAATCATTCATTTATCATCCATTCATATGTTCATTCATTCACTTAACAGGTCGGTGATTTAAGGGCGTCTTGCTTTAATTGATCTTAGACAGACAGAGACTTGCCAGTCTAACATCATCATAGTGTCGTATTCAACTCTACCAGAGTGTCGTACAAACAGCAGGATCTTTATGAAAGTTGACATCCCAAAAAATCACAATAACTACGAGCATCGTGATTCATTTGAATTTTCTACTGTACAGGCCGATCATTTTCTAATCGCTCCAATTTCTACAGGGCATGCATGACAAAGGCAATGATAAGTTAGCTTATAAATAACAATGGCTGTCATGACCACACCGCATTGATTACGGGTACATATGTCACCATAAATTAGGATAGTTGTCTGACCGGTGTGAAATTCAATCCGGCGTAAACCCTCAAATTTGCATGATACACATAATAAACATCTAATACTAGCACAACATACTAGTAGATGGTAACTACTTCTATATATGCGTACGAGCAGAACCTTACAGGTGTCACTAACTATATTTATATTAAAATCATCTTTGTTTCTCTGTCGATTTAAAAAAAAAATCACAATTTGTTAATAATAACAGTTTTTCCAAGCTGTTGTTGTTGTGTACAGCCTAATGACCACTCCGCATTGGTACCCGTAGTACATATGTCTCCATGAATTAGGATAGTTGTCTGACCGGTGTGGAATTCAATCCGGCGTAAACCCTCAAATTTGCATGAGATATAGAGAAGACAAATCCGATATACATATACATACATCTAATACTAGTATTACATAGATGGTAACTGCTTCTATAGATGCGTAAGAGTAGAAACTTTACAGGTGGCACTAACTAGCAAAAATCATCTTTGTTTCTTTGTCGATGTTTAAAAAACACAATTTTGTCGGTGATAGTTTTCCCAAACAGCCCTAATGTCTTTTCAAATTGGATTGGTCACCTGTGTGATCAT
>NW_017804187.1:951913-957406 GCF_001625305.1 Branchiostoma belcheri | reverse complement strand
TAAGCCACAACTCAAAACTCGGGCTATGTAATATGCTTGCTTTCTACAACCTGTAAAGTAGGATGGGTTATAGATATGTGTTATCGTCATTAGTAGGGCCTCCAAGACCTCCCACTATATGGAAAGGGATGACAAATGCGTATTGTCAGTTGAACAAAGGCATATCTTTTTACACAATGATAATGTGTAATGTCCTTGCTCTATACCAATGTGTTCAGAATTATGACAGAAAAAAAGGTTATGTATAGGTCCTGTCTTAACAAGAAGGGCCTCCAGGATCATAGACCAAGGGATGACAAATCGTATTGTCTGCACGATAGTAACATTTAACAAGAGGAGAATGTGCAATGTCCTTGATTTTACCATCTGTTCAACAACAAAAAAAGGTTATGGATAAATGTTATCGCCACTACACATACAGTGTATGCACAATAAGAAGCTTTGGGTTGCTGTTACGACAGTCACTGGTGGATTTCATTCACTGGGGAAGGACTGCTTAGATAGGTGCTGTCTTAACAAGAAGGGCCTCCAGGACCATAGGCAGGGATGACAAATAGTATTGTCTGTATGGTGGTAACGTTTGGCTTTTTGTGGTAACGTTTAACTAAAGCCACATCTCTTTACACAATGATATTGTGTAGTGTCCTTGCTCTATACCAATATGTTTAGAAAAAAGGTTATGGATAGGTACTGTCGTCATGAGAAGGGACACACTATATGGACAGGGATGACAAATGCGTATTGTCAGTTTAACAAAAGGCACATACCTTTTCACAAGGATGATGTCCTTGCTTTATACAATCTGTTCAGCAAAAAGGGTTATGGATAGATGCTATCTTCACAAGTAGGGTCTCCTCTTTACCTAGGTGGACAGCGATATTAACATTAGACGTTTTGGATTGCAGTTACGTCTTTGACTATCTCTGCTGGTGAATTTCATGCACTGGGGAAGGAATGTTTGATATGGGTGTTTTGTTCATTCATTCATTCATTCATTCGTCAATCAATCAATCATTCATTTATCATCCATTCATATGTTCATTCATTCACTAAACATGTCGGTGATTTAAGGGCGTCTTGCTTTAATTGATCTCAGACAGACAGAGACTTGCCAGTCTAACATTACCATAGTGTCGTATTCAACTCTGTCAGAGTGTCTAAGAAACAGCAGAATCTTTATGAAAGTTGACATACAGGAAAATTACAATAACTACGAGCATCATACTTCATTTGGATTTTCTACAGTCCGATCATTTCCTAATCGCTCCAATTTCTGCAGGGCATGCATGACAAAGGCAATGATAAGTTAGCTTATAAATAACAATGGCTGTCATGACCACACCGCATTGATTACGGGTATATATGTCTCCATAAATTAGGATAGTTGTCTGTCCGGTGTGGAATTCAATCCGGCGTAAACCCTCAAATTTGCATTTGATATCTAGAAGACAAATCCGCCTGGCGATATACATATACAAACATCTAATGCTAGTATAACATAGATAGTAACTGCTTCTATAGATGCGTAAGAGCTGAAATCGTACATCTGGCACTTACTAGCAAAATCATCTTTTTTTCTCTGTCGATGTTTAAAAAATACACTATTTTGTTGGTAACAGTTTTTCGCAGTCTTAATGTTGTGTAAAGCTTAATGGCTTTTTAAATGGGGTCAGTCATCTGTGTGATCGTCATGCTTATCTTGATCATCCCTCTTACCATCATCATCATCTTTATCTTCATCCTCCACCCCATCAGTACCATCCTTATGTCCATCATCATCCTAACAAATATGTAGTTTGTAAAGTCATTTCTACGGGACTTGACGACTCCAAGTCTACGTGGAGGCAATTATGGTTGTCATCTCCATGGACTTTGTCGTTTGGCTATAAAACAAAGTGGCTCATAGAGGAAATTGATCATTTTAGTTTCTGTAGGGACATGTGTAAGTCTTTTTGGCACCCTGTACTCCTTTCATTGCATTTCCCCGCTGATTCTACTGTTTACAAGGATATCAGAGCTAATACCCCCAGCCCCTACTGAGAAACATTATAAGATATACTACCAGTCCTAGTCCCAAGTCCTAGTCCTCCTGCTAGCATTATAAGTCATTACTGTATATGTATCCCTTGGGTACTGCGTTTTCTGTGTATGTATCATTGACGTTAAAAGTTACTGCAAAGAGCCTTAAGGTGGATATGTTCAAGGCTGCCAGCCACTGCTTACTCTCCATCAAACTCAGTATCACATCTCCTATTAGCTGTAGGATATTGTACGGCCGCTCTGACCTCTACCAGGCATTGGGAGGCAGCTGGAAAGAGTAGAAATCGGCCAAATAGAGAGATAACATGCCAGGGGAGTTTGTCTGAGAGAGAACATTTAGCGGCAAACTGTTTTCCCCGGCAGAAAAAAATCCCCTGGCATGTTATCTCTCTATTTGGCCGATTTCAGTATTCTTTCCAGCCTCCTCCCGAACCTGGTAGAGGCTACGGCCGCTCCCATCCTCCTAACTCAGTATCAGCCTCTGCCATTAGCTGTAGGATATTGTACGGCCGCTCCCCGTGCCGGCAGTAACTTCATTACGGACTATGTATCGGTTGTTTAACCTCCTGACCCGCTTTGTGAAAAGGCAGGGCGTCCCGCCGCTGCCCAGTCGTTTGGCGGGTTAGAAAACACGCATTACACAAAGTGCGGTGATTTCCAGACACGCGTTACGACCTCCCCAGCCCCACTGCAGTTGACCCCTCCACGCCGGGGGCAGGGATAATGGGCGAACTGCAAGGCAGCGTTCAATCATCTGGCCGTCCGGGCGGTAGGGCGGGCGACCGGGGGTTCACCCCTCCCGTACATCAGTAGGTCATCACCTGTACGGTCCCCAGGGACCGGCCATTAGTGATGGTGATGGGGTGGTCTGGAATTGGACAGGGTTGGCCATTATTTGTCTTTTCAATTATATACCGAAGTGGGTGGAGGTGTGTTACAAGTTTGCACGTATCCTCAACAGGGTTTGGTGCAGTGAGAGATTTCATGGCTTGCTACGCTATATACAGCCCTTGAGCATTCCTATGTCAATTTTGTCTACTATATGATGCTCCTGAACAGTTCAGATTGATGAGAAGAGCTATTTCCCCTCCGTTTTCATACTGATTTCTATTGTTTAGCTTTATCGATCTCTGGAGGCCTGAAAGTGCTCAAAAACACGGCGATGAAAAGCAACGACCAATAAAACCATTCCCATCACAACACAACAGTCACAGCCTGGCGACGCAACGTGTGCAGATAATCTCCAAGCAGATCCTAGGGTGGCAAAAGACAGTATCAAATTGGCCAGGCAGTATCCATTGGCCAGAGAGGGTCCATACGCCATCTATGGATACCTGTAATTCCTGATTTTTCCACTGTACTGTTGTGTTCACTGTTTTCACTGTCACTTCTTTACCCTGAACTTATCATTACAGTTAACATTACAATAATTCCTGGACTTTCTTTTTCCAGCACCTGTCGCCACCGTGATAGTTCAGTGCATAGTTCTCAGACCGTGAACTTCTGCTACCGTGAACATAAAGTGAATTACAGTACTACCTGGCCAGTTTGATACTGTCTTTTACCACCCTCGGATCTGCTTGGAGATTAATGTTCAGAGGCAACAATCAGATCAGCATGACTCATCGATACAGTAGAAGCGACGCGTTAATCGAATCATGTACATCGCGACTAACCGAATTACATCTACGCCAACATGTTGTTATTTCCAGGCTTCTTCTTCTATTGTTCGTGCAGTGGAATCTGTGTGAAGCGTCCGACGAGTCAGTAATGTGTGTAACGCTATCTCAGTCAATGATCACTGCTCTATACAGTCCCAGTCTGACCGATGGAAGGGATGCTAGAAGCCGGATTTAGTCACCTAGACCAGTTAGGTTGAGAGACTAACGTAGCTTAGGTTAGGGTGCGTTTGTCCATGCATCTTCTTTCATAGTGTTCAAGCAGTAGAATCTGTATTAAGCGCCCGGCGAGTCAGTTATGTGTGTGTAACGCTATCTCAGTCAATGATCACTGCTCTATGCATCCATAGTCTGACCCTTGGAAGGGATGCTAGAAGCCTGGTTTAGTGAGCTATACAAGTTAGGAGAGTTAGAGAGACTAACGTAGCTTAGGTTAGGGTGCGTCTTTCCAGGCATCTTCTTTCATTATTCAAGCAGTGGAATCAGTGTTAAGCGTCCGTTATGTGTGTAACGCTATCTCTTGGTGATCACTGCTCTATACAGTCCCGGTCTGACCGGTGGAAGGGATGCTGAAAGCATGATTTAGTCAGCTAGATCAGTTAGGTCGACGGACTACATGTAGATTAACGTAGGGTAGGTTATGGTACGTGTACATGTTTTTCCAGGCATCTTCTTCCATTGTTGAAGCAGTAGAATTAATCTGTTTTAAGTGCCCGGCGAATCAGTAGTGTGTGCAAGCAAGGAGGATATAGGCCTATAATCTCCTTGGTATACAACACTCTCTCACTCTTTACCATTCACTTTATGAAACCCACTCTGACCAGTTAAAGGTCTGCTAGAGGCATGCTATAGTCAGACTAGACCGGCCAGATAGATCCAGGGACTAGGTAGACCTGTTAAAGCGCCTAGATATTTATAGATGGGCTCATGCACAGGTACAGAGAATGATGGGTTGACAGGGACATCATTGAAAATCCCGGTCTTCACAAACGGCTGAATGGAAGGAAATTACTCCGGATCCTCCTCAACAGGGCAATTTTCCTCTCAGTGCCGCGCGCGAAGCCGGGTTCATCAGACCTAGCCTCTATCAGGCTTCGGGAGGCGGCTGGAAAGAGTAGAAATCGGCCAAGCAGAGAGAGATAACATGCCAGGGGAGTTGGTCTGCTGGAGAGAACAGTTTGCCGCACCCGAGCTCCAGCAGACAAACTCCCCCGGCATGCTATCTCTCTATTTGGCCGAGCAACTATGGCTTATGCTGAAAGGGGTGGGGGATAGATATGGACTACACTGTGAGGTGGGAGGGGGGGTACGTGTTTAAGGACTATCAGAGATAACTTGATAGTGTGATAGAATGGCAATAGGGTGATAGAAGCGAGTGATTGGTGCACGTGGGGTGGGGACTAGGGTCTTCAAATACACGGGACAGGGGAGCTGGTAATGAATGAAGGAGACCTTTATTGTACACACATACCCGCTGGGTTAAGTACAGGTCACAACAAGAGAATAGAATGTGATGTAATCCGGAGATGTAAGATTATCATAGTGGGTGGGAGATTTAGAGTGGAGGCTAGACGATATCACTCACTCACTCACTCAGGACCGCATGCTCCGGGGAGCGTAGCGCCTTTCCAAGTTGACTTCCAGCCAGTTCTGTCCTGCGCCCTCAGCCAGGCTGTAGCTGTATCAAGGCCCACTGTGCTGAGGTCTGCATTCAGCTGGTCTCCCCACCTGCGTCTGGGTCTGCCTCTGGGTCTGGACCAGCCTGCAGGCGTGG
>NW_017804187.1:938107-951893 GCF_001625305.1 Branchiostoma belcheri | reverse complement strand
ACTGATATGGACTACACTGTGAGGTGTGAGGGGGGTACGTGTTTAAGGACTATCAGATATAACTTCATGGTGTGATAGAATGGTAATGGAGTGATATAAGCGAATGATTGGTACATATGGGGTGGGGACTAGAGTCTGCAAACACCCGGGACAGGGAAGCTGGCAATGAATGAATGAAGACCAGTCCTTTATTGTACATACATACCCACTGGGTTAAGTACAGGTCACAACAAGAGAATAGAATGTGATGTAATCCGGAGATGTAAGATTATCATAGTGGGTGGGAGATTTAGAGTGGAGGCTAGACGATATCGCTAATGTGGATTTGGTTGTTATGGATTCATTTCATGAACAGTTTAGAATCAGATTACCACATTCGCATTGTGTTCGAGTACAATTTTCTTGATATGTCTGAAAGGTTTTCGGAGAACGATCGGATATTTCATAAAGGGTCACAGGACTGCTTTTAGAGCATGTACAACAAGACGAGCCATTAGGCCACGTCTGGGACCTGAACCCTTGACCTCCCAACAATGGGACTCGATCCCTGACCCACTAACATACAGGGCGAGGCCCGGTACCACTTTACTGTAGCTCCATCCGTGAATAGTTTCATCAGGTTGATAAGTCATAACTACATAAAATGAAATGAAAGTCACTGAGTAAAGAGACTCTTTTTACACAACCAAGTCTTTCATTCAGCCGACGTTTCGGCCGCATATAAATATGCATCTATAGCAACGACACGTGTTGCAGTGCAATGTGAACAAGTCAGAATTGCCTTGAGGAAGGTGACAGACGGTCACCAAACGCCAGCTGAATAAAAAAACTTGGTTGTGTAGAAAGAGTATCTTTCCTCAGTGTCTTACCAACCTGATGAAACTATTCCACTATTCAGGAATGACAAAATGCATACGTAATTACAAAGTAGGTAAAAGAAAAATGAGTATAGACACGACAATTGCAACTCGGTCATCTATAAATTACGAGAATCTACCTGTACAGTAAATAAAGTTTTGAACTTCATCAAAGACATTACAGTTTTGTAAATGTGTAGCTTCTTGTCTTGCTGGCTTCCCCGTCAGTGGAAGTGCCGTGCGAACCATCTGAACTATTTCATTACCCGCGCACACAAAGGAGAATCCCGACACAAAGAATCTAATTAATCTACCGGGGAAAACGCCTCTGCAAACTCACAGGAGCAGGGCCCTTCTTAATTCTCTTCTAAATGTCACTTGAAAGAAAGCTCGTGTCTCATTAGTAAGCTAACGCTAAAGAAATTCAGCGCTAACCGCGTTACGGGGAGAAAATGAGAACTGATGCCGACAGTTTTGCTTCATACAAACCTCGACTTACGGGACTTTGGCGGGGATTTAAATTTAATTTCGCAAATGGATTCGTAAGTCGGGTAGACTGTGCAGGGATCCGACACTCGCGCGGATACGTAATTCCCGATTTTTTCACTGTACTGATCATGATATATTCACTGTTTGCACTGTCACTTCTGTAGCACGAACTTATCAGTACAGTTAACAAATAATTCTTGGACTTTCTCTTTCCTGCACCTGTCACCACCGTGAATATATAGTTCCGTGAACATGTCCATTTTTCTCAGACCGTGAAATTTTGCTACCGTGAAGCTAAAGTGATTTACAGTACTTCATACCAGTATTTGTGTGATTATCTGGAGTCGTGTTGTTTGGTTGGAACCCGTGTAGAGAAGATTCTGTCCAATTTGTGTCGACTCTGATGGCATGTCCCATCGGTTCGCCCGGTAATCATATCATACCCGGCATATGTTTGAGTTAGTGTGTTACATGATGCGATTAGGCCGTAATTTGGAGTAAGCTGTCCCATTCTGCCGGCATGACTTCATACTACTGGGATCCTCTCGTCTGACACAAGCAAATATTGCCAGCAGATCACATATATCAACTTCCCCCCTCTCTTCTTTCTCCTCTCTTTTGTGTATCTCTTCTCTCTCTTGCTTTCTCTCCCTCTCCCCTTTCTGTCTCTATATCCTCCCCCTCCCTTATCTCTCGTACTCGTCTTTTTGTCACTTATCATGAATTCATACTCGGGTTCCTCCCGTCTGACAACAGGCAAATATCGCCATTAGATCACATATATCATCTTACTCACTCTCTTTTCTCTCTCTTCCTCTCTTCTATCTCTCCCTCCCTCTCTCCTTCTCCCCATCCCTCTCTTCTTCTCTTCATCCCCTCTAGCACTCGTCTTTTTTGTTGCTTCTCCTGTTTAACAACAAGCAAATATTGCAGCTAGATCACATATATCATCTTCCTCACTCTCGCTTTCTCTTCTCCTCTTCTGTCTACATATTCTCTCTCTCCCTCTCTGTCTCTACCTCTGTTTTCCTCTCTCACCCTCTCTCACCCCTCTCTCTCACCCCCCCTCCTCTCTCTCTCGTACTTTCTCCCCCCCCCTCTCTATATCCGCCCTCCTCCCTCCTATCTTTCGGACTCATCTTTTTGTCTCTTCTTATCACCTTATCACCTTCACTCCCAAAGTTCCCAGACTTCTGGAAGCGATCGTGTTCCAAGTTGCCGGCGTTGATCGTTTTGGCGTAATATGAAAGGAAGTACTCCAAACTAAAGAATGGATGCCTCCATGTTTCTCAGTCTTACGTTGAGGAGATCTTGCCTTGAGGGAAAACTGAGTAGAAGCTGGGTAGATATGTATCCAGTAATATCTCCCCTTGTAGTCAGTCTCAACAATCTTCAAACATATCTTTCCATTGCAAAGTGGTAACTGCAAACCACATCTATTAAGGCCTTTCGCTACAGATAATCCTTGGTCGGTCGTTGCGATTTTTGCAACGGAAAAAACTGCTTGGATATTTGTCTCTCAGTTCTCTTTTTTTTCTATTTCCTTTCAAAATTTCTCCGTCGCATTGTCATCGTCCTCCTCCAGTTCAGTTCAGTTCACCTCTTTAGACGATTCTCCTTTTCTCCTTGTACAAATGTCCCTGCTTATCTGTTTCCCTTGTAGTTTGCCATTCTCCCCATTATCGCTCCACTTTACATTACGCATTACGTCGTGCAGGCAAAAGATCAGCACTAGATTTGCATGCTGACGATATCATGCCTTGTTTTATGTCAAAGCTGAAAGTTCTCTGTAAAACCGAGAAGCCATCATCTCCGGAATTTAGGTCCCCGCCAAATGGGAAACCGCCTGGGGGTTGTGAGATCTGATCACGCCGGAGTTTAATGTCATTTCCGGCGGGCGCGGAGACATGCCGACCTCCGAACGAGAGGAGAATCATTGTCTCTGGAGTTCTGCTGATGGATGTGATCATTCGGCAACGCTGTTTGTCTGTCAGAGAGTTAGACTGGAGCGAAATAGCCTAAAACAGGCCTTTCTGTGGGCCATAACGCCTTAGGAAGGCCTGGTGGAGGATACACGTATGGATGGCAGAATTTGAAGACTTGCAGACCTCCGAACGAGAGGAGAATCATTGTCTCTGGATTTTTAGAGTCTTTCTGATGGATGTGATCGTTCGGCAACGCTGTTTGTCTGTCAGAGAGTTAGGCTGGAGGGACGTAGCCTAAAACAGGCCCCCCGTAAGGGCTATGGGCCGCCACAGGCCCATTGGAAGCCCTAGTTGAGGATGAGGATACACGTATGGGTGGTTGAATTCGGCAAAAATATATGAACGAGGAGAATCATTGTCTCTGGGTTTTTTTGAGTCATTCTGATGGATGTGATCGTTCGGCAACGCTGTTTGTCTGTCAGAGATTCATAGTAGTCTGCAACAGGCCCTCCTTAAGGGCTATAGGCCGCAGTAGCCTCGTAGGAATTCCTGGTCGAAAATACACGTATGGGTAGGGGAATTCGGCAAAAATATGAACGAGAGGAGAATCATTGTCTCTGGGTTTTTAGAGTTCTGATGATGGATGTGATCGTTCGGCAACGCTGTTTGTCTGTCAGAGAGTTAGACTGGAGGGAGATAGCCTACAACAAGCCTTCGTATAGTGGGCCATAACGCCTTAGGAAGGCCTGGTGGAGGCTACAATTACGGCTAGTAGAATTTGGTAAAATTTGCTTTGATTGTGGTATTACGCCTCTGATGCCTGAAGGTTTCATTAGATGATCTTATAAGACAATTATAGGAAAGATCATTATTCATAGCTCTTCAAAATCCTCCTGGCTTGATCGCTGTCCATTTCCGCAAACGTAAGCAACCAAAAATGCGATTACCAGATTCCATAAAAAGAGTAAATTCCTGAAAAGTGAGTCACTCCTTCCTTTCGACAGCCAGACCCTACTGTAACTACTAACCGTCCTGAATATCCTCGAATAACCTAGTGAGTTATCTAGTCAAACGCTTGTCTCCATGAGACTAACAAAGCGGGTTAAAAAAAGGTAAAAATCAGCCAATAGGGAGACTAATTGACATGGGGAGTTTAGCCAGCGTAGAGTTCATTTGCCCGAACAGAGGGGGAAATTAACCCTCCCGCGGACTGACTCTTCTGGCCAACTATTTCGTTATTTTGACCGAATTCTAGGATCCGTACCCCCGTAGGAAGGCCTGGTGGAGGCTAGGCAAACTAACTGTATCTGTATCAGTATAGCCGGTATAACCGCCCTTAGGCGTGACACACCAGCTTCGCAGGAACGCGGCGCGGCGGCAGCTAGCTACATCGCACCGAACGACTTGTTACACTCGATCTTTGCACGTTTTTAATTGCAGGAGTTGTTTAAAGATTTCTAGCAACGCGTTCCAGTCTACGATAGTTCTGGTGAAATACGAGTTACTGAATATCCTTGAACAACCTGATGAGTTATTCTCTCTACACGGTAAAACGTCCCCTACAGATGGACGGTAATAAAACGCGGGAAAAGACGACCATTTCCTTATTTTTTACCAAAATCTAGGATCCGTACCCCCGTAGGAAGGCCTGGTGGAGGCTAGGCAAACTAACAGAATATCCTTCAATAACCTGGTGAGTTATCCTCTCTACACGGTAAAAACGTCCCCTGCAGGAAGAAGGTAATAAAACGCGGGAAAAGACGGTACTTTCCGCCTGTCGTCCGACAAATCCGGTCATCTGTCGTGCAGCGCTAAGGACACCCGTGGGACGTCCAGGGCACCGCTGCACTCAGCCGCGCTATCTCCACCGATACGGCCCGATACCATACATCACCGATACGGCCGCCGTATACACATCAAAGATACGGCCTCGTGGCATACATCACCGGGGTACTTCAAAGGCTAGGCGGGGGGAGTCATTCCTCACGTCCGACCGACCCTCGCTGCCGTCTCCGCCCTTTTGTCAGCGTCGTCCCCGCGCTATATCTACCTTAATTCGTAACCTACAAAACTACAGTGTGTCTGATTGCCATCTCTATAAACTCAGCAGATGTTTAATGGCGGCTGCATTTGTGAAACGTTCTGAACATAAAAAAAGTGTCTTCCCTCATTTGCACATCAATCAATAGTTTGTGCTTATAAACCTGCATTTCTCCTCTGGTCTCTCAGTCACTGACGAAAGATAGTGGACACTAGCTGAAATGTCTGACCGTTTCCAAAAACATATCCAGTTGCTTCAGTAACTGCTTTTTGGCGTATCGTATAACTTGGATGTCCAACCTTCATCGACGCAACTGGATATGATTTTGGAAACGTTTCAGCTACATTGTAGTATCCCCTAGCTTTCGTCAGTGACTGAGAGACCAGAGGGGAAATGCAGGTTTAGCACAAACTACAGTAAGGCTGATTGCGATCTCTATAAGCTCAGCAGATGTTTAATGGCAGCGGCGTTTGTGAAACGTTCTGAACATCCTTCAGGTCGTTTTGTGCGCGGCCTCAAAGTGGACTTTATATTTTCTTCAGTGATATGGATCTCCATTGCATGTTCTTGCCCAGATGGGCTAAATGCACAAATGTGTCCGAATGTGGTCGAGAGGATAAAAAAACATGAGTATAGCATACTGGAACGCTATATTCTAATACTAAGTCTAATATATTACAACAATAATATATACTACATATCATCTACTGTTAGTTCTTAAAGTCTGGAGGCAAGTCTGAAAATATTTAGTATACATATAGATATGTTGGTGAAGGTTAGAAATCCAGGAAATAAGATACGCCAAAAACAGTGACTCAGCCGTGGTTTGTCAAAGCTGTCTTCCTACAAACGCAGCTAGCGCTCAAGTGATGGACGTTATGTCCCGTCCAGTCCCGAAACACCGCTCCATCTCTGCATCTTCCCGCAAACGTTAACAGGGGCGAAAAGCCAGCCCTCATGCGCCTCTCGTTCCCAAAAGCTGGCCCTAATGACGGTCTCGTTCCCGGGGGAGCCTGCGCAGACGCCGCTGTACGTAGATGAGAGAAAGGCTGCGATATTGTTTTGTGTAACGAATTTCTAGCCTCTACCAGGCTTCGTGAGGCGGCTGGAAAGAGTAGAAATCGGCCAAATAGAGAGATAGCATGCCGAGGGAGATGGTCTGCTCGAGAGAACAGTTTGCCGCTCTCGAAAATGTTCTCTCCAGCAGACCAACTCCCCTGGCATGTTATCGCTTTATTTGACCGATTTCTACTCTTTCCAGCCGCCTTCCGAAGCCTGATAGAGGCTAGGGGAGCCTGCGCTGACGCCGAAGTAGATGAGAAAAAGGCTGCGATGTTGTTTTGTGTAACGAATTCCCCCCGAATGACACCGCGTCTGCCGACCGACTCCGCGCTGTCTGCGCCGCTGAAAAGGCCCCGGCGGGAAGGGCTTCTCTTTACTGCGTTTATTAATCGTAAAGCTGTTCTGGTAAACATCGTCTAATGGCCGACCTGTTTCCCCAATAACGTTAGAGATTGGGGTTTGGCGGGGGGCGCCATTTTCTCAGATTGCGCTTACCTCATTCTGCTGCAACCCCAGGGCGCTATAAATGTAAGAAGGAGAGGAATGCAAGGGATGGAGAGTAGCGAATACCACTCACAGTCTTCCAAGCGATTTATTTTCCAAAGAGTCGGACGATCCATCTCCCACTGCCTCCTGAGAAGAAGTCTAACCTCCTAACAGCTTGGCTATAGAATAGTATACTAGTAATAAAATTGACTAGAAATTACCATGTTTCCTATTTATGTGAAGCATATCCACGCTTTACCCTGTATACCAACGTTGTGTTAGTTTTAAAGTAGATATTGTGAGTTAAATAAGCAGACCGTATACGTTGGACTCCTTGTTTGCTTATAGTTTTAAATCACGGTATTCTGTACTAATGTAGAGTCCGTGGGGCACACAGAGAATGCTGTGATTGATACAGACTGTTAGTGTTTTTATGTGCTGGCGCCTGTCTGCTAGTCGTAACTACAGGTTCTTACGTAACAGCTCACCGCTTGGGCGTTCATGCTTTTTAAATTCCAAATTTGAAAGCTTTAAACAACCCCTACAATTAGATGTGCAAAGATCGAGTGTAACAAGTCGTGCGGTGTGATATAGCTAGCTGCTGTCGCGCCGCGTGCCTGCAAAGCGTTACGTTGAAGGGTGGTTATACCGGCTATACTGATACAGATACAGAATGTAATGCCCAAAGCATGTTGAGTTATCAGATAGCATTTAAGAAATAGAACGGACTGGTTTACAACAAAATACTGTCTGTAATTCTGTTTCTTGCATTGAAATCGGATGTTGATTTTTAGTATAGTTCGTTCTTAGATTGATGTTGTTTACAAGTCCTTACCACTTGGGCGTTCATCCTTTTTATTATCCAAATGTAATGCCCAAAGCATGTGGAGTGATTGAAGCATTTACGACGCAGAACGTACTGGTTTACAATACTGTCTGTAATTTTGTTTCTTGCATTGAAAACGGATGTTGATTTTTAGTACTACAGGTACCAAATATGTAGTTCCATCTAAAGATTGATGTTGTTTACAAGTCCTACGGGAAGACGTTTGAAGAATAGTAAGGTGTACAGGGCTGCTTTTCGACATCATGTAGTCTAGACAGAATCTACTGGGAGAAAATCAGGAGACTGAGGAAAAACGATTTATCACGTACTGGGTTTGAACAGTTATGCGACAGTCTATTCTTGTGTATTCTTTTGTATTCTAAAATGTCTATTCCGTTCTGTTTCATTCTATTCTATCTTGTTTCAATTTATTCTATTGTATCCTATTCTGCACATAGGGTCGCAATGCGACTCTTTTCTACATACCCCTCCCCGTTATTTTACTCCTGGGAACTCACCCACTCACTGGGTCGAGCTTCCCTCGGTTCCAATGGCTGCTGTCCATCTCCTCCTATCCTGGGAAAAGGAAACAAATTCTATTCCATTCGTAGGATTCTATCCATTTTCTACCCTGTCCTGTCGGGTCGCTATGCATGTGGCTCTTTCCTATATCGACCTCTCGCCGTTGATTTTGCTCCTGGGAAAATGAAGAACTAGGCCAGAGTCATTCTTCCTCTGACCGTGACGTTGACCTGATGGCCCCGGGGAGGACCGACATACCGCCCGCCATTTTCGAACAGTTTCAAGGTCACGGAGGTCACGCCATCGCCCTCCTCAGGGACAGCACCGTCACGGGTCACGTGGTCCTGTCCCGTGGGAACTGTAAGCAAGGTCACTTTACCAGGGACGTTTCGTTAATAATTTTTTATATATTCCAACATTTCATGACTAGACATGGTGACAGCACACTTAAGTTATATCAGGTTATTTTATGCGGCCACTAACACAGAGGAAGAATACAGGGCAAGACAATTGTGTAAAGTGCCTTTCCCAGGGGCACAAGATCGGTGGCATGTCAGGACTCGAACCCGGGACCCCTTGGTCGAGCACGCTGCCGCTACCCCACACGACCCCATTCGTTAATATTTCAATGGGGTTTCAAATCCTCCACCTCTTCTGATATCACATGTACTTTCCCCAAGATTCAACTAGCTATCAACAGATTCCTGCTGTTTTCATCTTGAGTCTTCTAACCGTAACACTACATCAAATCTTAAACTCATAAATGTACAGTAAATCCTTGTGCAAGACGTACTCGATCACAGACGTCAACGCTGTTAATGCTCCAAATCCTAACTACATTACTTCCTATTTGCATAACATATGGGTGATTAAGTACTGTCTAGCAACTGTCTGTTGGAACGATCACAGGCTATATAAAATGTATTTCATCTGCATTCGTGTAATTGTTTGCAAGATGCTACATCACCTTCACCTTTTAGTTTATCACATTCTCATGTTGAGAGAGTCAAGGACCATGGTCGCTTCCAGGCACAAGTATCCACCATCCATCATCTCTTACAATCTACTAAAATATCCCTAAACTTAAAAGCTAAACCGAAATGAAGTTTCCGTTGTGTAGTTTTAATAAATCACTATATGATGCTGAACTTGAACGTTTTCAGCACCGTGCGTATCTAGTTCTACACCCGAATGGACTAGGGTTACGGATCAGGCACGGTTCTGAATAGTCTTCGCGTATCCAAGAGCGTAGATTTGCTTGGTACGGTTCTGGATGCGCGTGAATGATCCAGAACCATTCTAAACCATTATTTAGAACCGTACCTGAGCATGGTTCTGGATAAACCACCGTGACGATTTTGGATATGCGTGGACTATCCAGGGCCTGGGTAAGACACGGTTCTGAATAGTCTCCTGGTATCGAAGATCGTAGATGTGCCCCACGCACGGCTCTGGATGCGCGTGTGGACAATCCAGAACTGCGCCTTGGTAAGACCTGTTTCTTGATGCAACAAAACCGAACCTTTGGAGTCTATAAATGACGTTTCTAGCGCCATGTCTATCTAGTTCTATACCAGAATGGGTTTGGATATCCAAGAACGTAGATTCGCCCCTGACAAGGTTCTGGATACGCGTTGACTATCCAGAACCGTACCTGAGCATGGTCCTGGATAACTCGCGGTTCTGGATACAAGCCTGGGCGTTCAAGACTCTATAAATAAGCAGCAGTGCTGATAACCCACCAGCTCAGGACAAACCGAAAGATAACGGAAACTAGGTATACTGCGGAGAAGATACGGATCGGTTGAATCTTAATTGTAATAACTTCCGGGTACAGCAGTATTGTTTTGGGTGGCTGACTTGTTGGTTTGTGTGTGTTTCTTGTCCGAGTAGCGACGGTTGCATGGACGTTTCTGGTCAAGACAAGGTTCTGGATACAGCAAACCCAAACCTTTGGAGTCTATAAATAACCAGCAGTGTAGATAACCCACCAGCTCAGGACAAACCGAAAGATAACGGGAACTAGCTGTACAGTGGAGGAGATACAGATCGTTGGACGGTTAAAACAGTGCGGACTTAAGTAGCCTTAAATACGCCCTTAGGCTGGGGGCACGGCATCTTCATTATACGGATGCGGTCTTTTTAAGGTTCCAATGCTTGTTACTTCTTGGCAAGGAAATATTATTTAGGGTGGCTGAGTTGTTGGTTTGTGTGTGTTTCATGTCCAAGTTGGGACGGTTGCACGGACGCTTTGACAGTTTTGTGACAGTTACGGAACCCTCTTAAGTTGCAGTAATTTTAAGAAGGACTCAGTCATAGATACTACTCAAAACGATTTTGAAAAGAACTTAAAATTGCGAAGTACAAGTATTATCCTAAACAACTGCCCATTTTTAAGAGTTTTGAAGTAAAATCAGGCAAGACGAATGCAAGTCTGAATACCATCTACAAGATTGAGTTCCTGTGGCCTTTGTAAAACACAATTGACCAGACCTGTGTAGATAGGCTAGTCCGCTCGGAGCAAGTAAAAACGGTCAACGATTTTCTGCGGCCAAACCCTGCAGAGATCTTGTCTATGTAAAACGGGGTTAAGGTTGTCGCACTGTAGTCCGGCCACGTCTGTTCGGTCGTTTCCTCCACGTGCCGGATCAGACACGGGGACTAATTGGTCGATTTGGCCCAACAACTTGCGTTGGTAAACTATCTAGGACTATCGCAGAGTGGAACTCACTGTCACTAAATACAGTAGGGGCATTGTCATTAGATAGTTTTAAGCAATGTCTAGAGTTAGATGTCCAACGGTTAGGCGTAATAAGTCGATCGGTGTAATGTAGCCAGCTGCCGCCGCGCCGCGTGCCTGCGAAGCTGGTGTGTTACGCATACAGATGCAGATACAGACTAATTGGAGGATTTAGCTCCGCAACTTGCGTAGGTACCGTCGAGGAGTCGGTTTTGTCTCCCTGCTATTATAATAACCACAGTAAACGTTAGAAATTACCGACGAAATAACACTTTCACATCAAAGCGTCGCTGACGCGAGAACCGCGCTGGTTTGACGTCATGTCATTCATGCTTGTATGGAACCGCGTGTTTTATGGATACCAACTGTCGGCAACATGAAACATAACTCGCTTGGTATGAGCACTGCCAGCAGGTTTAATAGTCTTCAAAGTGTTGTCGCTGCGCGCTTGGAATCGCGAGTAGTCTCATAACTGCGGCGTAAACAGGGCTATTTGCCCAACAAATGCCTAGAAAAGAGATTTTCGTACAGGATGGCTAGTGCCTGGAACGAGATGCCGAAGTTGTATTGATGTATAGAATCCTTGTAATGATGTTTATAGACGCTGTGTGTTAGAATTTTTGCTACTGTTAGTTTATTGTTTTGATATATTATAGTTTTGATATATTCCCTGTGTGTCGTATGTGTGTACATGTCAGAATGGACCACAGGAAGAATAGCTACAGTTTGTACGCTAGATGTGGATCCGAGTAAAGTCAATTCAAAGTCATTTGCTTGATTGTGCGGGCCGAGCTGCGTCTTTACCATTCACACCGCAAGCTATGTTCGATCCAAACTCACATTTACACTTGTTATCGCTAAATGCTGTTTACGGAGGCGTCTTCACAGGATAGTTTGAATCCGCATAGCTAAGCTCATTGATCCCTTTGACGTAGACAAGACACAGGAAAGTTGGAAATTATCTAATTTCAAAGTTTTATATTTCCGTACGCTTGAAATCTACGGCTAAAATGCTCCAATCTCAACATGAAGACGTACATAATATTATGTTTGTAAAACTTGACTGTACTGCTTAAAAGTAATCTCCAAGTATATTCTGAGAGCAGGGGGAGTTTATATTGGCCTCCTGTATCCATTGGCTGTGGTCACAGGAGGCCAGTGGATACAGGCTGCCAATATAGACCCCCTTGTCCCACATGATCTGCTTGGAGATCACTTAAAAGTAGTTAGTTCTTCCACACATCCCACCTTTCTAAGGTTCTTCACAGCCTGCTTCAAGGTTCAATTCAATAATATAATGTTCTTGACCGATCTAAGCCAAAACATACCCCTCGCGCTGGCTCTGTGTGTGAATATTCCCCACATCATTCTTAACTTCTGAAGAAACAATTGTTTGGATAATTCTTTCAGTTCACAGTTTTATATTTCTCTCTTTCTTAAGTTCTTCACTGCCGGCTTGACAATCCAAACTAAGCCAAGAAATAGGCACGCTCCCCCCTTGAACAAGGTCGCTGGCTCTCTCTGTGTGTGAATATTCCCCACATCATTCTTAACTTCTGAAGAAACAATTGTTTCAACTCTCCCACAAAGATGAATGTTTTCTTCCCAACTCGGAAATTAAGTTTGCGGCAGAGTCGAGATTGGTCTGCGTTTAGCCCCGAGGCAGAAGGGGGAGGGGGGGCGAACGGAAATTACTTCTAGAAGCTTTATTCCTTAAGTATTCCTTAAGCTTCTTGAGTTGATCTGTCTAAGACTCCTTTAGATAAAACTGAAGTCTCTCCAATATATATTTTTGTAATTTGATAAGAAGGATTTCAATCCGTAAGGAAGAGAAAGCGTTGCTAGTGGACCGACCTAGCCGATATGATGCATATGCAGGCGTATGACCCTTAGTTCGTGTGGGAATGTGTAACAGGTAATACAGTCAGGTCTATCCATTATGTAAAAGTTGTGGAAAATGGCTATAGTAGACAGGTGACCATAAAAGCCATGATTCTCAATCCTTTGGTCAATGGGAATAAATAACTAGAGTGGCAATAATGGCCATGTGATTGTTATGTAGAAGTTGGCACTAGTACAGATACATGTATGTCTGTACATCAATGGCCAGGTGGTCTTTTTGCATAGGTGGTCACTAGTACAGGTTTGCTTGTATATTGATGACAAGGTAGCCTTCTGTAGAAGTGGTCACTTGTACAGGTTTGCTTGTATATTGATGGCCAGAAGGTTCTTATGTAGAGGCGGTCACTATTACAGATTCAACTGTTTATCAATTAACAGGTGGTCGGTATATCCATTGTTAGGTGGCTATAATGTGGAAGTTTATTTAATATGCTTGTGTCAATGTAAAAAAAAAATCTGAACGTTTGAGACGAGCCCAGAAGCTCAGTGCTATGACTTTATTGCTCCTGGTGTGACACGCGTGACACGAGTGGTATGTAGATCGGTCTGTAAGAACTGAGCGTGAGGCAGCAAGCAGGGGAGTGATTCGGTCCGCCTTATTACTGTGGCGGATGCATACATGCATGGCACGTCAGGAAGCCAGTTGGTAGGCTTCAGTACAGTCCTGGGTGTATATACTCATGCCAATCTTGGCGCTGGGGTTGTTGGGAACGTTTGGCCTACACAAACACACACACACACACGCGCGCCCACGCACACATACACACAGACAGACGCGCGCAAACATACACACATACACACAGACAGACGTGCGCAAACATACACACATACACATACACATATACACACACGTACACACACACACACACACACACACACACACACACACACACACACACACACACACACACACACACACACATCTGATTCAGTAAC
>NW_017804187.1:915561-937859 GCF_001625305.1 Branchiostoma belcheri | reverse complement strand
AACAACACACACACACACACACACACACACACACACACACACACACACACACACACACATATACAAAACCACACACACGTGCACACACCAACAAACAATTTTTCCTACCCAATCTCTGTCTCTCTGCCTCTCTCCATGTACATTGAGCAGAAATGAAGGTGCGGAAGATGCTGGAAACAATTTATGTTTTTCCAAACGACACATGCAATTTCACTTTACAGCCAGTAACAAGGCACCATGGTGAAAATTTAGCATCATTACTGTTATCATTGATATAACACAGATAGGGGAACAACATGGTGCATGAGGCTCAGTTTACCAACTGTGTAAGTTATGGCCCTATAAAACAGAAGTGCTGTTGTGGCCTTGGTGATGAGTTACTGTGCAACTATCGAAACATGTCAGTTGCGCCGTATCACTTTAGCTAGAGGGACATCGCAAGAATGCGAAAGAGTATGGCTGGTTTATGTCTTATAAAGACGTACATAATACAGCAAATTGAAAGCTTTTCTTTGCAGCCTAGAGGCTGAATTAAGCAGATTTTACAATTACTGGTGTACACAAAAATAAATATGTATTGCTCAGCATATGCACAACATCGCTTATGCACTAGAGTAGTGCAGATAAGTAGTAAGAGAGGAGGTGGCTATTTCTGTATACACTAGCTCTTCACGTTACAGGCAGATATTCTAGTATGTTGTTGATCGTTTGATGACGGTTTGAGTTACTGCAACTATAGAAACATGCCAGTTGCGTCGTATCTGTTTTTTTTTTTGTAGATAGACATCGCAAGAATGTGAAAGAGGGAGGGGTCTATTTCTGTATTATACGCTAGCTCTTTACTTTACAGGCAGAGATATTCTACGTTAATGATGGCTTGATGACGGTTTACCATCCATACAGTTACTATAGCATAACGAACGCGTATGAACCATATATCAGCCCTCAATACCAGTCCTCATCAGCTAAACTTGTTACCTTGCTTACCACCAGACAGTGACCTAATAGTATGTTCTTTTCTTTTTTTTCTTTCATGTGCTGTTCCTCCTGACCTTGCTGTGCTGTTCTGTTGACCTTGCTGTGCTGTCATCTGCCGCTGTTCCACCATCACGTGACCGCTACAGGTAAGCAAATTTGATCGTACTGATTGAAAAAAAGATGAATGAGTGAATGAATGATCGACTGAATGAATAAATGTTTCTTTTCGTGTCTTGCGACTTTTGTCGCCCAGCGATATATAAGACACTAGAACATAAACATAAACATTAGTACAGAAATCATAGAAACATAAATCCAAGTCCAAGTCAAAGGTCAGGTATCAGATAAAGAACTTAATACAACACGCCAAAAAGCAGTTACTCAAGCAACTGGATATGATTTTGAACTTAACACAACGTTGTACATAACATAATTGGTATGTATATTTTGCACTATATATGCGTAAGATACGTTTATACGTTTATTAGGACTAAATGTTGGTTATATATTTCGTCTTACTCTTACCTCATCCCCCATCACCTAAATGAAAAGCAGCCTTCAGGCCGGTTTGATCTTCTCATAACATAAAGGTTCAATGTCCTTCGCTTCCTTACCCTGAATTATAATACGGCGTTAGCTGCAGTGCACACTAGTCATGTAGATCATAGCATGAATCGCCGCTTTGCCCTTGGAGACGATTTAGTGCCGTTAGAGACATAACAGGTGCGGTATAACATCACCCGTAACTCTGTATAGTAAAGGTGAGAACATTACAAGAAGTGGCCAGCAGTTTCGGTGCACACGGTGTATTCTCGGCTTTCACGTGACGTCACGGGGGTTGCGTAATACGGGCGGCCGCCATGTTGGTGTTCCTCGGTGTAGTGCTATGCAGTGTCAAGACGTTGGCACCGAAGCTATACAAGTAGTTAACAGCCACACGATAATTCTGCAGTCTTTGATGGTTGACAAATGACAAGGATGTCAATGAAATTGTACATTTTTGAGAGGATAGGAAGTCAAAGGATACGATGACAAAGGATATATATGTAGAGCCGGTATAACCGCCCTTCGGCGTAACACACCAGCTTCTGTATCTGTATAGCCGGTATATAACCACCCTTCAGCGTAACACAACAGATTCTGTATCTGTATAGCCGGTATAACCACCCTTCTGTGTAACACACCAGCTTCCGAATCTGTATAGCCGGTATGTCCACCCCTCGGCGTAACACACCAGCTTCGCAGGCACGCGGCGCGGCGGCAGCTAGCTATACCACACCAAACGATGTCAGTCTCGTCATAACGTTATATACACGTCGGTGCCATTCTAAGAAGGGACAGTTTCAATGTACACTAGTATAAGTTATGGTTCTGTGGAGGTTCTCATTTCGCGATAGCCTTGGCGTAAATTTACTACCCTCGCAGATAGACCAGGTATAACATGTCAGGCCTCCAGTTGAGCACATTCGTCTATGGATAAAGCGATCGATACCAGATCGTTTTAAAGCTGGCAATGCTACAAGTTATTTACTGCAAAGGCTAGTGGGTGTCTGTGCGTGAGTAGTACTGTAGGCGCTGTTGAAGTCGTTTTCTGGAGGAGGATGTTTGTTTACGTATTGAGGTACCGTTATAGTCTTTTTTATACCCTGTTGCATCTGGACAAGTGCCATTTTTATTTTGAATAGCATTTTTGTTGTCCCAATTTTCTCTGTACAGCCTTGACTTTTATGTCTTGTAATCGTCTTGTATTGTTTTCCTTTTAGTCTGTCGGTCTTGCCTGCCTGCCTATGTGCTCAGGCCAGGTACTGGCACCTTGCTCCCCTCCGTCTGTTTTCTCCAGCCAGCTCTTTCAAGGGCAATAGTCTCTACTTCCCTTAGGGTAAGCCCTGTGTCACTCTGAATCTGGTCTTTCCACCTCTTTTGTGGTCTTCCCCGGGGTCTGGGGCTTTTGAATTCCTGGTGGTATGCCTTAAACTCTGTCAGTAAAGGGCCATAAATGCTACACAGTCTCTTTTCTCGCAGTTGGTCTTTCCGTTAAGCCTCTATGTTCTTCCAAAGACACCTTGAACGATCAAGGTGCGGATCTCGAAGGTTTCTCGGCTGAAAGTCGCCCTTTCAGTTCCCTCAGTAGCCCCAGGAAAGAAACGCTTCAGCGGGGATCACCGGAGCACGTTGCTCTTCCCGTGTGTCGTTTGAAGCGGTGATGCGGCTCAAGTCTGGAACATCAAACATCGTTAAACACGGCAGCGATGCAAGCCTGGGGCTGGGACTCCATGATTGTAGCCAAAGAGTAAGCTCCAAGCAGATCATAAGGTGGCAAGGCGTTGTCCATTGGCCTGAGGAGTGTTCATAAGCGAATGGATACTGCCTGGCCAATGGATACTGCCTGACCAATGTATACTGCCTGGCAAATGGATACTGCGGGGCCAAGTTGATACTGTCTTTTGTGGCCACCGAAAGATCTGCTTGGAGATTAGTTAAAGACAGGTGTGTGGGTTCAAGGCTTTGAGGAAGAGCAAAGCGTCTTTTCTGGCAAACCGCTCCAAATGTCACAGGCGAGGAGTGAAGCCAGCTGGCTTGGAGACAAGAGAATAGTGGATCTGCAGATGGTTAGCGGCGCTATAAATGTAGCACATTAGGTTTAGATCCTGGGTGTGAAAGTTATGGTGCATTTTTGGTAGTTTGAGATCCTTCCTTCAAAGACGACTTGTCTGTTTGTACTTGTATGCTTGCTAATGGAGGGAATATAGCACCTAAAGCACCTAAATGCAATTCTGTCGTTTTATGCAATGTTTTTGCATTAAAGTATTTCCTCTCTGTCCTTCTAGTCTGGTCGTGTCGTAGAAGACTACAAATCGCCTCATAATTTGGCATGTAAGAACTATGTCCCTTTTGTGTTGGATGCATTGCTTTGCACACCTCGTGTGCTTTCAGATATGTGGTGATAAATGTGCTGTATCTGGAAGAGCGAAAATTACCCGCGAACTTGCATCTTCGCCTTGACACATCCAATAGTGGCGGCCGCTTACGGCTATCGTCGTTAAATTGATGTTGTGAGAGCACGGGCACGTTGGTCTTTCATTTTTTTTAATTTTTTTTAGGCAGCAGACTGTTTTCTACTTGTCTCTGTTACGACCACGCGGATTTGTGAGCACTTTTACAACAAATTATCCAGGAATGTGCGACTCCTTTTGACATTTTATACAGTGGGTGGCATTCATGAGGGACACTCGCTTTTCACGGTGACAGAGCGCTGCTGCCTGCAAGTCTTAGTTACGACTACATCCCCTACATTTGCGGCCATTCATAGCGCCTGATATGGGAAGCCTTGCCCTTCTTGGTGAATAAAACCCGTTTTCTGTCTGCCTTAGTTATGGCCACATTTTATATGGTAGGACTGTAGGAGGCATTCATGACTCTTGATGTTATATCGGGGATGAGCAGCCTTTCATTGTGACTGAAAACTGCTTCCTGTTTCTGAAGAGAAATAGGCCTTGTTCACATGAAACCACCCGAACCGCGATTCGGGTAACTCACATTCCTCACATCAGGTCCACGTGTCACACATTCCTTTCAAACCGTGCCCGATCACGATTCTTCGAAACTGCATTGATTGTTGTTTTATGAAAACACGCTTGTTGGTGCGCCCCTCCCAGAGGCGGTGAAGCTCATCCTAGAACTGACACATTATTTTACCATTACTCCGCTTTAAGTGTTGCCACGTAAATTTTGGTATTGCATGTAAATAAGGACATATCACCCCGTAACCCATGACCAACCAAGCGAAGTTACATTGGAATCACATTGCGTTCAGACGCAAATCGCGATCCGGGGAAACCGGTTCGAAACCACATCCCGAAGTGGTTTGGGATCGAGGCGCTTTCAATGTGATTTGGAGCGTTCAGATGGAGCCACTTGAATCCTGCTTCGGTGGAAACCACATGTAAGCGCTTTCACTGACTCCGTCTGAACAGGGCCATAGACGGTGGTTCATTTGACGCCGCTTATGCCTGAATAGTGGTGACGGGGGCAGACACACGCATTAGGGGTGATCCTCTAAGTAAAATGTTACATACAGTTGTTCAGACATGTTATGTACATCAAAGATAGAGCCTACCAAGTTCTGTAGATTACTGAGTATATACTGGGTAGAACCAGTGTAACAGAAAATGTATGGCGCTCTCACAACGAGACCAGGTTACATTTGACGCCGCTTACGCTGAACAGGGTTGACGGGGGCAGACACACGCATTAGGACTGGCGGGATGAAGGATTTTCGCAACTCTAATTACTCCATTCATTATCTTTGGACGAGTCTTTGGGTGTCTTCCTGACGTACATTTGTCATGTTATCTGTTTCTGGTGAACACACAACATTAAAGACACCCCTACATGAGTCAGGGTGTGGCTATGGAAATGTAAAGGAGAAAGCGCTTAACATTATGAAACTGTTGATTATTCTAAATAATGAGTAGTTGAACCTTTTTTGTCTCTGGTGATCACACAGTTCTCTGAACGTTAAACACTCTTTTACATAAACCTGGGCATGACTAACAGGCTATAGTAATGTATATAACATTTAAGTTTAACTGTGATTTTTTTTTAGATAATGTACAGTTGAACCCCTTTTTTTCTGCAATGTTCCAAGCTATGTATATATCTGTATTGTTTGACAGGCATCAGTAGAAAATCAGCTTTCTCCTTATTTATAACTTATCAAATGTTCACCCACTTTACAGTACAGCGACTGCTTGCGGCCGCCACTTCCTCTATCCGTAACACGATAGGTAAATTTGGCTTGATCCACGTGTGTAAAAAGGCATTTAAGTGCTTCAATGTTGCCTTAAAAGCTTCCTGAAAAGGTCTCAATGGCAGATGTAAAGGTTTACCTGGGCGCAGGTGCAACAGGTAGCGCCCAGGTAACCACTAACGCCTTTAATGTGCCGCCAACACCTGAGGTGCTTGAGCAAACACGCGCAGGTGTGTGCGTAGGTGTGTTGGTGAGGTGGGGGGGGGGTCAATCTTGTTCAGACTTCTTCCATCACAATTCTGAAATGATTTTTTAAAATTATTATAAAAGAATTTCAATCCCACTATGCTAAATACTCTCCAAGCAGAGGTTTGGGTTTGGGGGTATTTTTTGCTTTGCTTAATTTTGTTTTTATTTTTAGGCTTTTAATACTTTCAATAAAAAAAAGAAACCCTGATTAGAAATATGCAGAAGTTCCCTGCTGTGTCAGTGTAGCTTCTCAGAGATCCTCTGATGGAGGATTTAGACTCTAGAATCCGACTCTACTTTACTATCGATATAGAAATATGGCAGCATTTACAATGTATGGGACCTTCGACTCTTAGCGTGGGTCTCTTCTGTCTGTTTTGAAGCAGTCTCCCGCCGCGTCGGTGTGCCTCCTATAGTTCCTCTGATGGAAAAATTGCGGCATGGATAAAGATTCTACATCAGAGTCGGATCCACTGCAATATCCCCGACTGGTGTCCTCTCAGCAAGGGACCGGTATTGTCAGAACACTTCCCCGCCGCTTTTATTTCATTAGATACGCGCAGAGCGCGTCTCCAGTAAGAAGAATGTTTGACTGAGTTCGGCAAATCCTGCAATCAAATGTAGCTTGAAGAGGAGGAACCGTACTAGCCTCCTGTGCAGGCTCCAAGGCGGGTGGGAATTTTGACACAGCGCTTTGTAGAGTTTTCAACGCGTTGGTTTAATAGCCGGCCATCCTACAACCAGCCGCCGAGAGAGGGTTCCATTCTGCCTACTCGGTGACTAGTTGTATGGTGGCCGGCTATTAAAAAAACGCGTTAAAAACTCTACAAAACGCTGTGTCAAAATTCCCACCCGCTCCGGAGCCTGCACAGGAGGCTAGACCAGTAAGCGCGTTGCGCAGGTGTTCGGATATCCTTCCGCAAACTGCCGGGAGCTGGTATTACCTGCAGAAAGTCTGCTTCTCCGTGATGCGAATTGTTGTACGTGAAAATGAAGGGGGCATTGGAAAGCCATGGCTGCATGCAAAATCATTCCACCCCTCTCGTATTTTGGGAATTGTACGTAACGCTACAACAAGGGAGGGACGCGAAAGCTACGTAGAACAGAACAGAACAGAACAAGAAATAGTCTTGCCTTCACGTACTAGTTAGTGAGCGTTATTGACCTAGGGATGAGGTGCTCAAGACTAGTTTTCCCCTAGAATTATGGTAGAGTGGAGCTCATCGGCATCAGGTACAGTAGGGGCATCATTACTAGATAGCTTAAACAACGCTAGATAGTTGAAATAACACAGCAGCGAAGAACAAGATGAAGAACAAAATTACACAACTTCCCGTCCAAAAAAGAACAACGTACTAACTTTCATTGATATCTGTAACGTGAATTGAAGCAAAGGTCTTCTCTTTAACAAAGTTAAACATAAGACCACGCCGTAATTAATTAACATACATGTACTCTGCTACTTATAACTTCCATGCTAATACCCTCCAGGCTGAAAGGATCTAAAGAAACTTCTCATCAACTTGAATCCTCAGTTTTAATCCCCAGCGTCCCTCGCGGGACCGAATCTACTTAACGGTTTATTTTGTCGGCAAAGCCTGATTGAATCACTGAGAGACGTCGCAGCTCCATCACAAGGCGGGAAACTTCGCTTACCCCAGGCCTAGGATAAAAAATGTTGTGTTTCCTGTTTCCCGACCGACCCTAGAAAAACCTGCCACCCTAGACTTTTTAGGGAGGTGGGTCTGCAAGGGTTAATTTTTCGAGCTGATCAAACTTTTGTAGCTCCATGATCTGACACCTGAGTGATAAGACGTTGTACAACTGTTTTTTTAACATTGACATTCAAATTAAAAGTGTTCTCATGCAAGTTTTATTTTGTTGAACTGTGTTGTATGTTGGACCCCTATATATTGATATCACTGAAGTCTAAAGAATAGAAAGAAAGAAAGAAAAATAATCCCAACCTACCGACCCTAATTTTTTCAGGGCTGAAACAGGAGACACAACATTTTTTTCCTAGGCCCTACCATTCAGATCTGGGAACTTACTCTTCAGTAAGACGCGCAAAATCCTCCCGGTTCTCCAAACCCAATTATCGCCGGGCCTGAGACGGATGTTGGCGGTTTGCGGGGAGGGTAATTTGATAGGTATGATCTGCTGTGACGTCATGTGATTGCAATCTAAGTTTTCGTTGGTGACGCACAATCAGTTAGTGAGATAACATGTCATACAAATGCCCGCGCCCCGTTCATTTTCTCTCTCATGAGGTGGGGAGGACATCTTAGCCTAGTAATAACTGACTAACGGTGATCACCGTTATCCAGTTATTACTGTAAACGCTATGTGTATCAGGTGGTTACCAGAGTATCTCTCAGGAGGTAGGGATGACATCTCAGCCCAGTAATTACTGACTAACGGCGGACACTACTACTGTAAACGCTACAGTCTTGGAGACGGATGTTGGCGGTTTGCGGGGAGGGTAATTTGATAGGTATGATCTGCCGTGACGTCATGTGATTGCAATCTAATTTTTCACTTGTGACGCACAGTCACTCAGATCGTTAGATGTGATGTCAGACAAATACCCCGTACCTTGTACCTTTCCGTGCTGTCAAAGTCTGATTCTTGTAGCCCGTAACCTTGGAGTGGCCTTCGCAATCTTTGTGATATTGACACATACTGCTTCACATTGGCACGTTTGCGGTAGTATTTCATACTTCGGGCTTTAAAACTGCAGAGACAACCCCAAGACGAGTCCTTTATTTTCTGGGTGGTACCCTAAAAATCAGCCAAGGGCCCCTCCAGTGACCGTTTTCCGTCAGAATGTTGAGAATTGTTGCCTCGAGGGTCTACATACATTGGGAAAGTCTGGTTTAAACTCAGTATTTAGATAAATGGATAGAATAGTGGCTTTGAAAAATCCGGTTTCCAAACCCTTAAACTGCACTGGATGCCTTTAAATATCGTGAAAGTTTAGCAGATGGTATAGTAGGCCCCCGTGGTTCCGTGTTTACCCCGTACAGCTTACCGGCTTAGCTCACTAATGTACGGCGCCCCGCGTGTCTTACCGCTACGGAGGAACCACACTGTTATAAACCTGATCGCTAATTAGCGGGAACAATGATCTATCACGTACTAATCATCGCCGCGCTGTGAGGCACGCGCGCAACAGGCTCGGATTCCGCCGGGGCGTCTTCGGAAAACTTTGCGGCAGAGATTAGCTCCGCGGGAAGTTGTCGGTAGTTGATACCAGAAGTGGCGAAAAGCGGCATCCATCTTCTTTGTACATTTTAGTGCAAGCCATGCCCATTGCGGTTGTATTTTAATAGCCTCTACCAGGCTTCGGGAGGCGGCTGGAAAGAGTAGAAATCGGCCAAATAGAGAGAGATAACATGCCAGGGGAGTTTGTCTGCTGGGAGAGAACATTTTGCCGCACCCGAATGTTCTCTCCCAGCAGACAAACTCCCCTGACATGTTATCTCTCTATTTGGCCGGTTTCTACTCTTTCCAGCCGCTTCCCGAAGCCTGGTAGAGGCTAGTTGTCTTTGTAGCTTGCGTAGTCCATCGGTTTAGTCACTCTGCCTCGGGAAGTTGTCGTTAGTTGATACCAGAAACTGTAGAAGACGACATTCGTCTTCTCCTTAGAATTGTTTCGGCAATTTCCAGTCTTTGCCGTCGCTTTTGTAATGCCCTTTTTCAGGACCAAGAGTTTGCGAGTTCGAACCCCGGATTTGTCGCTCACTCAACTAGCACGATACGAGAAAGGGTGGCACTCCTTTGTCGTGGTCCAATATTGTACTTAACGAAAAGAGCTACAGGAATTTCCACTGCCAAATCTGTAAATACAATACATAGTGTCTGCCTTCTCTATCACGACGAGTGTAAGATTAGGTCACAAATGTTCATTGAGGTCATTTGAGCTAAACTGGTTTGCTATCTCGTATTTTGTCGGTCTGCCAAGAGGCCCGGTAGAGACTGGGGGAAACAGGAACATCATAATTTGTTGCTTGCAAGGTCCCAATGTCCCAGTCATCATCAGCCAGACAAACCGTATCTATAATGAAACAGAACGCAGTCATTTGTTACCTATTCCCGCTGGACAGACGACTGAAGGGCTTGGTGATGTACTACTGAGATAGCGCAGCCCGGAAGGTCTGGAGTCTTTCTAACGGAGTCTATTGTTCCTGGTATTAAATGATGTTTCCGCCATTCCAAAAAATAGATTTGGGGCGGACTAGGGCGGGATAATTCCGGCTTTCCTGGAATAGGTTTGGGACGGCCCTCGCGGAAGGTCTGCAGTCTTTCCAACGGAGTCCTCTATTGTCTGTAGTATTAAATAATGTTTCCGTTTTTCCTGGAATGGGATGTTTCCGGCTTCCCTGGATTGGGTTTGTGACGGTCTAGGTTTGGATGTTCACGGCTATCCTGGAATTGGGTTCAAACCAAAACTCGGGTCATATCAAATTTTTCAAATATACAAACGCTTTCCCTGTTTAGCACTCAGCATTTAAGAGGAAGTACCAGGGAATTTTGAACGATATACCAAAGAGGAAGGCATCAGGAAAGAGCACCACTTCCATGGTTATCTACCTCATAGATTGCTGGCCTTCGATTGCTGTAGAAGTAAAGGTGCCCGGTATCATCAAATATAATACAGTAGGAGCATTTGCAGTTAGATGGAAGATGCTTTAGAATAGAGCCGCTTTACGTAACAAGCTGTTTGATGTTACATAACAGCTACTACTGTTTGCCCACCCATAGCTACATGATGCGTTGGTGATGCGAAAGGACAGCAGGCATAATAAAATTTGCTCTCTATGTTTTGTCAAACTAACTACCCACATCTACAGTGACAGATGAACCCATAGACATTACGTGTTAGTCATGCCAGTTGAATGTCGCTGCCTAATTTGGTCACAAATTGAACATTGGCGACTGATTTACTTCGTTTTGTTGCGCGGGAAATTGTCAGACGTTATTTGCAGCGGTTGCCATGGCTGTCAGACGATATCTTGGGCAGTTGTCGTGGAAACGATGAAACCCGAGTAGCTGATGGCCTAAACAGCCGAATACTAAGCATTGCGTTTAGAACGGGACAATTAGATTCTGAGAACCAATTTCATGCCGTAAAGATTAATATTCAAGAATCGTTAAGGTTCACCTTAATGCAATTGCCACTGACTGGAAATAATACCAAATGTAGTGAACCTCAATAGTAGAACCTTCGGATGTATAATAAATTGTTGCGTGTCGACTGGAAAAGCCCGTTACTTATGGTGTATTTTGGGATGTCTTCTGTTGTATAATAATCATAACAGTTGCCTCAATTGAGGATGACAGAAGAAGATAGAGGAAGAAGATAAGAATCGAGAATAACAACCTGGTTTTTATCAAGTGTACACATCTAACTCCATGCCTTCGTTAGATCCTAGATAGCTACATTCTCAGGGAAGATAGATAATGCAGTGTTCAATAGGGAAATACATTAGGAATGTTTCGATCTTAGAGACCACATGTTAGAGAATAGTTAAACCTTTATTGTTACCGCTGACATATACTCTGTACGTAAGATGACGTTATCCACACATGTATTTGGCTTTGTTACATCTTTAGTTGTAGAGGACCATACAAAAGTCCCAGGCCTGTACTTTTTGTTGTGTCCAAAAAGCATCTCTATTAATGACACGTCATCTGTTAGTAACCATGGTGACGCCGTTTAACTCAACAAAAGGCGGCCATGATGACTGTGTTCGGGCTTGAGCCGTGCGTGCGAACAGCTGGTTGTGACATCGCTATGGTCCTTTTGTGTCAGTAGAGCACAAACAGGGAAAATACAACCCACTTATGGAACACAATAGGATATCAGGAGAGCTCTGTAATCATCACGAAAGAGGTTAAATGCCGTATATATATATATATATATATATATATATATATATATATATATATATATATATATATATATATAGAAAGAAGAGAGAGAGAGAGACAGAGTCTCAGAGACACAGAGAGAGACAGAGACAGAGAAACAGACAGACAGAGATAGAGACAGAGACAGAGAGAGACAGGGACAGAGAGATTTGTATCTGTATAGCCGGTATAACCGCCCTTCGGCGTAACACACCAGCTTCTGTATCTGTATAGCCGGTATAACCGCCCCTCGGCGTAACACACCAGCTTCACAGGCACGCGAACGACTTGTTACACCTAGGCTTCGCACATCAAACTCTAAATATAATGTAAAACTATCTAGCTAGTAATGATGCCCATACAGTACTTTGTGGCAGCGTGTTCCACGTTGCGATGTCATACGACTACATGTTGTATGTGTGTCAACCGCGCCCTGATGCATTGATTTCTAAAGCTATTTTTACCGTCCGATCGTTCCCGGTCTTTTATTTGTGTTTTGTTCTTAAATAGGGCAAGGTTCGCCCTGACGTGTGTCGCGTGTGCATCATCAGGATGTGTGTGAGTTCTGGCCCTGGGGCTAATTACAGGCGACAGGGTAATTATAAAGCAATGACGACTGGGCACACTGTGTTGTGTGAAGTACGGTCTACAATGTACATTGTCAGGAGGAGTAGGGTTGGCGTCATGCTGTATGTGTGATTGTACAATCATGTTCTTGAACACGAAACGTTGTACATAGTCTATAATGGACAGGTGCCTTTCTTTGAATAAGTTTTCTGAGTTCTGGCCCCGGGGCTTATTACAGGCGACAGGGTAATTATAAAGCAATGACGACTGGGCATACTGTGTTGTGTGATGCAGGGTGAACAGTAGGATGAAGGGTGGCGTTACAATGTACATGACCGAGATTGACCGGGTTGACGTCGTTCTTTGTGATTTGTACAATCATGTTCTTGAATACGAAGGCAGGTTCTTGTACTTAGTCTATAATGAACAGATGCATTGCGTTTCTTTCAGTAAGAGTGTTTCTTCGTCTGTTACAGATGATGGTATCCGTCTTACGTCTATGATCTATCATCATCGATGAGGCCCATTAGAATATAAAGATAAATAAGACGCTGTAACAATTTTTTATTTGGGTGTGAATTATGGTCCTTTGAATTTATATCCTGGATGCTGCAGTAGATGCTTAACAAATTTGGTCTTCCCACCCGATATATGGAAACGCTTAACTGTAGTATCGCATCTTCTTCGTTGATCTGAATTTTTTGTATTATGTGAAACCTCCATCACCCCCACCCATGACAATGGCATCGTCCTAAACACAACACAAGTGAAAGTGGCAACAGTTTCGCGGAGGCAAACATCCTCCTCGGCGGCTCGCGTTGTTTGGTCAGGTGCCGGGGTAAGACGATTTTACGCACCGGAGGACAAACAAAGAAAACTTTCCCCAGACAGACCTTTGTCAGTTACTAAGTACAAAGTCATACGTTACACTAGCCTATGGTCTGTTGCATGTATGGGCTTTCAGTAAGACAAGGGTTAAACCTGTATATGGTGTAACGTTAGCCTCTACCAGGCTTCGGGAGGCGGCTGGGAAGAGTAAAAAGTGGCCAAATAGAGAGATAAGCATGCCGGGGGAGTTGGTCTGTGGAGAGAACAGTGCGGCAAAATGTACTCTCTAGCGGACCAACTTCCCTGGCATGCTTATCTCTCTATTTGATCGATTTCTACTCTTTCCAGCCGCCTCCTGAAGCCTGGTAGAGGCTAACGTTAACAGAAGGCTAATCAGAAAACAGCCGAAGACCACCAAACCCCCAGTTCTATAAGCCTGCTACGGAGGCTAATCAGAAAACAGCCGAAGACCACCAAACCCCCAGTTCTATAAGCCTGCTACGGAGGCTACTGCGCTAAATCAGAAAAGCAGCCGAAGACCACCAAACACCCAGTTCTATAAGCCTGCTACGGAGGCTAGCTTTTTTGTCTGTCCACGTTTGTGCCTTGCTTGAATGGCCTAACACGCGAGAAGCCCGTGGCAAGGCTGGGCTGTATTGTTGACCTAATCTCTGGTACACGTCTTCATTTTGAACAAAACGTTGACCTTTTTAAGGCGCGTCTTCTTTTCAGATATAGCTACAAACCGGTAATACCTTGACTGACGTAATGCCTTAGGCAAGATGAAGAGGAAAGGATCACAAACTTATTTTCCACTTTAAAGGTTCGCAGCTTCTGACAGTTTAGTGGTCCGATGTAATCTAAGACGGTGCCTGCACGCATTGAGACGTTTCCACAGATGTGGCCAAAAGTGTGTCTCCATGACAACCAAACGGGTGTCATAGCAACCTATAGTAGGACATCAAGAGACTATCTTGTCATAATGGTTACATGTTCAGAAACAAGGGCAATGCTCATCTAGTTCCCTCAATGATTCTATTCTCAAGTGAGCCACTTTGCCACAGTTAATATATACAGCTCTTCCTTTCCTCCCAAGGACTAGTTTCTGTCACCTTTTCATCCTAAGTCACTGCATAACAAATAGAGTTGGCCACAGTCCTGGTTTGCTACATTGCCCATGTATCAATGTAACCAAATCACAGTTTAAGGGTAGATACTTTGTAGTCACCTTGATGCCATGTTGAGAAACAAGGTCTAGGTCCCTCAATGCTATTCTTTATTCAGGTTAGACACTTCGCCCCTGTTCATATATAAGACTCTTACTTTCGTTCTAAGACCTGTCACCTTTTCATCCGATTGAAGTCACTGCATTACAAATAGACTTGGCTACAGTCCTGGATTGCCACATTTCTCCATTCCGTCCGTGTCGATGTAGCGAAGCTGTATTCTGGCCATGTAGCGGTGTCCTGTTCCATATTCGCGCCGTGCCCTTCCACCTCGGGCGGGGCTTTAATATGGAGCTGCGGCTGCCAAAGCAAATAGCCTGAGCCCGTCTTTATAAAGACAAATGCCTCAAATCCTTCCGCGTGACGGGTCGACGTCCGGGAAACGCGTGTAGCCTCCATCAGGTCTTCCTAAGGGGTTAGGAGAGTGAAATGTGTCTGACTGGCCAGGGGGATGGGGATGGGGGGGGGGCTACTCCGTTATATGTAGGGCCTACTAATCTAGTACTAATCTAGGGTAGTATTGTCGTGCTCTAACCTCCACCAGGCCTTCTTAATGGGGTTAGGATAGCGGAATTTGGCAAAAAAAAAGTCTAGCAATCCTTCAATGAACAATAAAGTGGGCAAAGAAGAGGGCCTAAGACTTTAAGGAAACTTCAGGGTAGAAGAAATGGATTTCTCACGTTTGAACAAGTTTTAATAATGAGACAAAGATAGTAGATCTGTTAGGTTAGGGAAGCAAAATACGAACGGCAATCAGCAGTGAATGAAACAGGAAAATACAGTCTGTACAGGTCTACACTGTGTGTTTTCCCTTTACTATTCAACCTAGATTTTATTACAAAATGGCGTCTGTGGCCTTGGGTCCTGTCCCGGACTCCTGTACTACTGATCATGACATCACTCTGACACGCGTCACCCTTCATTAAATGAACATCCAAATACAAGAACCTAGATTTCCATTTGGAAGATTACATCGTGATTTTGGCGCGGAACCGTTACCATGGTAACGAACAACCGTTACCATGACAACGAACCTGACAGTGATCCGATGTCGTACACCCAATTACTCCACCTAACTCCCCCTAAACCTTTTCTGACCCTTCTTTGCTCTACAGATTTAATTTGGCGTCCTGGTTTTTGCTACAACCCTACTTGGCCAGTTATGGCGGCCGGTGGCTTCTTGCCCTTCGAATTGTCCCAATTTGCATTGCGAGTCGGCGGGGTCGTGACCTCGAGGTCAGAGGTGACGTTGATGTGCGTCTGACGACTTTATGTGCTTTTTACGCACCGTTATCGTTTAGGGGCGATCAGGGTTGTAACTGATACTGAATGGGAATTGCTACAGGAAATGGCCACAGGCTACATCAAGTTGTTACATCTCTCTTTGTGTGCGCTCTGACCGGGAAACATCGTGGCTGCTTAAGAGCTGTAAAATACAAACTGGATAAAAACGCGCGCACTCAGATGAACAGTGATTTCAGGGCGGAAATAAACCACGTCAGGGTTTCGCGTAAACCCTAGATTAATCGTGCCATTCTACCTTTACTAACAGCGCGGTATATCAGCACTGACGCCCTGTTGTTAGCATGCTGTAAACTGAACTGAAGTTCATCTGTGTTTTCACATAATGTTACGGAAATTACGTTATCCTTCCGAAAATTGCAAAGATATCCTCGGTATGAGACCACCATGCCAATCAACATCTATCAGGTAAAGGCCTGGGTACGAGACCACGTTTTTGATAGACATCTATCAGGTAAATGTAAGACTTCCCTGCAAATCAAAGTTATCAAACAAATTCCTCGGTATGAGACCAACCTGCCAATCAACATCTATCAGAGAGGAGACCACATATTCGATTGGGATATAACAGGTAAACACAATACTCCGGTGCGAGACCACACTTCCAATTAAACCGGTAATTCATCAGTCCGTATAAACCCGGGTTTACATCACACGACAGACAGACTACTGCAGCGCTGCTGATTTGATTACTTAGATCCCCAGCCTGAGACGACGCACTTTACAATTTGATTAAAAAGCAAATAACGTTATTGCCATGTACCTGGGGATCTTTTAGTAGCGCCGAATTCTTATCGCTCGCCGAGCGTTTTTTCCATAATACCCGGGGAACGGTTGGAAATTACGGAAGGGGCAATCATATTCATTGCGTTTCCAGTAAATTTGTCCGGATAACTTAGCGGTTAAGGCTGGAATCTCATCGGGAAATGTCACTACGATCCATCATGTGGAGAGAATATTGGGTAAAAATTCCTGGTCCGGAAACATCGGTCACTCAGGATTTGGGACGTCATTTTTATCTCCTCATTTACATCTTTACGACAAGGTCTTCTGTTTGTAATTTGCGGAAACTGCGTCGCATCATCTAAAGGGACGCGTCATTTTTAGGAGTGGCTCTTTCTATCAAGTTAAGTTACGTCTGTGTTATTTGTAAGAAATATAAAGTAAACGATAGGTAAGCTAATAACGTACTCAAGCACAGCCACAATTTCAGAAATATTGGTCTGACAACAACAAAAGGATATTATCTGATATGACAAGGTCTTCTATTTGCTCCGCATCATTTTTAGGAGTGGCCCTTTCTACGTTAAGTTACGTCTGATATTAGTGTTATACTTATAAAAATAGTCAACGATAAGTAAGCACAGTCAAAAATGTATGAGATATCTTTATGACAAGGTCTAACTTCTATTTGTAATTCCAACCGGACGTACGGAAATTCGTCGTATCATTTTTAGGAGTGGCCCTTTCTATATTAAGTTACGTCTGTGTTAAACATATAAAATATAAGTAAACGATAAGTACGCTGAGTACGAATTCAAGCATAGTCAACATTGTCAGAAATATTTCTCTGACAACAACCACAAAAGGATCTGATCTGATCTGATAAGGTCTTCTATTTGGAATTCCAACCGAACGTACAGAAAAGGCTCTGCATCATCTAAAGGGGAGCACTATTTTTAGGAGTGGCCATTTCTACATTACGTTAAGTCTGATATCAGTGTTATACGTAAATAGTCAATTTTACTTCTACAATCAATTAACCCACATATCACAGACGAAGTGGGTAAATTCGTCTCGGCTCCCACTGCCCTCAAGAGTGAAAATGAGTACCTAGCTCCGGCTAGGGACGTCCCTCGGATAGGACGTTAAATGGAGGTCCCGTGTTTGGGAGAGCCACACCCCACGCACGTTAAAAGAACCCACCGCACTTATCGAAAAGAGTAGGGGACCTTCCCGGAGTGAGTGGTTCAAAGCTTACAGTCTGGTCTCAGGTTTGACATCTTTGAAAAGGTGATAGTCACCTGTTATGTCAATCCTTCCACAAATGTGGTAAATCGTCATTAAAAAAAGTCAAACCCAAGAAAAGTAGTACCACGTATGTTATAGAATGTAGTATAACTTTGTATCTAGTCTCTCATATCATTGTATCTTCTTTTTCATACATGTTGTTTGTATGAAAAATGGAGAAGAGATCCTGTAGACAGATCCTGTAGATAGAGACGTAGCACAGAAATGTAACAGTTGTTTCTTCTATACTTGTACCCAACTTATCTAACTTAGTGCTTTTCGCTCATGCAAAGCATGAATATGCAGTAAAGTTCATTGTCATGGTATTTGCAATTAGCCCTCGGGCATGTATTTGCAATAAACTTTCTCTCTCTATATATATACCCTGCAACTATTTAGTAACCATTTCGGTTCCCTTCAAGCCTGACGAACGCCGTGATTTCAATAGAGCCGATTGAAATGAATCAAGTTAATTACGAGGCATTAATAGACCGGCACGTCTAATTAGCGCGGGGCTAATGAAGCACGACTTGCCGAAACGTGCCGCGAGGAATGACGTCATTCAGAACGGAAACCGAACGTCACTTAGCCTCTATAGCATTCCAAAAACTGGGGGTTTTGGGGATCATTGGAATTTTTTATATGCTATTTTCTGATTGCATATAGACTTCGGCCTGGTTGAATTACCCCAGTTGTTTAGAACTGGGCTAATCAGAAAACAGCCGAAGATCACCAAAATCCCAGTTCTAGAAGCCTAATACGGAGGCTAACGTCACTACCGCATCCAGAACCGCGCCTGTCGAGTTCTAATGACTGAATGGGTTAGGGTTACGACCAGGCACGGTTCTGGATAGTCGTGCATGGGTCCCACAAACTTCAACGGCCTTGTTACTGACGGAAAAGACTGCCTTGGGTCCTTGTCGGCGTTTAGTCACTGTTTGAAAATTCGTCGGCATTAAAACCGTAGGACGGCCTTGTAGGAATGTGACTGATCGGCCCCTCCCAAGCGGCTAATGTCCCCACGGCCCCCCACACAGTACACACGGCCCTACCGACAACCCGACAAGCTAGCTGTGTTTTTATCCACGTGTTTGTCTTCTCAGCCTGTCAAACTGTCGCGGAGTTTCGGCGTCGCATTTTTGCGGAGTCCGGGGGGCTTAGGGGCGATAATTGAGTTGGCCCCGGTGTTCTCCCCCCGGCACGCGCTAACGAGGCTGCATTACGGGCAGGCAGACAGGCGGACCGACCTGCGAACTGTGGCGACTAGTACACGTTCCGTTTGGTCGTCTAGCCTCGAGACAGGGCTATTCTCAGGGCCAGTATAACGTGTGGGCTAGCCTGGATGCCAGGCTGTTCTTAGGTACAATAGGCAGGCAGGCGGAGCGACCTGCGAACTGTGGCAACTACGTACATATTCCGTTTGGTCGCCTGGATGTTTGGTCTAGTCTGGAGACCAGACTGTTCTAAGGCCCAGTACAGCGTGTGGGCTAGCCTGGGTGCCAGGCTGTTCTCAGGTCCAGTACAAGGGCAGACAGACAGGCGGACCGACCTGCGAACTGTGGCGACTATGTACACGTTCCGTTTGGTCGCGACGTGTGGGCTAGAAATGTAGTCTGGATACCACGCTGTTTCGACAAGGCACAGGCCAGACCCCAGTTAGACCCTTGAGAACAGTCTGGCATCCAGGCTGCAGCGTGTAGGTAGTTACATGGGACTATGGAGCGTTTGATCGCCTTGATGTGTGGGCTGAAGACCAGGCTGTTCACAGGGCCAGTACACAGACTAGGCCCCAGTTAGATTGTCTATGACAATAGTCCTCAGTTTAGCCTAGGGTCTAAGGGGTTAGTAAGGTAAAATTCACTGATGTACTGGGAACAGTCTGGCACTCAGGTTACACGTGTGAGGAGTCCACACTAGGGTAACATTGGAGAAACCAGCGTATTGTACCAACAATACGTCGCGTTCGGACGCAACGTGCTGGTTAGCCCGGATGCCAGGGTACATGGTTCTGTATGTAGACACTTTGTATCGCTTTCAGACTCGCCCCTTGTTTTCCAATTAGGTTCCTATAAACAGGTAATCTCAGCCGCGTTGCCTAATCCCTGGGATCGGTCCGTGACCGAGCGGCCACCCGCCAGGCCGAAATTACGCCTAAACAATCGGCCTTGCTAATTGGCCGTCAGGAGGGAGCTCGTTTGATGGACGAGCCCCCTGTCGTCATGACAACTCCCGCGCAATCTGTCACCGGATTTTCCCGCGTATCGTTGTCAACAGTTTGCGTTTGGGAAATCCAGCTTAAGCCTTTCTAATGTGCTGGTCTAATGACGTCCTATTGTGTTGGTTCCGCTAACTAGGCTGGTTTACATGTATGAGTGTTTCAACTTTTGTCAATGTTGTTTGGGCAGCTTGATCTTGTTATTACCCCTAGCAACTCACTTCAGAACTGCAGTTTCTATCAGCTGCAGACAATAACCATATAACCATTATTATGAAGACAACCACACTGTGTTGATATTGTGCTACTCTATATGTGAATAGCAGTAGTTTGCTAAATGATATTGGTTTGTACTTTTGGAGTTCCTAATATATTAGGGATTGGCATACTAGCTAATATTGTTACCTATAGGCTACTACCAGACAGTAACCTAATAGTTTGTTCTTTTTTTGGTTTTCTTCTTCCATGTGCTGTTTTCCTGACTGACCTTGCTGTGCTGTTCCTGTGACCTTGCTGTGCTGTTCCACCATCACATGACCGCTACAGGTAAGAGAATTTAATCGTACTGATTGAGTGAGTGAGTGAGTGAGTGAATGAATGAATGAATGAATGAATGTATGAATGAATGAATGAATGAATGAATGAATGAGCATACAAGTAACCCCAATACAACAGCCCCTGCGCCGGGATTCTCGTGAAATAACCTAAACCTGCGCGTTATAGTTATAACTTTAGGAAAAGGAAAATACAATCGAAAAACATTCATAAAACAAAGTTAGAAAAAGATTCTATGAATTTTATGACATGAACTACCCACGTAAGTCAGTCTGTTACCACAAAAAGTGAGAAAAAGAAAGGGGTAGAGAAATGTAGATAATCAACGGAATCAAACTTAGCTGTTGCTCGGACTTGCCTAAATCCATCTACAGTTGACGGTGTCAGGTTACACAGACTGAGGTAACCCGATCCGTGATCACGTCATCAATAACTGTCACTTCCCGCCATGACGCTAAAAGGTGTCACACAAGAACGGTGTCCCCTCCAAATCCCCACTTATTCATATATCCATATTTACCGCACATTCTGGCAGAATCGACATAACAGGTGACCATCACCTCTCTAAGGTGTCAACCCAGAGACCAAACTGTAAGGTTTATTGAAGGACAGGGAAGGACTGGGAAGGACCCTTAATCTTTTAGATAAGTGTGGTTGGGTCTTCAATGTGCTTAAGGTGTGTCTATCCCCAAACGCAGGACCTCGGGTTTACTACAACAAGGAGTTGTTTACAGCTTTTAAGTGATGATGCCCCAATTGTTCTTGGTGGCAACAAGTTCCAGTCTACGATAGTTCTTGGGAAACACGAGTTTTTGAACACCTCAGTTGATAACTCTGATATTTGAAGGCATGACTGTTTCTTGTTCTTTTCTGGGCTGGTATCAGATACTTAGTGGTTGGTACGTCCACTTATCATTGATAACAATGGAGAAAATGGCCAAGCTTTTATTCTAAAATGACATGCACCTTTCTACCTTTAAAGTTACCATAACACTACAGGGGCACGGGCCTGAAATTGACTTTAAAATTCAAAGTTTCGTTAAAAATGTCCATTTTAATATACATTGCGCAGCATATATGGCAAACGTTCAGACAAAAGTTAACTCTAAGTAGAGACATTACCACTAAAGAAAGAGTACATTATTATATTATTAAATACCCAGGTTATATTATTAAATACCCAGGTAGCCTACAGTGTGATGCATGTGCCTACAGGTGGGGAAATATCCTTTCCGGTATTATGTATTAGTTTGTATGTATGTTATTATTTAGTATGCATTGCGCAGCATATATTGCAAGACAAAAGTTAACTCTAAGTAGAGACATTACCACTAAGGAAAGCGTGCGTTATAACATCATTAACTACCCGGGTAGCCTACAGTTTGATGCATGTGCCTACAGGTGGGGAAATATCCTTTCCGGTATTATCCATCATTCTAACAGGCTTTCAAACATCCTAACAGTTCTATCTGCGGACCCTGTAGCTAGGCAGCAGGGGTCTGAATATAAGAAGGAAGTCTGAGTACGGCATATAACGGTTGACATTATAGTAGTCTATGTGTAGTAACTTCATCATTATTTTCGCTGAGGAGTGCCATTTGCGTTTTTATATGTGGACAGCATAGTTGTGGCTATATTGTATGATACTTAGAATGCGGGTAGGTCTTTTTAAGATAAAGGAAAATTTTATTATGCCCCCCCCCCC
>NW_017804187.1:886464-915541 GCF_001625305.1 Branchiostoma belcheri | reverse complement strand
GCCCCCCCCCCAGTGATGTCCTATGGTTCTATACAACTTCCGGTTTTATTATTTTCTGGAGGATTTTTGTATCTTTTTCAACATAAGGTATCTATATCTATGCCAAACATTCACCAATTCTATGTGTGCGCCAAGGCAACATCCTAAAAGAACGTTTAGCGCAACCGATCCTCCAATTTATATATGACATAATAAAGTTTCATACTTGCGGGCATTCACGCAACATGCGCCGTAATAAATGGATGGCCGAACCTTAAGGCATCAAGAGACATTACCGCACAAGCAACGGAAGTTGGCATTTATCACAAAACGGCAATTAATCAGCAACTTTGATTATCTGCATGAGTTATGTTTAGCACACGAGTTTTTCCACAGCTGTCTTAAAGTTTGCAAGTGTATGTGATTTGTTTAAATTTTTTAACATTCCACAATGCAGCTAAGCTCATCTGCATGAGTAATGTATTGCGCCCGAGTTTTTCCACAGCTGTCTTAAAGTTTGCAAGTGTATGTGATTTGTTTGATTTTTTTAACATTCCACAATGCAGCTTAGCTCATCTGCATGAGTAATGTATAGCACCCGAGTTTTTTCATAGGTGTCATAAAGTTTGTGTTCTATTTTTTTTTATATAAAGACGCCCCACAATGCGGCTTTGCTTATTTGCATGAGTTATGTATGACACCCAGGTTTTTCCACAGCTGTCATAAAGTTTCTGTGTGTGATTTTTTAAATTTTTCTACGAAGACTTTGCTCATCTGCATGAGTTGTGTATTGCGTCCGAGTTTTTCCACAGCTGTCAGAAAGTTTTTAGGTTTTTTTATATAATAAAAAGACATCCCCCCATGAGCCACCCGCCGCCTCTCCGCTACACAAAGGTTTTACAGTTTAGCGATAAGGGAATTGCAGGAAATCCTTTTAAAAGTTTGGGCGTGACGCGGCGACGGTTTGATAGATGGCGAGGAGTGAAAAATCCGCCAGTCCTCCCATCACTCACTCCGCCTAAGGCCACATCAAGTAAATTTTATGGATGACATCCTCCGGAGACACCAAATCTGATGCGATAGAGCGAATAAAAACAAGGCGGGCCAAAAAAACAAGATTTCTATATTTGTAAATTTTGAGATCATAAAGCTTGTTTAACAATGTTTTTTTCAATTCAGCGGCAACATCAAATATAAAGGAATAAAAAAATCAACACTGCAACAAAGTAAAAGTAAAAGCAAAACAATAAATCAGAGTCTTTTTCTTGTCTCCTCTCTTTACATTTATCTGCCATCCACGTTCTGGCACGGCCACAGACATACTAGTATTTGCCCATTTTCGGCATGGTGACCACTGTCAGAGGGCAACAAAATGTCTTGTTTTTTTTTTTCTCGTTGATGTCATCCATAAAAATTACTTGCTGTGGCCTAACAGCCTACAGAAACTCCGGTCAACCACTCAAGGGCTGCTGGGAAATCTCCACAGCTCCCCTGAGACAAATTACCCATCAACCACCGCTGCCCCCGTCCTAACACATCACTGGTGGGGATTTAGACTCAGACGTGAAGTATTCTTTAACAGGATTCTTTATTGACTCAACAAAATGTACAGGGACTTTTGTATGGTCTTCTACAACTAAAGATCTAACAAAGCTAAATACATGTATGCATAACGTATAAGTATGCGGCAAATTACATACAGAATATATGTTTAACTATTCTCTAGCATGTAGTCTCTAAGATTTGAACATACAGGATTCTTTATTGACACAACAAAACGTACAGGGACTTTTGTATGGTCTTGTACAACTAAAGATCTAACAAAGCTAAATACAATACTAGAGTTCCACGATCTCATACCTTCGCCAAATGATGCCAATCTTTATGACTGACAAATTATAGATTACTCCCTCTGATTATGCATATGAGATCCTCATTTGCATGAATTATATAAGTTGATTACATTATCCACCAAAAGACACCAAAAGACTGGCATTCTAGCATTCACTCTGCCACATTCTTAGTAACCATAGCACGTAGCTTGTGGTCACAGTCACATATTAAGTTATTGCGCTCGAGTTTCCAACAGCTGTCATAATAGGTTTGTGCGTTTTTTTAAAAGAACATTTAAAAGAAAGATCCCACCATGTGCCGCCCGTAATGAAAATACTTTTCTTCGTCGCATTCTTAGTAACCACGGTGCGTAGTTACTGGTTTCGGTTACATAATCTGGTCAGACAAGTGGTGATCATGTTAGGGACCGCTTGGAGGGAAAGGGAGATCCTTGCTAGCCCATCTTCTTCTGTCAAAGACTGTATCTTAATCTTGCAGACTCCAGTCGCCAAAATACCACTTTTGTACATAAAGTTGTTAAGTGTGACAGGGACTCACGTGCAAAGCTGTGAGTCGTTGCACAGTGGGGCGTATATACATGTATGCGTTTACTTTCTGAGAAGGCGATGGGTTCCTTTGTTAAGTCGAGCTGGAAATTGCAAGAAAAACTTGCAGGGTTTGTTGTAGATTCTTAGCCGTGTTCTGCCTGCAGGATTATGATAAAAATTGGAAGAAGAAAATATGGACTTCCTGAAAGGCAAGCATTGCTAAATAGCAAGGGGAGCCACTCCAGTGAAAGAAAATAGAGGTACTAATAAACAAGATACGACACGCAGTAGACTAGGTGTGAAAGAAAAATCCAAGTTACTCTGCATTTAATTCAGTAGTGTCTTAAACTGGGTTTCTTTGCTTTAAGATTTTACTCGAAAGCAGTGGAAGACATAACATCCTCTTTTAAAGATTATTTGTCAAAAACCCTCAAGTGCTTGAGGGTGTTTGATAGCTGGTAGTTTTGAGTTAGGAAGCATCAGTATAAAATGTCTGTAATTTTAACGACGGTTAACCCCGGATTGACATCTACTCGAGTTAATTATTACAGCGTCAGAGTCTTTCAGCTAATGGCTGTGATAAATGAACTGGCATAATCCGGGAGATCGGTTCTCAGACGGAAATGGAGACTGATGGAAGGGAACAGTCTGCGTGATTGATTCTATTGGTCCCCGGTTACCCATTCTGTAATTATGTCATTGGTGTACTTCTGCTGCTAACTAGGCGTCCAGGGTTCGATTCCCGTTAACCCTATTTGGCCCGGGGGGGGGGGCCTACATCAATTTCACATCCACATAGCCTAGCGGCGACCAATGGGTGACCAGCATTCCGCGCCACGCCCACTTTGCGGTCGATTCCATTCGACAATGGGGTTGAACAGCATCCTTCCGTACGGCGCGGCAGGTAATCGGAGTTGGAAATGTCAGATAAACAATGTAAGAATTGGTGTATTTGGGGTGAAAATAATGCAAGTACCGAAGTTACGGGTTCCTTTCTCAGCACTCGGTATACAGAGTTGAGGCGGCTTCCGTCCTAGATCTCCAGTGCCGAAGGTACGTCAACACTTGGTGTGTCGGTGGCTTCAGCACTGGAAACTCGGAATCGGCAAATCAAACCTTGTCTAAAAAGGGTATCGAGATGCTGCCACTCATATTTTCGAGATCATACCGCCTGGGTAACAAAGTTTAATCGGGACAACAAGTTTAATCAGGACTGCAAGGCCTCTTTTCTTACATTTTCACAGACATAGACTTGGCCTAAGATACGTTTTGTACGCCGCGCGGCCGACGTAAGCACCAGAAGCCCAGTGCCGAAATGGTTTAACTCGGCTCGGTAGTTATTTTGCTCCAACTATTCAAAGACACAGAATTTCAGAAAACAATTTACAAATGTATCCTTTGAACAAGTTTGAGAAACGTCTTTTTCAACCATATCTTGTTAAAGCGCGGGTTGTCGGTGTGGCCGAAATGCTGCCCGCCTATTGGTCCCCGCTAGGCTGGCTTGGATGGGAAATTGAGGTTCCGGGGGGGGGGCTAAAAGTGCCCGCGCCAACTTTGATGTCACCTAGCGTCTAAACGGCTAGCGCTAGAACGGCCAAACTTGGTGACTTTTCCTAGAATATTGTTGGCAACAATTTCGTATCATTTGAATAAGATGATAATTTTTTGAGTTGCCATGGCAACGGGTTTCTGACAGGCGTTTTTTGCTAAATTTATTAATTTTCGTTTCAACAATAGTCTGCGTGATTGATTCTATTGGTCCCTGATTCCTCATTCTGTAATTATGTCGCTGGTGTACTCCTGCTGCTAACTAGGCGTCCTGGGTTCGATTCCCGTTAAGGGAGTCGTCAGGGTTTATTGTTGCAGACTTTCCGTTGGAACTGATTAATTTACGCCATACTCAAGTGGACCCAAGTGAGTTTAGGGTCAAAATTTAGGCTAGAAAAGTCAAATGCGATATTTTTCTTTAGTGCTCCTGTTTCGCATGTTAATTGCAACTAGCCTCTGGGGCATAGTTTAAAAGACACTAACCCAAACTTAGATTTACTAATTTTTATCATATTGGAAGCGTGGATCTGGTCTCGCACCGTGATTGTCGCCTTGTTGGTTAGGTAGTAAGTGAGAAGTAGGTATCACATCGATGTTTCGTACCCACCTCAACGTGAAGGAGCGTTATGATATATGATAACACATCGAATCGTCCGGAAGGTATTTGGCCCCTCTTACGTACGATCCAACAACAATATTTCCTTCTTGAATACTGCCAACTGGAAGTTTAAAATTGGATACAAACCTACTTACTTACCCTTTCGTCCCATCATATCTAGCCCCCCTCTTTTAAGAGACAGACACGCTCGGCTAGCTTTCTTCATACATTATTCCATCTCCAGAAAATTAAAAAGCAAACAACAAGCGCGCTGAACCCACAGCAGTGATGGGCTTTCCACGGTACACCGGTTTCCATTCTACTCAAACGCCTGGGACTAGAAATCGAAGTTTTCTCACCTCCGGGAAGTGTTTAGAGTTGTTGTATAATTCTTGTTTTATTCATTAGGCCATGTTGATTTGATTATATGGATGACATCCGCGCGCGCATGAATTTTCGGCCGTTTCAAAAAAAAAAGTTTTCAACCATACTGTAAATCGTACAAAACAGAACAAAAATATACCGTAAGTTACAAAAAAATAAGTAAAAACTATACCAATGTCGTAGAATGCCAAAATCAAACGAAAAAAGACGAAATTGTAAAGAAATTAACTTGAAGACTAGATAATTCGCCAAGCCATATTCTGTCCCATTTGTTCAACCCTCATGACCACGTAGATTTCATAATGAAAACAACTTTTTTTTTTTGCAAAACTTTTTTTTTATTCGCACGCGCGCATCAGTTTTGGGGTTCCCGGAGGATGTCATCCATATAATCAAATCAACATGGCCTTATTGTAGATTTTTCGCTGATTCTGCAAACTGACTTCCGTAAGGCAAGTGACTTGAACATAACAGGGAACTAAAGAAAATAACCAAGGTTATCCTTTTTTCCATCCACTTCCTCATAGCTGGTCAAGCAGGGTGGACAATAGTATTAACCATTCAGCACCAAGGACAGGGGCAAGCAAACACATACAGTAGCTTAGCAGTTCTCTTAAGATGCTTCAAATGCCGTAACATGAATTGTACACACGAGCAAAGAAGTGAAAGCAACACTCTAACAAATTCTGGTAGATAGAAATAGCACCAGGAATTCAGCACCAAGGACAGGGACAAACAGTCACATAAAGGCACGGTTTTGACGAGTTTCCGTGTATCCAGGTACATAAATTTGCGCCAGGTACAGTTCTGGAAACGCATGGACCTACCTAGAACCGTGCCTGAGCCTAAAGCACGGTTCTGGATAAAGTACGGTTCTGGACAAAGTATGGTTCTAGATACAGAACGGTTCCAGATAAAGCACGGTTCTAGATGAAGCATGGTTCCGGATAAAGCACAGTTCTGGGAAAAGCATTGTTCTGGAATCTGGATAAATAATGGGTCTGGATAAAGCATGTTTCTGGATACAACCAACCTCCCAACCCCCCTCCCTCCACTAGCACCACCCCTTACTGAGCTGATCCTGATCCGACCCGAAGGTCCGTAATTCCCCCGAGTTCCAGCTTATTACAGGAGTTTTATCCGCGCGATCAGAGGCAATCAAAGCGGCATCTCCTCTGTACACACGGAACACAACCGGGTTATTGGAAAATAGCCGGCCGGTTTAACGTTCCGTCCACTTCCTGTCACTGGGCGGGGCTTTTTTCTTATACCAACATTTCATGACCAACCATCTAGTGATGACGCCCCTGCTTGATGACAACGAGCCTCATTCTCTAATAAGTCCAGAAAAGATCTATGGTTTTTTGTGCCCCTTCCTGACACTCTACTGCATTCAAATATGTAAAAACAAAAGCATGCACACAAAAACATGCAATACAATACCTGCATAGTCGGAGGTAATTATTTCTTAGAATAAAGCGTATGTAGTAAACATCATATGCTGGAATAAATGCTGCCCAACTTTCCGAGATATTATTGTATATAACACACTACTTGCCTATCCCTAAGAATCATTTTATGATGAACGATTTATTTTTGCCGTCAGCCGCAAAGCTGGAAATAACGGACTTTACGACCCATTTATGTTTTATAGTAAAATATTTCTTGCTCAAACGTTGGCAAGCATGAAGTGATTTTATGCTCCTATATAAGTATATTACTCTCAGGTTGGATGGGCAATATTCATACTCTGAAACTGTATGCAGGGCTGAATGCTTCAGTTATATCCATAGACATTAAATAAGGCTGACCCGTAGAAAAATATATATATTACATTGTAATTCTCTGGATCTTTCGGCTGTGAAGTGTTTCGTCTTTTATGAGGCACGTTTCTGGTCATTTTGTTGCAATCACGGTTTATGTGAGCTTCTGTATCTCTTCTTTAAATCGTCGGTTGCGCTTTGATGCGTTCACTTGTATCACTCCGCGTAGTGAGTAGGCTGGCCAAGAGAAAATGGTAGGAAAACAGTATATAAGATTGAAGATAGGGAGGCAATAAACTGCCTAGTTCTTTGTCTAAGTGGGTTAGGACAGGCACGGTTCTGGATAGTCTCCGCATATTCAAAAACGTAGATTTGTCCTAGGCACGGTTCTGGATACGGACTATGCAGAACCGTACCTGAGCATGATTCTGGATAAAGCACGGTTCTGGATAAAGCACGGTTCTGGATACATGAGGATTATCCAGAACCGTTCTTAAAAACGATTCTGGATATATCAGTATATTGCATATTCCACTCAGCCCTCACGTCTGAACGCGCGGCCGACCCGAAGTTTAATACCGCGGAACTCGCGAAGCATGTCAAGAAAAACGGCGCCAGCGCCGGGCTTAATCTGCCCGTAATAGCGGGCACGCCCCGAGATATCTCCTCTCTTCCAATAAACCTCAACTCATCTCTCATTTCCCGCGATGGCGAGAGTTGACCCCACCATGGAAAGGTCGCTCGGAGAGAAGAAAGAACGAACGTGCGCGGCGCGGCCGGGCGAGCGATTTGCGCAAACAAACAGCGGAGAGCCCGCACGGTCGAACCCGGCAAAGTCAATACCGCCTGGTTCGGGCACGAATACCAAACAGGGTAGCTCTCTAGCTAGCCTCTACCAGGCTTCGGGAGGCGGCTGGAAAGAGTAGAAATCGGCCAAATGGAGAGAGATAACATGCCAAGGGAGTTGGTCTGCAGGAGAGAACTGTTTGCTGCTCTCCTTGGTCTGCTGGAGAGAACAGTTTGCCGCTCTCCAACAGACCAACTCCCTTGCAAGGTCAATAGCGCAGCAAGGACTGCTACAAGGAAGTGATCATGATCGGCCATAGTGCTTGATCCTAGTAGATGCATGAAAAAGCGATATGTGCAAAAAAACAGCGGAGAGCCCGACCGCCCGGTCGAACCGTTCGGCCGGCGAAGTTTGCAGAGTCATTACTGCCTGTTGCAGGCACGAATACAAAACAGAGGGCAACCCGTTCGCTGTAACAACGGGGAGCTATGGGGTATAAGCTAAAAGTGCTCAAGGGTCCTACGGTAAGAACTTGTGCAAGAATATAGGGATTTTCTTTAACACAACAAGAACTTCTCTCACCAGGGTGTGTATATGAAAATCCCTATGTTCTACCATCCCGATGAATCTATTTTCGGAAGAGCAGGAATAGTTGTTACTCCGTCACGATCCCCTTTTCATGCATTTCTGCCTACCCCATAAACTAGAGGTTAGGTCTGTTTTTGGCCATTTTTAGCCTCTTTAGGCCATTTTTTTTAGCTTACTATTTTGCTAGCCTTTCTCCTGGTACTCTGGCCTAATTATAGAAAGAAAAGTAGAAAGCCGGACAAAACACTTAAAAAGGCTTTTCAAAAAGTCCCCTAAAGGCCCGACCTCTGCTTGGGGAGTCCCCCTGTCTTCACATCTATCAATTTCCTTCATCATTCGATTTATAACAGAGCCGTTCCTGCATTATTTATGTCCGATTTGCACGGTGCTGTAGCTCAGGCTGAATATTGCAACACTATCGACGGAAACATCTAACCTTTGACCTGTGCAATAATGGCGGTAATCAGTCAATTAATGGGGGATCCGGATGTGACGACCTTGTACTCCGCACCATCATGTTTTTAACGATAACCGTTTGGCCTATGAACTGGACTGGTGGTGGATGTCTTTCTCATCTCTAGTCAGATCATATGGACCTTTTATAATGGCCTGTAAGACTACCCCGACGCTTTTACCCCAAAATGGCAAGAAATAATTGCATGGAAAAAGCCGGCTTTTAAAAACAGTTTCTGCAACCATATTGTCGATCGATAAAACGTAATCGTCTAGAAATTATGTCTTCGTCTCTTCTTCTTCACTGACATCTAGCCACAAAGAAACATCACTGACGAAGTGACTGAAACATTCTTGACTTGATGAGATTAACCATACACATTGCGGTGTATATAGCCTGGGGGGATAGAGAAAGGGTGGAGCTCTGACTAGTAACCGTCTTTGATCCGACTCTCTCTAAGCCTTGACGACGTTACAGCTCCGTCTGAGCTCTGACAGTTGACTGTCCGCTCGCCTCTCAAACGGCTCGATAAGAGGGGCGATAAAAAAAGCAGTAACATCCTTGACGTAATGAGATCAACATTACACATTGCGGTGTGTATAGCCGAGAGGATAGAAGGGGGTCTGCATGGGGGGTAATGGTGACGAATTACGCAAAATTTTTGCCTCCAATTACGAATTAAGTTAAAGTCTCTGATCTGATTACGACCCAACGCTTTGCCGCTAATGTACTATTACGAATTACGTTGATTTTTTGGGAGGCTGCCTACGGATTACGAAGACTAAAAGGCCTGATTACGCCTTACGAAAAAGGGCATGCAGGCCCCCGTAGAAAGGTACCCGTCTTTGATCCGACTCTCCGTAAGCCGGGACGCCGTTACAGCTCTGACAGTTGACTGTCCGCCCGCTCAAACTCCCGATAAGAGGGGCGATAAAAAAGTAATAAAGCGCGGGGCGGGATTACCTGGTGAGGGATGGCGGTAAAACGGACATCTTCCCGTCACGGTAATAATAACGGCCGCACACGATCGTCTCCGCTTCACAAGTTTTACCCGCCTGTCAGCGGGATGTGCGAAGGAAGATATTGTGGTACAAACAGTGCGCGAAGGTAAACATAGCTGATTCTTGTGGAAGCAACAGCTATGTTTACCTTCAGCGGGAGGAAAACATTATTTCGTTCGCTTTAAACAAGACTAGACTAGGCGGCAGTCACAATGGAAACTGGTGCTGTGCTGTGTTGGATCACATTATGTAGCCAAGTGGGAGAACAGGATTGTACCGGGGCTGGGCACTGCATGAATACTTCACGTTAATAACTGTCCTCATGCACTTGTCTCCGCTTCACAAGTTTTACCGGCCTGTCAGTAGGATGATATTGTAGAAGAAGAAGCCATGTTTACCTTCGCAGAAGAAAACATTATTTCGTTCGCTTCAAACAAGACTAGGCTAGGCGGCAGTATAGTGCTGTGCTGTGTTGTGTTGGAATACATTATGTAGCAAGTGGTAGAACAGGGTTGTACCGGGGCTGGGCACTGAATACTTCACGTTAATAACTGTCCTCATGCACTTGTCTCCGCTTCACAAGTTTTACCGGCCTGTCAGTAGGATGATATTGTAGAAGAAGAAACTATTTTTACCTTCGCAGAAGGAAAATGTTGTTTGGTCACTGAATATATAATTGTGTTTACTTTTTGGACCCCTTGTTGCTTTCCTCCCTACCAGAATATTTTCCATGATTGACGTTGTAGTTCCTGCCGTGGACTCTCGCCTCAAGTTTCAGTAATCCAAATTCCGCACTAACCGTGCTCGAGGTATATCTGCTTAAACATCCCTGCTAGAAAGCCGCCTTCAAACGCCGCTATTTACTGCGGTAAAACGGCGAAGTAACCGCTGACGTGGCTATTATTTTGGCCGTTAAAACACTAACGCTAACGCCTGGCCTTGTTACCGAATTCGCTCACGTTGTGAAAAGGGTTTCTAAATTCCCATCGTTACACATCAAAGAGAAAAGCTTTTCCTGGTTTTCCTCCCTGACATGGTTTGTGTGCGTTGCTCTCCGGATGTAGAATTGTTTAGTCAGCAAAAAGCATCTGGAAGAATTAGCTAGGTTGAGTTTTCCTATTGCCCCCCCCCCCTTCCTTCAATCTTGTATACTGTTTTTCTACCATATCGAGAATCGTACCTGGTGCAAATATAGCACGTGGAGACTATCCAGAACCGTGCATGGTCCTAACCCACTCAGGCATAGAGCTAAATAGACGCGGTTCTGGATATGGTCATCATCAGGTAGTGCGATAGGTTAGAAAAGGTACCTGTATCCTTACTGTGGTAAGGTGGTCTTGTGATTAGGACCTCTGACTTCTGAATAGGTTCTTGGGACGATCAGGTACAAATGCCCTTGGGAAAGTCAGGCCACACCTTCAGCACGTTGAAGAACCCGCTACATTTATCGAAAAGAGTATTGAACGATGGATTTCAAATCATCGCCAACAAAAGAGTGGATTTTAAAAAATCTTGTTATTTCGTTAAATTCATATTTAATGCAGACAACGATATGTTTTCATATTACTGGGATTTGACTCTGTGTACGTCTTCTCCGTGGAAACTGAGGTCCATGATGTTGATATCAGAGTTACGCCCCCTAGCGGCTTGATAACATATGCCCCTTACTGGTGTATTAGTAATGACGTTTCGCCAATTGGACAATAACTTGAATTTCGATGGTCATGAAAGAGCTGAAAGAATTAAACTTTCCTGCATTCCTGCAAAAACGAGTATTATCCCACGCATTCTTATGAAACAACAGAACAGAAATGCCATCCGATATATATGTATGTGACAGAGAATCAAAACGTGGTATCAAAATTATCTTCAGTTAACATCATTTATAAATGCCTTACATGTAAGACCATGGTTTCTATGTTAACGTTTAGAAAATCTATTACCAAATCAGTTCATTTGTAGGCACCGTTTCATGTGTTTATTTCAATGTATTCGTCGTACTTTGGCGTGCCACCTCCAAGTTGCCTGTGGCTTGATTCTCATGATGTTAACTAGAGACTGGCCCCTCGGGATTGCCGTAGTTTGAGTTCTACCGTGGACACGAGATTCATTTTGCGCGGCGGCTGCGCCCGTCAGAGTATCGGAAAGTCAATAATTACACGATTAAAAATGAATAAAGCCGCATAAATCCTGCAGATCCCGTTCCATCCCCGCTTCGTTATGTCAGGATTAAGGAAGCTACGTTTTTCCGCCCCGAGGGAAAACGGACTTTCATCCGCGTGTCGGACCCTTCTCCGAGTTTATTGAATTATGAGGGTGGGGTCGTGTGGCGTAGCAGCAGAGTGCTCGACTCGGAACCAAGAGGTCCTGGGTTCGAGTCTTGGCATGCCACCGATCTTGTGCCCTTGGGAAAGGCATTTCACACGACTTTCCTCACTACGCTCAGGTGAAAATGAGTATTGTGCTGTCCTGTATCTGCCCCGCGGGAGAACGGACTCTCATCCCCGTGTCCGACCCTTCTCCGAGTTTATTGAATAAATAGTAGAAATCGGCTGCACAGGCAAGCTGGACCCTCTATGGCCGGCAACCTCCTCTGGTAAATGATGTCCCCCTCAATTGATTTCTACTATTTTATTCAGCCTGCAAAGGAGTCTGGTGGAGACTAGGCCACGGCCTCAGAAGAAGCCTACTGTCACTTTACGGTCACTTAATCGACTCTACTAGAAACCCCTCTGTCGTCTTCCCCGCCCAAAAACCTGAAGTAATTATTGCAGCGTGTCAATAATTTAGTAGCGGATTGATTATGCTATATATCTCGTGATGGGGTCATGTATAATAAACGCCGCGGAGGGATATTAGGGGTGACCCGTACCCTTCGCCTTTCCGAGTGAATTAAACGTCGTTTGATGTCTTGTCCAACATATGAAGAAAACAGACAAAAGTTGATGGAATCCAAAGCTTCCAAAACTACAGTTACGCTACCCCACTCAAAATCAGATATGTTCAATATGCTCCTTTCATGTCCTACTCAGTTATCAGTGTACGTTGGAAAATTCATATCTGAATCACTACAAAAGCGACACCATATTGTAAATTACTGATATATCACTTGACTTACAGAATGTAATAATACTCTTCTTAAGAAAACACAATAGATTATCTTTATTATCATTATGGACTAGCCCATTAGAATTATATCGTAGTATTACTTCGTGTATGCACCCTTGTTTTTTTCTTCTTTGCCATACATAGTACCAGTTACAATTGTTGTGCAGTAAAGATTGACTTGACTTGACTTGACTAAACGTCGTTTGAGGAATGTGTCAATCATAACTCGGTTATGCGTGACGTGATGTACGGTGTGACGTGGCGGTTTATGTTCATTACGCTCTATTTCCTGTGTGCTACGTCATTATACATCTCACCATGCTGGCTTTAAGGGCTTTTGGCATGGCTGATTTCGTTAGGAAAGATATTACGCTGCATGGAAATCGAGTTTTGTGACGGTGATCGAGAGCCATAAGTTGGTTATGTGACAGCAAATGTCTTTTACCCCGCAGTATGACACTTTTATGAATGTATGGCTATAGATGGGCCATGAAACTTAACTGTGTATCTGTAGCCAGCATATCTATACCGGTAACTAGATCATCTTTTAATGCTGTTGGGTTTATGTTTTTAAGGAAGAAAGAAGTTTAGAAGTCTTTAAAAAGTCTCTGGAGCTATTGTTTGCCTAGATCTAATATGTGCTTCACTCTTTTGTGTTCTAAACTGCTCACAAAAGTTGTGGAACGTGTTGCAAACTGACATAGACAATCTTTGTAGCCTAAAATGGCTAAGACCATTATCAACTGATGATTAGTTGTCGCCTGGGATAAAACTTGTCTTTCTTTGAAACTTCGATAAGAGTTCGCTCCCTTCCGCAAACCACTGAGTTCTTACCTCTCACGACGTGCTATAGACATCAGTTTGACAGTTATACAACCAACAGGGCCAGACCTGAACAAGATTTACTGAAACTGGGATAAAACTTGGCTTCCTTCTGAAGTCAGGACGCGTCAAACTTTTGTTTCTGGGAGAAGAGTCACCAAGATTTTACCCCGTATGATCTGCTACATATAGACAACAACCTGACAGTTTTATAACCAACGGGGCAATCTCTATTCTAGATTCCGACAAGATTTACTGAAAGTGGGATAAAACTTGGCTTCCTTCTGAAGTCAGGACGCGTCAAACTTTGTTTCTGGGAGAGGAGCCGTGAAATTACGGGTTTTATCAGGGCCGATCCCGGCGGGATACCGCAGGCCTTATTTTCTGCCTGCTGCACAGAGACGTTATCAAGCGGCGGGAGGTGGTTAGGGAAGCTCCTCATCAGCTCGGAGAACTGGAGTTCAGGCCCTACTGCCGATTAGCTGTACTCATCAACTCCAAGAACTTAGGGGCTTCTAGCCTAGAGCTAGAGGTGTTCAACATGCTGCCTGGTATCTGTATCTGTATAGGTGCAGCCGGTATAACCACATCATCAGCTTCGAGAACGGAAGTTCAGGCCCTTCTGACGATTAACCGCGCTCATCAACTCCAAGAACTTACGGCTGGCTTGGTAGACTCTACCGAACTACCTGTGCTCTATCTGTGTCTCTGTATAACCGGTCGGTGTATCCATTTTTCAGCGTAATACACCAGGTTTAGAAACTGTCCATACAGCAGGTATAGCCGGTTATAATACACCAGTCTCTGTATCTGTACATGTAGCCCCCTTCTAGTACGTAACACACCAGCTTTTGTATCTGTGCAGCCGATATAACCACCCTTAATCTTAGGGTTTGGGGGTGTTTGAGGCTGAACAGAAAGTACACAAAACATTCGACACCATTGCCGTAACAGTTTCAACAGGCTTGAACCCACCACAACACCAGCCACCGCCAAGCCTGCACATCTTCTCCCTAACTTTATGAGAAAAAAACAAGCTTCTGTATCTGTATAGCCGGTATAACCACTTGTAGGGTTTGATGGTGTACAGAAAGTACACAAATGCATTCGACCATTGCTGTATTGCAGTTTCAACAGGTTCAAACCCAGTGCCACAACACCAGCCATCGCCATCTCCACTGGACCAATCTACGGCGTAAAACCTGCCCATCTAGATCTTCTCCCTAACTTTATGAAAAAAAAAAAAATCACACACCCAAACTAATGACACGTCGCTGCCAGGAAAGATTCATAATCGGGCGTGCTCCTCGCGTCAGCCGGGCGAGCCGTTATTTGATGAGCGCGGTTATTTAAAGCGGGCCGTGTCAGCTCACAACAGCCAGATATTGCGTGGGACGACCAAATTGAATGTGGGGCCATTCCAAACCCAATATCTGCCGTGTACGCCGGATCACCACGCCGTGCACGGAATGGATTTTGTATTAAAACCGTTTTCGGGGGATTCATTCGGGCAGCCGACCTGGTGACGGTGTCCTCGCGTCATCTGTAACTATACACCGATCTGTACTAGTGGCACGATAAAGCACTGTTGCATCCAGAATCGTGCTTTATCCAGAATTATGCATAGCTTCTGGTTTGTTTCCATGCTTCTTGATAGTCCAGCGTTATCCAGAACAGTGCTTCATCCAGGACCATACTCATGTGCGGTTCTGGATAGTCCACGCTAAAACACAGAACTGTACTTTATCCAGAAAACCAAATTGAATGTGGGGCCATTCCAAACCCAATATCTGGCGTGTACTCCGGATCACCACGCCGTGCACGGAATGGATTTTGTATTAAAACCGTTTGGAGGGGATCCGGCCTGGTGATGTTGTCCTCGCATCATCTTTTACCGCGAACCGATCTGTACTTTAGTACTAGTGGCACGGGAATTATCACAGGCTCGGTCCTGGATGGCCCATGCGTACCTGATTCTATTCCTAACCCATTCAAGCAAAGAAATAGTGTGATGTTATGCAAGCTTAACAGAAAGAGGCCTTTTTGAGACCCAAGGTGCAGTGGGTTGTTGTACGTTTAAGTACAATTTACCATTTTTAAAATCTAAGTACAATTTACAATTTTTATGAAGAAACAGCAACATGTTTCAAAAGTACCAGGTTCAATATTTCAATGGCTGTAGCACCAAGCTGACCAAATGAGAGTCCCTGTACTTTTCTCAGGTCTATCATACCTAAGTCCGCCGTACGTTTGTTGAATTCCTTGAAAACCACCATAATACCCGTCAGTGTTTCATACACATATGATTAATGTTTGCTTGTTGCAATAACTGCCTTCACACAGAAATAGTTGAAAGATGTTTTACAGAGCAATGTTTATCTTCCCCCTTTATTGTCCCACAGACCGTTTAAAACCATTGATTGTGCAGAAATGATCCCGTCTTCAGGACTTGTAAGCAATAGTTAATAGAGCGGAGCTAAGTCCGGTTTATGGGACTGTCCTCATAAAACCGCCCGTGTCATTGCCGGACCAAAGGAAGATTTGGGCGGCAGGTTTTCTTTTACGACTCGGATGGTGAGTTTCGCGGAGAGGAACGCGCTAGGAGTGGTAATGAGAAGGAACGCTGCTCGGCTGCACGCGTTCAAGGACACGCTTAACGGTCCTGACAACTTTTCATTTCTCCCTGAAATCTTGGACTTTTCATGCGTGACTCTTCATCTGTGTTTACTGTTGGTCCATATCTTTTAAATGCTTTAAATTTGTCACCATGAAAGTTTATCTGCTTCTATTCATGAATTTTGAGGGCTGAAAACTTTACCCAAACAGAAGGGTCGGACTCACCAAATTTTGAACCAGGCTTCTGGTCTTCTTCATAGAATAACGTACGGTACTAGAATATATCTCTTTGCAAATTTTAGACCAATTATGAATCATCATCATCATTATCAATTATGAATAATAAGATAAAACTCAATAAAAGAGATAATTAAGAATTAACAGCAATGTCCTGTGTGATACTAAAATGGAGTACACTGATCCCAAAAGGATAGAAAAGCTTGAGAAAGACTAGAGAACCAGGTGAAACTGAGATGTACCGGCGGATGTGTTGTGGTCCTTGGGGACAGTCATGTCCCTCCTTCGGGTGTCGCGCAGTCACCGGCCCGGGACCGGCAAATTTACCGGCTCGCTTTATTTGAGAACTGGGGCGACCGTAAAATCAATGGCGCGCTTATAAGGGTGTTAGGGCTTATTGGAGACGCGCAATAATATCGGGATGTCGCACGGAGGTAACGGCGACTTAAATGCTGGATGTCACGTCTTTGCAGTCACGTGGCTATACGTCACATAAACATTGTCAACCATGTTGAATGGCTAAACATAGAAACGCTTTTTTTGCATACGCGCAATAACGTAGAGAAGAATGACGAATTTAAGAGCTAGGTGTGTTGATAGCGTGTTTGCTCTCACGTTACTTATACTGAAGTACGTAACCATTGTCGGCCATGTTGAATGGTTAAACCGGGAAGGGCTTATTGAGACACGCAATAACATCGGGGTGTCGCGCATTAGGGACTGGGTATGTGAATAGCGTGTTTGCTATCACGTGATTTTGAGTAATTATTGTCGGCCATATTTGGTGTTCAACCATTAAGGGCTTGTTTGATACGTGCACTAACATTAACAATGGGAGGTGCGGAGAGTTTAGGGGCTGGATGTGTTATAATGCGTTTGCTCCCACGTGATGATGACGTCACCATCGTCGGCCATGTTGAATGGTTAAACGGAGAAGGGGTTATTGGAGACGCGCAATGACTTCAGAATATTGCACAATGGTTTAGGAGGGGTGGGATGACAGGCGAAAGATTTAGATGAGGGAGCGAGAAAGCAAGAAGGACATAGTATGGTGTAGGGCTATGTAAACTGTTCGGTTGAAATTATCGGCAGTGATGTGTGACTTCATATGGTTTCTCTAAAGCTGTCGTAATATCAAGTAGAAAGTCAAAAGTCAAAATCAAAGAAATGTATTGTGCATCCACGATATACATCGGTAGTCGTCAAAGATACATTGTAATAGTAAAATAAAGGTAAAAGACGTGGCTGTGGGCGTCAAAATTTCAATTCACTGGAAGAGCGCATCAGCCAGCTCAGATAGATACATCGGACTGTAGTTTGACAAGGCTGTGACTGTGTTGACAAAGCTGGAGATGAAATACGGTGGGAGGAGATAGAACAACATCTTCGTACAAAAGAGCCCCCTACCGAACAATTTCGTTTTCCAACCCGTACATAGCGTTAGCTGTTTACAGTACTTATTTGCACAGAATCAAGTGTAAGATGCCATCAGATTCATGTAGACTTAAATCCCATGGCTCTAGTGGATGTATGCGTACCTCTTGTTATTCCATCTATCACCTACAATTCCTTACACCACATCATCATTCTACTGTGCAGAGTTAAGTCCAAAGTGTCCTATTTGGTTTTGATAATGCATTGATCTAACCAACGCTCTCCATCAACGAAACATAATGCACACTAGATGTAGCTGATGTGTTTTGCCTAAGGGTACTTATACCGGCTATACAGATACAGAAGCTGCTGTGTTACGCCTAAGGGTGGTTATACCGGCAATACAGATACAGAAGCTGCTGTGTTTCGCCTAAGGGTGGTTATACGGCTATTCAGATACAGATAGATACAGGTAATGAGATATACATGTATAAGGGTTACATGGCCTTCAGAACTTTAAACGATAGCAAACTGTTGCACATTTATATTCCGCCGTGCTCAATCGCTCCAGGATATTGCTGACTACCTGTGGATACATATGATTGTAAAAGAAAGGCCCCAGATGATGTTATTCTGCTCTTTCTGGCATGATCTTTGCCCTTAAAGTTGTCCTGCATTTTAGGCGGATCCGCGGTACATGTAAGTACGACTCGGAACCAGCTGGATATATTTCCCTTTATTTCAATTGCTGTGGAAGTTTGTTCCATATAGGTAGATTGCCAGAATATTGCTGACTACCTGTGGATACTTATGATTGTAAAAGAAAGGCCCCAGAGGATGTTATTCCGCTCTTGCAGAGGATGTTATTCCGCTCTCTGGCATGATCTTTGCCCCTAAAGTTGCCCTGCATTTTAGGCTGACTCGCTGGGTAGTAAGCACGGCTGGATATAAAACCTGTGCTCGCCTGATTGGCCTTCTCTCCCGCAGATCTCACGGATTTCTGTTTCGCACAGAAATCGCTTCGATCTGTATTCAGGCTGATCCATCTCGTTTCCGCGGCGTTTGCGATGAGATTCGGGCTCACCGGCGTGAAGAGCGGGGCGTCCCGCGCGCCGGGAAGTCTGGAGATGAGCCCAGAGGATCGGTGGGGGGAAGACAGGGACGGTTAGATGGGTAATCACGGGTACAAGAGCGGCTCCTATCGCCGTGTTGCTTCGTGCACTGCTGTTGATGTTTGGCTTGGGTTATGACAGGGAAACTTTGGCCTGTAGCGTTTTGTTGTATCCAGAACCGTACTTTATCCAGAACCAAGCTCATGCACGGTTCTGGATATAGTCCACGTGTACTTGTATCCAGAACTGTCCTTTATCCGAAACCATACTCAGGCACGGTTCTGGATTTTCCATGCGAATCCAGAATCGTACCTGTGGCAAGTCTTCGGTCTTGGATTTTTGGCGACAATCCAGAACCAGTCCACCTGTCTGATCCTAACCCATCGAATTCTATCCTTAAAATGGCCCAACCTCACACCAACTTTACCTGTAGCTGTACCATTCTCATGATCCTCTATTGCTCTTTATCGGTCACTACATGGCATGCACTCACCATTAGGACGCATAGGTGGCGCTTTTAGTCCTGTAGAAAAAAAAATAAGATGGCTAAAGCGTCAAACACAAGGGCGGGAAACAATTAAAATATGACATCGCATTTTTCTTCACACTTCTTTGTCGACATATGTATTTCTGGTTTTTGTTAAAACAAAGGCCCAACGACCTGAACGACGAAGAGAAATGATATCCTTTTGAAGATCGTATGGCGTTTTGCGATGGCCCCTAGCCTATGACGAGTGGGTTGTATTGCGACACAATACAGGTCTCCAGGGGTTGCACTTGAAATCACACGTCTTTGTACATATATGTATTTGGTGATTTGAAACAAATGCCAAACGGCCTGAACGACCAAAGGAAATGATGTCCTTTTGAGGGTTGCATGGCGTTTTGAAATGGCCCCTAGCCTATGACGAGTGGGTTGTATTGCGACACAATATAGGTCTCCAGGGGTTGCACTTGAAATGACGCGTCTTTGTACATATCTGTATTTGGTGATTTAAAACAAAGGCCAAACGGCCTGACGATTAAAGGAAATGATTTCCTTTTGAGGGTTGCATGGCGTTTTGAAATGGCCCCTAGCCCATGACGAGTGGGTTGTATTGCGACACAATATAGGTCTCCAGGGATGGCGGCCCGGGGTCACGGAACCGTGACCTATTAAAACCAGCATGGATGATGTGGGAGGGCTTTAATATTTATGGTGAATTTGCGAGGAGCATTCGTCACCGGGCCGGGTCAGAGTGCCACTGGTTCCTGTTTTATAGTAAAACGTTGAACTTTATTCCAACACACAATTGTACAGGGATCAAATGTACAGCGGCCACTGTCACCTTCATCAGGATAATTAATGACCAATCACTTCACAACGTGATACATCGGGAGAAAGAACATTTTTCCCACGCCTCAGGGCTACACCGGTAACCGGTCCGGAGTGACGTATGGGGTACAGAACGGAATGGCACCTGGCAAACTGCATAGCAACATCATCTAAGCCTCTACCAGGCTTCAGAGGCGGCTGGAAGTACTCTCTAGCAGACCAACTCCCGGCATGTTATCTCTCTCTTTTTGGCCAATTTCTACTCTTTCCATCCGCCTCCCGAAGCCTGGTAGAGGCCAACATCTTCTGGAACTGTAGATGAACAGAACTTACTGTGATGTCGTTTACAACAGCCAATCAGAGGCTCGATGTCGTTTTCAACAGCCAATCAGGGGACTCGGTCCTGTGACGTCTTTTGAACGGGATCCCGACGTGTCATTACAGACAGTTGGGCATCTTGATCTGTAGAAGTTTCATTAGGCTGTGAAGTAGGCTACTATAGATCTTCTCAGTGGGTAGAGATCTGTAACTAAAGAGTCGTTTGAGCCTGGACAAAGAATTTTGTCTGTAGTTCCAATTACTAGTTCCCATACGTACTTGTATACATCCCACAGTTGCTTAAAAGGGTGAATGTCATACATTGCGTCTCTTCTGCCATCCCCATGATACACCAAAGAAAGGCGTAGTGTAGGTATTTAATGGTAATGATGATGGTTTTGTGGGTTTAGGGAGTTTGGTCAACATAGAGTTAATTTTCTTCCAAGGACTACTGTATGTCTAGGTTTACTGGAGAAGCTATTTGACAGACTTGCATTCGGGCTCTGACTGAAGAATTAATGACTTACAGCAGTAAGAGATAGCATATGCAGCGATGCAGGTCTATAGGCAAGTCAAACATGCCCTGAGGTAACTGACTAGGGACTACTGGTACTGTACACAGGATGGCTATCTCTCCTAATACTGCGGAGGCGCTTTTGCAGGGGAAACATAACAGAACATAAAGATAACCAGCGCCTTTATGTTTTACAAGACAAGCCTATTCAGCCTGCTTAAAAATAGGGGTCTTCCTACTCCAACGTTCTGTGCTGCAATGATTGCTTTGACGACTGTAGTGACCACAGCCATTCCTGGAGTTGATACAAGTGGGCGTATCACCCCGGCATGTTGTGATTTGACACACATGTAGCAGAGACAGACGTAGCAGATTGCAGCGGAATTGAAAAATGAGCCCCGCGATCTGTCCTATAACGTAGGAAGTCATTTTCCCTAATGTACGGCTCGGCTGATACCCTTTTCAATTGCCCGCGCGGCGAGCAATGTTGGAGAGATAAGAACAGTAACAATTTCCCCGTGATGGTTTCCACCATTAGAAGCCCGGCGCCTGTTCGGACGCCGTTAATACAAACGTTTTCTGCACTACCATTGACGTCACTGACTGACACACATCTATCTATGACGCCACGGATGCTGCGGACTTCAAAAGATACGCCACTGTTCGCCCATCATCCCCGTGCGGTTATTGGGAGAGAAAATCGCTACGTTTTCCTGGAATGAGGCTGCATGACAGGAAAATGTTCTGATTTTTATGTTTCAGTTTCCGAGATCGACAGTGATGGCTATTAGCGGAAAACCCCACATCGTTACCATTAAATGCCTCAACTACGTTTTTCTTTGGTGTATCATTGGGATGGCAGAAGAGACGCAATGCTGTTATTGAAAGAGTAAATCGCCATGTTTTCCTGGAATGAGGCTGCATGCCAGGAAACATTTGAGTTTGTGAATACTGAATATCTCGCTATATGTGGAGGTAGATATCTTTAATTATATTAGTTTTGTGAATACTGAATATCTCGCCCGTGGCCATGCCGGGCACCTGTCGCGGCAGATGGGCGGCAGAAGAACCTGCTTCGCCCGCAGAACCGGCGCCAGCGAGCCGGAACGGGCCAGACGGCGGGGTCGGGGATGAGTGATGGGGGAGGGGGGCGCGCGGCACCAGCGCAGCGGAACCCGAGCGGCTGTTCTGCTAGTTTTGCCGTTATTTCACCACTCGGGCGGTTCCACCTGCCGTGATGGATGTGCACGGAGAAAAAGCACTGCGGAAATTATAACTCTAGCCTCTACCAGGCTTCGGGAGGCGGCTGGAAAGAGTAGAAATCGGTCAAATAGAGAGATAACATGCCGAGGGAGTTGGTCTGCTAGAGCGGCAAAATGTTCACTCCAGTAGACCAACTCCCTCGTTATGTTATCTCTCTCTATTTGACTGATTTCTACTCTTTCCAGCCGCCTCCCGAAGCCTGATAAAGGCTAATAAAACTGTAGAACTCAAGACTCACTGCTAGGGAAAAGGACAGAAACCTGGCTGCTCTGCTAGTTTTGCCGTTATTTCACCACTCGGGCGGTTCCACCTGCCGTGATAGATGTGGAGAAAAGGCAATGCAGAAAACAAACTGCAGAACTCACGAATCACTGCACAGGAAAACGCAACTGTCTGAAAGCATAAATCTCGGAAAGAAAAGGAGAAAATCATCTCTTGTGGAACGGTATAACTATGAACAAAAGATAACCAGATAAATCAGTAGCCTCACATATACTAGACGCAGAACTACTTCTCGTCTATACTTCTTAGTCCATTCGATGAGAAAATAACCATAGTCCTGATACAAATTGTAGTCCTACAAGTGTGAGAAAAGCTAAGACCAGTATTGAAAACGTTGTCCTTTGCAGGTGCACCGTGGCAAATGCTAATCATAGTGAATTTCTAATCGGACGTTATCATTACCTGTAAGTGTACGTGCGTTGAGAAAACTTGCAATGTGTTTCTTCGTTTTAAGACGAGAATGCAGATAGTCCTAACCAAACCTGACGCGCGCGGTCAGAAGTTTTATATGCGACGCCGTCCAGCCGTGACCCGTTTTCAGACGGTATAAGTCTTGATGTAACGGATGAGAAAATGACACAACGTATGGTCCCACAAGTCTGAGGAAAAAAGGCATGTATTTCTATGTTTTAAAACGTTGAACCAGAATGCAGGAAGTCCTAACCAAACCTGACTTGCGCGGTCAGAAGTGTAATTTGAGACGCCGTCCAGCCGTGACCCGTTTTCAGACGGTATAAGTCTTGATAAAACTCCCGACATCCTGCTCGGCCAGGTCGGCGGCTGGAAACCCGATAACAACATAAATCTTACCACTGTGCGGGTAGGGCGGAATCACACTGGAAAAAAAACGGAGTAGGGAGAAGAGAAAACTGTGCATTTTCAATTGATGTAGTAATGACTCAACATGTACAAAATAAGGTATTTTGGCATGGTGGTCTTATGTGGTTAGGATTTTAGACTGAAGGCTCTTGGGTCGAATCCCTAGCAAGTTGTGCCATTGGGAAAGGGAAAATGATTACCTAGCCTTGGTTAGGAATGTCCTCTTTGATAGGACGTAAAGCTGAAGGTCGCATGTAGAAAGGAAGTCACACCTCAAGATCCCACCACACTTACCTAGAGAGTAGAGGGTCTTCTACCTACTTACCCATATATAGCTAGTCTAGTGGTAATATAAAAAGTGGTTTACCGGTTCTGCGAAACAAAGAAAATGGCGCTGTCTTCACTCCGCTCGGAAGGCGGTGGTTGGTTTTGACCTGTTGCAGAGTCTTCGAGCTCGCGCCTGTTTGAAGTGGTATAAAATCACGATCTAAATCCACGCCTTAAAACTGCTGCTTAGTGATTGCCATTCAGGCCGTGTAAAACATCAACATCATCATCAACAACAACATGATCTGCAGATGGCTAACCCATAGGACTCCAGCATAAGCCACACTCTATACATCTGCAGAGATTTGATATGGACAATTGTACACCCACAAGTCTCCGTATGTGCCATCAACTCAAATTAAAGTCAACATATTCAGTTCATTTACTCTTGCCAGGGGCTATACTTCTTTAGAGAGGAACATCTTCCCATCAGATAGTACAGTGTCTCCTTTTGTTAGATAGTTTTGACCGATGTTTGGTGATAGATATGCGTGGCACAGATGTCCTACCCAGCTGCTTCCGTGTGCATCCCAAGCTGATGTGTTACCCCGCAAAGATTTAATATAAAAAAATATAATGGCCAACTGTACACCCAGAAGTTTACGTACCATCAACGTAAAGTCAACATATTCAGTTAATTTACCCTTGCCGGGGGCTACTTTTGAGAGAGGGACGCCTTCCCATCAGATACTACAGTGTTTCCTTTCGTTAGATAGTTTTAACCGATGTTTGGTGATAGATATGCGTGGCCTAGATGTCCTACCCAGCTGCTTCCGTGCGCATCCGAAGCTGATGTGTTACCCTGGGGCAGAGATACCGACACAGATGACAGGAACGGCCTGCCGAATCGCTTGACCCGAGCTCCAACGCGCAAAACTTCAGGCGCGGTCGTGACCAGTTCGATTTTTATGTCATAGCCGCGATTTTCAACCAGGCTATAACTACAACAAAGCCAACCATCGATGTGCAGGGGGTCTAAGGCAACTTTGTTCGTCATAAGACAGCTGGAACTTGTGCGACGCATCCACGACTGTCCCACGAATTGTCCACGACGCGTCTACGAATGTCCCACGACTGCTGTTTTCGCGCTGTCGTTAACCTGTCGTACGACGACCTGGCATGTAGAACTGCACGTCGTGCGATTGTTGCAAGATCGTCGTGCGATGGTCGTAAGATCGTCGCACGATCGAAAACTTACGACAAGTTTAGGATAGTAAAGTATGTGCCCAAAAATCCAGCTGCCTTTGATCCTTGTTGCTGGTATGTTCTGTCACTAGCTTTTTGAATGCACCGCAACAATGTGATAAAAAAACCGTACGACGACATACGATGTCCGCACCATTACACGTTGGGTAAGTCATTCTGAAGTGGAGAGGAAGCTCATTTCTGCAGTGCGGACTGTGCGTGTCTGCCTGCGGGCAGGATTACCCCGTTTCGGCGGCGGCACGTACGTCTTTCCGTCCGTCCGCCCGCCCACGCACCCATCCGGTACAGAACTGTAACACGGAGACCGTAGTTAGAAGTCTGGACCATTGCTCCTCTTCTCACGGTCTGCGCACACCGGTACTTATTAAGGACCACTGCACTGACGGGAGGTCGGAGATGAAATACTGATTTCTGCTGCAGAGGTTCTGTGATATTGAAATGATTGTCTAAAAGTTAGTGTGATGAGAAGGCTTCGGTCGTATGAAGAGATCTAAAGAATAAGTTGAGAAGAACTGCTATCTTTGTACCAGGAGAATCTGTATTCGTGGCTGGATTGTCCTCAGTTTACATAAATTAGACGAAACCCGTTCCGTGGGCAGGTTTTTACGCGTTTATACCATCGTGGCAATTTCCTTCATTTCTTCAGTTGTTTTCACCATTGTCTGTTTGCATTTTGAGATTACAGCATTTAATTACTGGACACTAGACAATTTCTATCTGCACCTCTCAGGATTTAGGAAATATGGTCATAATTTTTTTTGTACTCCATTCAAAATGTAGGTGGTAGTTTATACACAAATATAATTCCAGTACATGGGTCGGCGCAGGTAGACATCAGAAACACCTGCAGCCCCAATTTCACCTGCGCTAATGTGCCTATGCAGGTTGTATAAGATTTGCAAGCCTTGCTTGTCAAGATAAGTGGCGATGCAGCGGCTCAGGGACACCTGGACAGAATCACAAACAGTGAGGTTAACATACTGGTGTCGGTCCAATGTTGAGCCAAATCCTTGAGCTGCCACATACGAAAGATATAGAGGCCAGGTGTTTAGGGTTTGGGTTAGACTTAGGGTTGGCATTTGAGTTAGGGTTAGTGTTGGTATCATTGTCCAGGGATAGGGTTAGATTTACGATTGGGGTTAGGTTAGGTTTAGTCTCCCACATCATGACCAAACCCCTCCCACCCCATGTCTCAGGTATATTGGAAACCCCCAAGTAGTGTCGGAGACATGAATTTGGCAGGATCATGTCTATGGCTTGACACAACGTACGGCAGACTACCAAGCAGCAGGGGTCACTCGCGGTCAAACGGGGATAATGGGACAACGTCACGTCCATCAGGTCAGGGGGTCACATGGCCCCATCCGACAGGAGAGGCCCCGGATGTACCGCAGTCGTGACCCGGATGTCAGACGCACTGTCCCGGATGTACCGCAGCCGTGACCCGGATGTCAAGGGCAAGGTCCCGGATGAGAGAAGTTCGCGCGCTGAATTTGAACCGGTGACTTTTGCCACAATACCCGGGGGAGCGGATAATTAGGTAACCTCAATCTGTAGCTAGATGTGCACGCGTTCGGCCCCGAGGGCACTCACATGTGAAAGTCGTCCGACTTGAATTCAGGGATAACAAGAAATGTCACTTCTCAGTTCGACAAATTGGCAGTGACACGTACGCATTGATAATGTGGTAAAAAAGTTGTCAGAAAATAAAAATTCGCAATTCGCTGTGAGTCCTGCATATGTGAGCTCTAGTAAAGCTACAGTAATGATATAAGATGTAATATATATAGATGCCACAATACTGTTAAAATATGCAAATATGTTCCTCCTAAGTAATTCAAATCTTTGCACATGAAGATGGCTTTAGACAGGTGACCAAAAATAAGGACAGCCAGACTGAGCGTAGAGATTTCTTTTCAGCGTCAAATGTTCCTCTTTACGAGGATATTATTTCTGTCGCGATTCGGACAAAAGCATCGAGACAGGCTTCATGTAATTGCATTTGCCCAGGATATCATCACAGACGGCGAGGTTCGATCGATAATTTCAGAGCATCCCCTCTTCTCCAAACTGCCCCAGACAGTGCTCTGTCCTCCCACCTGTGATCGCGTTAGGATCCGCCGCGTTTTTCACTCCCCGTTATCGCGAGGTTGCACGTCCGTAACCCCGCCATGCAGGCCGCCCTGAGCTGCGTGATGTCGGGACCAGGCGGCAGCTTACGCCGACGTCTGTTGTGTTGAGAATCATACTCAGGCACGGTTCTGGATAGCTCATACGTATCCAGAACCGTACTTTATTGAGAAACATGCTCAGATACGGTTCTGAATCCACGGTATCTAAGTTCTTTGATTGGTGGAGACTGTCCGAAACTGTCCTTACTCAGAACGGGTATCCAGAACTGTGCGTAGGGGAAATCTATCTTCTCGGTGTGATATAGCTAGCTGCCGCCGCGCCGCGTGACTGCGAAGCTGGTGTGTTACACCAAAGGGCGGTTATACCGGCTATACAGATACAGATACAGAATGTCAGGACCAGACGGCGTCCTAAGCCTACGTCCCGCTCGCCTGTCATGCAGCGAGCCGACAGGATCATGAGTAGAGACACGTTATTATTAAAATCCACTCACGCGCTGTAATAATTAGATTTTCTCGATTTGAATCTGCCGGTCCAAAAGTAGTACAGACGTGTGAGATTGGAACACTCCGATAAGAGCAAAGTGGTGGCTCGTGTTACCGACTAAATGGGAAATATGCTCTGACATAATGAAAAAGTCTTCAGCAAGATTAATATCATCACACATCTCAAAACTTAACAGCTTCTTGTACCTATGTAACTCTAAATATGATAGTGTTGTCAGGTTTTATATTTTATTATGTATTACAGTTTGGATGTCAGCAATGCTTTTTAAGGACGCAATTTAGGCAATATAAGTTGTTAGCATGTGCCTGCTGTGGCTTTGGAAAACAAACTCTAAATCTGAAATACTTCACCATTAGATTTTCAGATAGCAGTTGAACTTCCCATACATACACCAACTTAAAGATATAGTGTTGAATATGTACTGTAACTTCACCGCTTGTGTGTTGATGTTGAAGGGGGATGGCCCATCCGGGTTACCGTAGAATGAATAGGCGGGAACACGCGCCTTCCGGCGATGAGTCCACTACAGAACTTCAATGTTTTATAAATCCTGCCGCAAGAATCAATAAAGCTTTCATATGAAGAGGGGAGGAAAACTAATCCTTGCTGTCACTCACTCACTCTTAGAGAGCCTTAGAGATACATGCCTGGGAGAAATGGAAGGTAACTTTCGAATTCTTGCAAGAAATACATACCTGGAGGGAACGGTTGGTAACTTTCTTCCAAACAGACTACAAGAACCAGACTGCAGGAAAACTCCAGACCTGTACATGTTTTGTTCACAGCTTTGTTTTGGAACAACAATCAGCGAAAACGGCTAATATGTTAGAAGTTAGATGCAGATGAAATAACAAGAAAAAAATAGTTTCCAAATATATGACCAGCCGCCGAGTACTCGTACATGTAATGATAAGTAAGTCATAAGGGGCTAGTGATATGTATACAGATACAGAAACAGATACAACGTTACAAAGAAGCATGCTCTTAATTTGTTTTCGTCTCTTTTTTTTTATCTCTTTTTTTCGCGTGATGCACTAATTGTAACGGCAATCTTTCTACAAAAGTTAAAGCAACAGGCTGTGGCTTTAGTCACTGACAAAAGCTAGTGGATACTAGCTGAAACGTCTGACGTTTTCAAAATCATATCCAGTTGCTTGGGTAACTCCTTTTTGGCGTAACAGGCTGTGTTGTTTAGCAAATCGTGTGATAAGCAAGTGTGACACCCCTTGTTCGTATATAATAGGGTTGTTTTAATGTAGGGCTGTCCTAGAAACGTCTACTTTGATGCAGAGCCCCTCTCTCTTTCCACACAAACAAACAGTTTAATTTGGGAGTTAGATAATAGCTTAATGGAAAGAAAAGACGAATTACCTTCGTGAAGAAACACAGGCGCCGAATTATCTGTGCAGCAGGCATCAATCTGGCAGGACTAGTGTGGAAATAGGATTAAAACTTAATTGGATTTGGGAGGGAGGTAGGCGCAGATGGGAGAGCCGATTGTGGCTCCGTGCTGTGTGGTGCAGAGGAGGTGTGTGTGTTGGGACTGTAAAGGGCAAGAGAACTTTGTTCTCTTATTGTGGAAACAAAGAAAGCAGGGGTCTGTCTAGATGGAGAATCAAAGTAGGACTTGTCAGAAGTCAG
>NW_017804187.1:872194-886444 GCF_001625305.1 Branchiostoma belcheri | reverse complement strand
GATCGACAGTGATGGCTATTAGCGGAAAACCCCACATCGTTACCATTAAATGCCTCAACTACGTTTTTCTTTGGTGTATCATTGGGATGGCAGAAGAGACGCAATGCTGTTATTGAAAGAGTAAATCGCCATGTTTTCCTGGAATGAGGCTGCATGCCAGGAAACATTTGAGTTTGTGAATACTGAATATCTCGCTATATGTGGAGGTAGATATCTTTAATTATATTAGTTTTGTGAATACTGAATATCTCGCCCGTGGCCATGCCGGGCACCTGTCGCGGCAGATGGGCGGCAGAAGAACCTGCTTCGCCCGCAGAACCGGCGCCAGCGAGCCGGAACGGGCCAGACGGCGGGGTCGGGGATGAGTGATGGGGGAGGGGGGCGCGCGGCACCAGCGCAGCGGAACTGCCGCGGCTGTTCTGCTAGTTTTGCCGTTATTTCACCACTCGGGCGGTTCCACCTGCCGTGATAGATGTGCATGGAGAAAAGCACTGCGGAAAATATAACTGTAGCCTCTACCAGGCTTCGGGAGGCGGCTGGAAAGAGTAGAAATCGGTTAAATACAGAGGTAGCATTCCGAGGGAGTAGTTGGTCTTCTGGAGCGACAAAATGTTCTCTCTAGCAAACCAACGCTCTAGGCATGCTATCTCTCTATTTGACCGATTTCTACTCTTTCCAGCCGCCTCCCGAAACCCGTTATTTCACCACTTCCAGGTTCCACCTGCCGAGATTGATGTGAAAAAAAGGCATCGCGGAAAAACAAACTGCAGATCTCACGAATCAGTGCACAGGAAAGAGACAGAAAAACGCAGCTGTATGGAAACATAAATCTCTTCTGGAACGATATAACTGTGTACAAAAGATAACCAGATAAATCAGTAGCTTCTCATCTATATATAATCCTTACTCTATTGGAGGAGAAAATAACCATAGTCCTGATACAAATTATAGTTCTACAAGTCTAAGAAAAAAAACTAAGACAAGTATTTAAAACGTTGTCCGGTGCAAATTAATAATAGAGTCCTTTGCAGATGCTCAGAGCTAATCATGGTCATTTGGACGTTATTATTACCTGCAAGTGTACGTGCGTTGAGAACTGGCAATATGTGTCTTTGTTTTAAAAGAATGCCAGAAGTCGTAACCAAACCTGACTTGCGCGGTCAGAAGTGTAATTTGCGACGCCGTCCAGCCGTGACACGTTTTCAGACGGTATAAGTCTTGATAAAACTCCCGACATCCTGCTCGGCCAGGTCGGCGGCTGGAAACCCGATAACGACATAAATCTTACAACTCCGCGGGCAGGGCGGTAAACCTAGTGAGAACTATCGCAGAGTGGAACTCACTGTACTCACTGTCACCAAGAACAGTAGGGGCATTGCCATAAGATAGCTTTAAACAATGTCTAGAGTTAGATGTTCAGGGGTTAGGTGTAGCCAGCTGCCGCCGCGCCGCGTGCCTGCGAAGCTGGGTGTGTTACGCCTCGGCATGTTATTTCTTTATTTGGCCATTTTCTACTCTTTCCAGCCGCCTCCCAAAGCCTAGTAGAGTCTAGTTGAATTGTAAATTTTCAATGGATGCAGTAATGACTGTGCAAATCAAAGGTGACAGCGAGGTCTTGTGGTTAGGATTGTAGATTGGAGGTTCAGGGTTTGAATCCCTAGCATGCTCAATGCTGTGCCCTTTCAAAAGGCACTTAGCACCTATTTTTTTCACTCGATTCAGGTAAAAATGAGTACCTAGCTTCAGTTAGGGACATTCTCATTTTTTTCTAAAAATCCGAGAACCAACAAATTAAATTGGTGTGGCCTGAAGATGGGGGTTACCCAATTATCCGCTCCCCCGGGTATTGTGGCAAAAGCCACAAGTTCACATTCAGCGCGCGAACTTCTCTCATCCGGGACCTTGCCCTTGACATCCGGGTCGCGGCTGCAGTACATCCGGGACAGTGCGTCTGACATCCGGGTCACGACTGCGGTACATCCGGGGCCTCTCCTGTCGGATGGGGCGATGTGACCCCCCGACCTGGCGGATGTGACGTTGTCTCATTATCCTACGTCTGACCGCGGGTGACCCCTGCTGGTGCTTGGCAGTCTACCGGTGTTGAGCCAAATCCTTGAGCTGCCACATACGTGAGAGATCAGGTGTTAAGGGCTATTGTTAGCGTTATTAGGGTTGGTGTTAGGGTTAGGCTTGGAGTTAGGGTTTGGATCATTGTTCAGGGCTAGGGTTAGGGTTAGGTTTGGTATCAGAGTTAGGGGTAGGGTTAGAGTTGGGATCATTGTTCAGGGCTAGTGTTAGACTTGCTATTGGGTCTGAGTTATGTTTAGTCTCACACATCACGACTAAACCCCCTCCCACCCCTTGTCTCAGGTATATTGGAAACCCCCAAGTAGTGTCGAAGTCATGTATTTGCATGGCAGGATCATGTATATGGCTTGAGACCGTGCGGGCCGACACCATGTACCAGCATGCTAACCTTGCTGTTTGCGATTCTGCCCAGGTGTCTCTGAGCCGCTGCATCGCCACTTATCTTGACAAGCAAGGCTTGCAAATCTTATACAACCTGCATACTATAGGTACATTAGCGCAGGTGAAATTGGGGCTGTGCAGGTATTTCTGATGTCTGCCTGCGCCGGCCCATGTACGGGAGTTATATTAATTTGTGTATGGACTAGTAGCACCTACATTTTGCATGAAGTACAAAAGAAATAATGACCATATTTCCTAAATCCTAAGTAATGCAGTTAGAAATTGTCTGGTATCCAGTAATTAAATGGTACATCCTCAGAATGAAAACAGACCATAGTGAAAACAACTGAAGAGGTGCAGGACATTGCCAAGATGGTATAAACGCGTAAAAACCTGCCCATCGAACGGGTTTCTGCCAATTTAAGTACACTGAGTACAAACTAGCGACGAATACAAACCGTTTTCGACCCAGACTCCTGGTACATAGATAGCGGTTCTTCTCAACTTATTCTTTAGATCTCTTTGTACGGCCGAAGCCTTCTCATCACCCTAACCTTTAGACAATCATTTCAATATCACAGAACCTCTGCAGCAGAAATCAGTATTTCATCTCCCACCTCCCGTCAGTGCAGCGGTCTTTAATAAGTATCAGTGCGCGTAGACCGTGAGAAGAGGAGCAATGGTCCAGACTCCTAACTACGGTCTCCCTGTTACAGTTCTGTACCGGATGGCTGCGTGGGCGGACGGACGGGAACGATGTACGTGCCGCCGCCGAAACGGGGTAATCCTGCCCGCAGGCGGACACGTACAGTCCGCACCACAGAAATTACAGAGTTTCCTCTCCAGTTCAGAATAACGTACCCAACGTGTAATGGTGCGGACATTGTAGGATCGTCGTTTGATCTTGTTGTTGTGGTGTTGTCAAAAAGGTTGAGACAGAACAATCCAGCGATAAGGATTCAGGGCAGCTGAATTTTCTGAAGGACATACTCTACCATTTCAAAAATGTCCTCACGTCCTCGATCGTGCGACGATCGTGTGACAATCCCACGACGTATGTGACCTGGTCGTAAGACATAGACCAGGTCGTCGTACGAGAGGTTTTCAGACAGCGCAATGAGAGCGGTCGTGGGACATTCGTGAATATGTCGTGAACAAGTCGTGGATCTGTCGTACAAGTTTCAGCTGTCTTGTAACAGGCAAAGTTGTCGTAGACCCGCTGCATGCCGATGGTTGGCTTTGTTGTAGTTAAAGCCTGGTTGACAATCGTGGCTACGACATAAAAATCGAACTGGTCACGACCGCGCCTGATGTTTTCCGCGTTGGAGATCGGGTCAAGCGATTCGGCAGGCCGTTCCTGTCATCTGTGTCGGTATCACTGCCCCAGGGTAACACATCAGCTTCGGATGCGCACGGAAGCAGATGGGTAGGACATCTAGGTCCTGCATATCTATCACCAAACATCGGTCAAAACTATCTAACGAAAGGAAACACTGTACTATCTGATGGGAACGGGTCCCGCACTGCAGTAGTAGCCCCTGGCAAGAATGATTGAACTGTATGTGTTGACTTTAATTTGAGTTGATGGTACGGAAACTTGAGGTTGTCCATATTAAATCTCGGTAGATGTATAGAGTGTGGTTTATACTGGGGTCCTATGGGTGAACTTTTAACCATCTGCAGATCGTGTGGATGTGGATGTACACGACAACCAGCGTAAATACTTATTTTCAACGCCAAATGTTCGTCTTTACGAGGATATCATTTTTGTCGCGATCTGGACAAAAGCATCCAGACAGGCTTTATGTAATTGCATTTGCCCAGGATATCATCACAGACTGCCAGGTGCGATCGATAATTCCAGAGCATCCCCTCTTCTCCAAACTGCCCCAGACAGTGCTCTGTCCTCCCACCTGTGATCGCGTTGGGATCCGCCGCGTTTTTCACTCCCCGTTATCGCGAGGTTGCACGTCCGTAACCCCGCCATGCAGGCCGCCCCGAGCTGCGTGATGTCGGGACCAGGCGGCAGCTTACGCCGACGTCTGTTGTGTTCAGAATCATACTCAGGCACGGTTCTGGATAGTCCATACGTATCCAGAACCGTACTTTATTGAGAAACATGCTCAGATACGGTTCTGAATAGGCCACGGGTATCTAAGTTCTTTGATTGGTGGAGACTGTCCGAAACTGTCCTTACTCAGAACGGGTATCCAGAACTGTGCGTAGGGGAAATCTATCTTCTCGGTGTGATATAGCTAGCTGCCGCCGCGCCGCGTGCCTGCGAAGCTGGTGTGTTACGCCAAAGGACGGTTATACGGGCTATACAGATACAGATACAGAATGTCAGGACCAGACGGCGTCCTAAGCCTACGTCCCAGATCAACTGTCATGCGACGAGCCGACAGGATCATATGAGTAGAGACACGGTATTATTAAAATCCACTCAGGCGCTGCAATAATTAGATTTTCTCGATTTGGATCTCCTGGTCCAAAAGCAGTACAGACGTGTGAGATGGGAACACTCCGATAAGAGCAAAGTGGTGGGTCGTATCACCGACTAAATGGGAAATATGGTCTGACATAATTAAAAAGTCTTCAAACAAGATTGATATCGTAACACACGCGTAAAAATTTGTATGTACACTTTATGTAAAGTTTGAGACGCTTTAGAAGTTTAGATTTCTTCCTTTCTTGCTGAAGAAAAAGAGCCGTGGACGGACACGGACTGGTTAAAGAAAGGGAAATATGCTGTGACATAATGGAAAAAATATTAAAGCAAGATTAATATCATAACACATCTCAAAACGTAACAGTTTCTCGCACCTATATAACTCTGAATACCATTTGTCAAAGTGTGCGACTATCATTTTATCTCTTTATTATATATTATTTGGCTTTGATTCGGATGTCAACAATGCTTGTTAAGGGCACGATTCAGGCAATATCAGCTGTTTCCATGTGCCTGCTGTGGCATTGGAAAACAAACTCTAAATCTGAAATACTTCACCATTAGATTTTCAGCTAGCAGTTGACCTTCTAATACATACGCCTACATAAAGTTACAGTGTAGAATATGTACCATAATCTCACCGCTTGTGTGCTGGTGTTGAAGAGTGAGGGCCCATCCGGGTTACCGTAGAATGAATTGGCGGGAACACGTTCCTTCCGGCAATGAGTCCACTGCAAAAGCCTCAATATTTTATAAATCCTGCCGCAAGAATCAATAAAGCCTTCATATGAAGAGGGGAGGAAAACTTAATCCTTACTGTCAGTCAATCACTAGAGAGCGTCTTAGAGATACATGCCTGGAAGAAATGGAAGGTAACTTTTGAATTCTTGCACGAAATACATACCTGGAGGAAACGGTTGGTAACTTTCTTTCAAGAAGACTACAAGAACCAGACTGCAAGAAAGCTCCTGTTTTCTTCACAGCTTTGTTTTGGAACAACAATCAGCGAAGTCATAGATGTTAGATACCGAAGGAATAACAAGAAAAAAAAAGTTAACAAATATGTGACCAGCCGCCGAGTACTCGTACATGTAATGATAAGTAAGTTATAAGGGGCTAGTGATATGTATGCAGATACAGAAACAGATACAACGTTACAAAGAAGCATGCTCTTAATTTGTTTTCGTCTCTTTTATTCGCGTGATGTTCTTCTTGTAACGGGAATCTTTCCATCAAAGTTAAAGCAACAGGCTGTGTTGTTGGGCAAACCGTGTGATAAGCAGGTGTGACAACCCTAGTTTGTATATAATAGGGTTGTTTTAATGTAGGGCTGTCCCAGAAACGTCTACTTTGATGCAGAGCCTCTCTCTCTTTCCACACAAACAAACAGTTTAATTTGGGAGTTAGATAATAGCTTAATGGAAAGAAAAGACGAATTACCTTCGTGAAGAAACACAGGCGCCGAATTATCTGTGCAGCAGGCATCAATCTGGCAGGACTAGTGTGGAAATAGGATTAAAACTTAATTGGATTTGGGAGGGAGGTAGGCGCAGATGGGAGAGCCGATTGTGGCTCCGTGCTGTGTGGTGCAGAGTAGAGGTGTGTGTGTTGGGACTGTAAAGGGCAAGAGAACTTTGTTCTCTTATTGTGGAAACAAAGAAAGCAGGGGTCTGTCTAGATGGAGAAATCAAAGTAGGACTTGTCAGAAGTCAGAACTTTAGAGGAGACGTTGGCACCGTGTTAGAAACCAATCACACATTGAACATGATAGAGAAACCACTACATCTAAACCAAAAATAGGAATGTTGCATAGTTGCGAAACCCTGGAGACCTAATGATACACTATACACCTTTTGCAACAGGGATGGATGGATGGATGGATGGAAGGATGGATATATGGATGTGGGATTGAGTGAATGAGTGAATGAGTGGACGATGTCTTGATTCATTTTTCGAGTAACTTTGACGTAACGTAAAGCTTTACAATTGATTGTATCTAGATAAACTTCATAATTAGCAGTACAATTTAGAAATAACAGAATATAATGAAGAGTAGATCAAAGAATGTGGAATCAATTTACATTGTGCAGACGGTGGAATTGCAAAATCACTAACCTATTTTTTCCCTTTTCTTTCATGTGCGTTCTTTCTCCGTTCACTGTGTGGATTCATCGCGTTTCCATGCCATCTCCGTGACGTCATCACAGGTGAGTGTCGTACATTTGTGTTTAATGTTGTTGTTGTGCATTGAGTTCGCCATTTTAACCTTGAAAACCGTCCAAGGTCATGGAACAATCCGTTTTATTTTATGTTTTGATTATCTACATTTTCTGTTTGGTATTCCATGGGCAGAGTACAGGGCGAAAGCGCAAAAAAAGGTTAATCTTGCAATACATATGGCAAATGTCACAAATCCTATGATTTTGCGGCAGTTGTATGAATGTTTTTTTTTTTGTGTGTGTGACTTCTCGAGTTGCGGCAACATGTGGCAAATAGCGGACGCGCATTGTCAACCGCTACTGTTGGTCAGTGCAAAGAATCAACAATTTTTTCCAAAGCAGCTTAAAATCAATGTATGTGTGCGTGGCTGCCAGCCATTAAGCCAAGGTTTACAGTTTTACAACGCTTATGGCAATCATCACAAATCCTATGATTTTGCGATAGTTGAATGAAGGTTTCATTGTGACTTCCTGATTCGAATATTGTCAGTCAACCACCACAGTTGGTCAGTATGAAGAATCAACATTTTTTTTACAAAGCAGCTTAAGATCAATGGTCCCAGCCATTAAGCCAAGGTTGTCTGTGCCATTATGCTGTAGCCGCTGCCCTCTGCATTCCGCCTGTCCCCGCGGCAGGTTGTAAACCCAGCGTTAATCTGCGGTAAGATGAGTTCAGGCTCCTCAGTCCGTCCGCGGTCACGCAGGTCGGCGCGAGGCAGCGGCAAACCTAACTACTGAGGAGACAAGCTGTCCACCAGCTCGCCCCCTGTGGTCACACCGCTCCTTTTGAACATGAACTCACGCTTTCGGACTGCTAAGCGGTGAAGAGCGGATTGCCCACGCCTAGCTGAGAGCTTTGACATGGTGTAAAAGAAACACTAACGATGTTTTTGCTGAAAAGAAAATGCTGAGATTTAGACTTTTGAAAGTCGGTCGGCGCGATGCAGCAGCAAACGGTTTGTCTAACTACTGGGGAGACCGAGCGCCGCCTAGACTGGCAAGCTGTCCAGCCGTGGTCCCACGCTGCTTTTGAACATGAACGCGTGCATCCAGACGGCTGATAAAGAAACAGTCTTCAAATATCAGAGTTATCAACGCCGCGGCTGGCAAAGTGTCCACTAGCTTGCCCCTTGTGGTCGCACGTGCACTGTGGTCCCAGGTTGCTTTTGAACATGAACTCGTGCATCCGAACTGCTGAGCGGATTGCAGACGTCGCTTTTACGCAGTGTCAATGCGGAGAAAGAAGTTCTTTTGGTGTTTTGCTGAAAGGAAAAGAATTAGACGTTTTAAAAACACATGTGCTCAGTACCAGGCCAAGAGAGAGCTCTTCTTTGCACTGAATTAAGTTCGTGTTACTAGAATGGTCTCTCTTCTCTCAGAAAGTCAGAAACATCAATGCTCCAGACAACCTAGACTCACTGGCTAAGTGACCCAATAGGAGAAGACTACTTGGAAATATTTCCTACCCCATTTAGACAGGAATGGTTTTGATCCACTTCACAGGGAAGCAAAGCTATATTTTTACTTGAAGTGCGAAACAAATTGCAGTTCACATTCACACAAATAAAGAAGTCGTTTCTATGTATAGAGTCATGGCCATTTAGCATATAACCAACATTCAACCTTAAACACAAGGCGCCTTGGAATTCACGATAACGCAGAACAAATATGCTTCGTGGCAACGTTGACTATAAAAGAGCTGTTGACGCCAAAGCGTTTAGCGCCAGCTGAATACATGGGCTTAGGTTTGGCCTAGTAGACTGTGGTCTATCAGTTCATATTTACATTAATGTCAACATGAACATAGTTATGGCGATAGGCATGGTCAAATAAAGTTCATGCTGGCATCCACGCCTTTTAGGCACTTTGGCTATCTCGACTCACTGACCGCTGGTGCATAAGCAACTTGCACCAGTGAAGTCATGGGATTTGACCATGTCTTTAGTTGTCCATTCATCATTTCATTCACATAGATGTCAACATGTACATAGTTATCGGACTAGACATGTTTAGGCAAGGTTCAAGGCAGCACTGACGCCTGTCCTCGCCCCACTGCCATTTCCAAGCTATATATTACAACTTGCAGCAGTGAAGTCAGGGATTTTGTCCATGTCTTCTGTTGTCTATCAGTTCATATTTACATAGATGTCAACATGTACATAGCTCTCGGGCCAGACATGTTCAGGAAATGTCCATCGTACCACTGGCGTCCCTACTCGCCTCATTGACAAGTTCAAACTGCCCGCTGATGCAGAGGAACCCGGCGCCAGTCGAAGACTCGGACTTTGAGCATCTCGTCTGTCCGCAAGTCCGGCAGAAAAACCGATGCTTTTCCTTCGATTTTGTTGCTTTCCTGTGACTTACACATGACTTCCTGTTTGTCGCATCGATTCCGACTTTAAGAAAGGTGTACCTCTCGTGAAGAGAATATTGATAACCTGCAAGTTGAGGTTTATTGAGGTTTATTGAGGAAAAACTCTCCAAGGGTGGCAGCTATTCTTCCTGGAGACAGTACATAAAACATAACAATACATCAACATACAATTACATTTACATTACATAGTTTTTGAAAAGAAAGAAATGTGTAACATCGTATGTGCTTTACATATCCATGTGCCTTATGTGCTTTAGTCGGCCTTATTTGAACTTCTCATGTGATGACACTGTTGGCAACCCATGTGGTAGAGAGTTCCATGCTGCAGTAGTTTTGTATGTGAAGGCTTTTTTTAGTGCTGTGTGTTTTTGGTTTGTCTAGTTTGAAGGTGTTCCGAGTAGCATACCTGGTTCTGTAAGTGTGTTGACGTGACACCAGTACTGAAGCTTTAGATGACCAGAACTCGGTCGGAGCGATAGCAGCAGGAGTTCGTCGCCACTGTGAGCTATTGGAAACCTCTTGAAAAAAATGGGAGAAAAGCTAGATGTTCAACAGTGATTCGTGTAGAATCAATACAAACCGTTCTCGCGATTTGGTTACGGCTGTAATCAATGGGAATTGCGGTTCACAAGGGAAGATAGAGGACTGTAGCGAGGGTTTGAAGTGGTCCGCAGAGGACAATCGGAGATAATGAAGACAAATGATGAGGAATCGGCCAGTGGCTGACTGATTGCTCCGATCAGACCCTCATAGAACGGTGGGGATCTGTAACGTTGGTTGTGCAGCGAGCACTTGATAAGACTGACCACTGTACTGTGCGTTCAAAATCAATTGGACTTGATCATGAACGACTAACACAGTGTAACTTTCGGCATTTCATTTGTACTTGTCCCTGCATGTAATTAGAAGCAAAAGTTGTCTGTGTGGGTTCAAAGCGTATATAGTTCCCTTCAATCTTACTATCAGTTTTTCCAAGTTCATTTCTAGAATTTCTGTCAAACAGTACACAATGTGAAATAACCGCTGATACTATCCATTTATTGCATATAAAAATGATATCTATAAATTGCATGCTACACAAACTAAACACTCTAATCCGTCCCCTCAAGTAATGTGGTCCTCGGCTAACACCAGACATCGTAGATCAAACAGACGAAAGCACGTCCTTCAGTCTAGTGGTTTACGACACGGCTTGTCCATCAAACAAAACCCACACAAGATATGCGTTGCCAGCCTCCACCATTACCTTTGCCACGCATTCTGAATATCCCCTATCCAGAAATTGTTAGTCTCTACCAAACTAACTACGCTGGCTATGTATATAGGAGAATATTTGCCAGGGGAGTTTGGCCGCCTTGTAAGTTTAACAGGCGCTTCCCTTTTTAACAGGGAAAGAAACTACCTCCCCGAGGCCGGACTCCCTTGGCCAATTTTACTCTCTTTTTTGCCGAATTCTACGATCCATATTCCCGTAGAAAGGCCTGGTGGAGGCTAAGAAATTGCCATTTTAGTCTATTGCGCCGTATTCATTTTTATCTAACACTTCACCTTACGAGATCGCGCCAACTCTCGCGGTAGAGGAGATGAAATAGTGGTGCCAAGGAAAATAAGTGCCGTAATCTTCTAAGGAAAGCGTCCCCTTTGATTAAGTTCATTTTGCCGCACGTCTTTCCTTTTCTCCTGGTGTCCTACCATCCGTGGCGGATCACCTACTGCATACGGATGAGGGCCTGCATGCCCTTTTTCGTAAGGCGTAATCGGGCCTTTTAGTCTTCGTAATCCGTAAGCAGCCTCCCAAAAATGAACGTAATTCGTAATAGTGCATTCGCCGCAAAGCGTAAAGTCGTAATCAGCTCTCTGAGACTTCAACGTAATTTGTAATCGGAAATTTTGCTTGATTTGACATTTACTTTATTAGGATCCACAATTAGCGTACAAACTGTAGCTAATCTTCCTGTGGTCCATTCTCACATGTACACTCATACGACACACAGGGAAATATCAAACATAAACTAACAGTGGCAAAAATACATAACATCTATATACATCATTACAAGGATTCTATACATCAATACATCATTACAACTTCATCTCGATCCAGGCACTAGCCATCCAGGCACTAGCCAATCTCTTTTTCTGGGCATTCGTTCCCCCCTCCCCCCCATGCAGACCCTCACGGATCGCCCTTCCCCCCTCCCCCATCCTCCGCCTGTCATTCTTCCTACAGCTTCAATTTCCGCGCACGTCCCCGCCACACTTAACGGCCATTTTATCTGTCCGGCACAGTCATTTCAATTTTCTGATTACGAGGTCCTCTGGCTCTATTTTACCCATTCGATTTGTGGAGATCGATGTTTGCCTGAGCTGGCCGGCGGATCGGAGCGGACCGCCGCCATCACGGGAATACGGATCGTAGAATTCGGCAAAAGAGAGAGTAAAATTGGCCACGGGGAGGTAGTTTCTTTCCCTCCGAAGGGCCAGCCAAACTCCCCTGGCAAATATTCTCCTATATATAGCCAGTGTCGATGGTCTGGTAGAGACTAGCCGTCGAGCAGCTTTTGGCTGGACCGGGGGTTGGAAAATGGAAACGTATCTTGATCTATCTTTCGATTTAGCTCACTGAAAACTCAATCTTCTTTTGTATAGTCGTGCAAAACTTGGGTTTATACATGTACGTGCACGCTTTCCCCAGATGATCGTTCTGTTGCTTTCGGTTATGATGATGAACGGACTGAGCTTTTTTTTTTCATAGAAGTCTCTTAGTGGCAAAGTTGCCCCGTTAACATCCCTCGGGTCCAGAAGAGGAGTTGTTGACGGTTGAACATTAAACCACACATTCCTACTGAGATTTAGACCATTGTGAGAAAACTTATTGTCTGATGACCCCTCTCTTGGGATCATGGTACAAACATGCGTTGGGACTGTCACAAAAACATTAGTGTTGTCAAGGGACGCGTCATGCTACTCATGAGACGCGCCATAACACACAAGAACGCGTCGTGAGGCTCTTGGTAACGCGTCACGAGACTCATAATAACGCGTCATGACACTCATGGGACGCGCCATGACGCCCATGGGACGCGTCATGACACACATGGGGCGCCTCATGACGCCTGTGCTTTTAAGCGTACTAAATGCGAGAACTCGCTAATCTCCTAGATTGCGGTCCGAAGGTAGACAATGATCTTCTTAATCCGGTCCATTAACCGATGCGAGACATTAGTTCTGACTCAATGGCGTAATCACTCCCCAAACTCCTGCTGACTACTTTTCAGCTGTTCTCTCGGGGCCCCTTGTCTGCCAAGGAGGTGTCCAAAACGCGAAGCGATCAGTGGTAATTATTAGTTCTGTTGATGCAGGAGGCCTGAAGCAATGGTGTACAATATAACAGGAACTACAAGGGTTCATAAAAATATGACAGGAATATGAAAGATACGAGGCATGAAATCTTGCCGTTTGTCAATGGGCATTCTGTGCATGGTGCGTTCAATTACTTTTTTATTGTTTGTTTTATTTTGTTTTTCACACAAAACCAAGTCAGGTCGTTTTAAATTATGTAGGAGTGTGCCTAGAAACCTACAGGTTTATCAAAGGGGGTTCCCCTTAAATACAGTTGATGTTACTTACGGTAAGATTGCACTTGTTAACATGCATATGGGTGGAACCTTGGGCTAGATTTTTACAGGAACTGCAAGGGGTAATAAAAACATGACATGAATAATCTTGTACAACAAAACTTGCCGTTCTCCGTGGAGTTTCTGTGCACGATCCGCTTGCTTGTTTACATACATATGGATGGAATCTCGGGCTAGATTTTTACAGTTATAAGAAGAAGAGTTGTTACGACCGTAGCCGTGATAAGGACGTGGTTAAATGGTGCAGGAAGCCTCCTGTCGCCCACGTGCGTGCTAAACCTGTCATGGGCTGCTCGTATCGCGCGGTTGTACGTCTCTGTTTTTACAACCGCTTCACATATAAATAGAGACAATTATGGACCGGTCATTCGAAGAACTGAGAGAAGTACAGGACAGAGAAAGAATGATGAAAGAGAAGGAGAAAGAGGGGAAAAAGCAAGAGAGAGAGAGTTTCAATAGAAAAAAATATGGTGAAAGTTGAAAAAAATTAACGAAAAAGATGTCTGGTAGAAAAGGTAAACACGGCCTCACTTGAAACAAAAGAAAGCTAGCAGTTTGATTTACCCCCACTTTATCATGTTTACCAACCTGCGAGTACCTATTGCTATGGACAAACATTGAGAAGAATACAAAATGACAATAATCATTAGGCTATATAGTTGAGAATACAAGCATCATTACACCTTGCAACAGGCTTACCTGTTGACAAGGTTTTACCCGTGATGTACAGCTGCATACCACACGCAGCGCTGTCCTGGGCAAAATTGGCGCGACCGTAAAAGTTTACAAACCTTGGGCGGACCATCGACCCCTGGTTGATGAATGCGCGCGCCATACTCTCAGTATTAACAACTTTTACGGTGCGTGGGGCGGCCGTTAGTCATACCTGCACGCCGGGAAGGATCGGCGTGGAAAAACCCATCTCGTAAAGTTAAGATGACATCAGTGTCATACGTGATGAAACAGTTTCTGATATGTCTGCCTCAAAACGCCTCCACAACTTTACCGTCACTTTTTTTGTACTGTAAATTCGTATATAAATGTCTAAAGAAGAGAAAGAAGTATGTGCAGCTTAGATATAGATAGAGCATAGTATAGTTTACC
>NW_017804187.1:853298-872174 GCF_001625305.1 Branchiostoma belcheri | reverse complement strand
TATATATATATATATACACAACGGAGGGAACTACAGGGTATGATGAAAACAACACATGAAGAAGAAAGATACGAGGCATAAAATCTTGCCATTTCTCAATGGACTTTCTGTCGAGGATGCATTATTTTTATTGTATTGTTTTTCACTTCTGTGAAACAAGTCAGATTGTTGTAACTTATGTAGCAGTGTACAGCAGAAGTTACCCTTGAATGCAGTTGATGTTATAATTACTCATGGTCAGATTACAGTTGTTAACATACATATGGATGGAACCTTGGGCTAGATTTTTACAGGAACTTCGTAAAGGTGTAATAAAAACATGACATGAAGAAGCCTGTACAACAAAACTTGCCGTTCTCCGTGGAGTTTCTGTGCACGATGCGCTCGCTTGTTTACATACATATGGATAGAATCTCGGGCTAGATTTTTACAGTTATAAGAAGAAGAGTTGTTACGACCGTGAACGATACGAGGCAACAAATCTTGCCGTTTGTCAATGGACATTCTGTGCATGATACGTTCAATTATCTTGTATTGTTTATTTCAGTTTCCACTTAGAAAAACAAGTCACATTTTCAAATTACACTTGTTAACATACATATGGATGGAATCTCGGGGTAGATTTTTACAGTTATAAGAAGAAGAGTTGTAACGACCGTAGCCGTGATAAGGATGTGGTTAAATGGTGCAGGAAGCCTCCAGCCGCCCGCGTGGATGCTAAACCTGTCACGGGCCGCTCGTATCGCGCGGTTGTATGTCTCTGTTTTTACAGCCGCTTCACATATAAATAGAGACAATTATGGACCGGTCATTCGGAGAACATAGAAAGGTACAAGGTAGAGAGAGAGTTGAGAGAAAATGAGAAAGAGGGAAAGAGCAAGAGATTGAAAGCAAAACGGGTGGATCGGAGTAAAACTAAGACTACAGTAAGTGAAAAAAAATAAAACTTAACGAAAAGATGGTTTGTAAAAAGGTTAACATAATTATCGAAACGGGAAACAAAATAAGGCAATAAAATAATTCCGATGCGTTTGGATTACCCCAACCTTACCTCTTTATTTTTATCTATTTTGTTCTGGCTGACACACATACAGCCAAAGGTTTCCAACTAACGAGTAGCTGTTGTTACGGGCAAACCTTGAGACAAAATAGAAAAGGACACACATCATCGGTAGATTACTGAGTTTAGAATACAAGCATCATTAAATCTTGCAACAGGCTTTGGCTTACCTATTTACAGGTTTTTACCCGTGATGTCGGGAGGGTATCTCAGCCCAGTAATTAATGACTAACGGTAAACACCGTTATCCAGTTACTACTGTAAACGGCGTGGAAAAGAAGCATCCTTACATCTTGCAACAGGCTTACCTGTTGACAGGGTTTTGCCCGTGATGTACAGCTGCATACAGCGAGCTCCCCACACGCAGCGCTGTCCTGGGCAAAATTGGCGCTGCCGTAAAAGTTTACAAACCTTGGGCGGACCATCGACCCCCGGTTGATGAATGCGCGCGCCATACTCTCAGTATTAACAACTTTTACGGCGCGTGGGGCGGCCGTTAGTCATACCTGCACGCCGGGAAGGATCGGCGTGGAAAAACCCATCTCGTAAAGTTAAGATGACATCAGTGTCATACGTGATGAAACAGTTTCTGATATGTCTGCCTCAAAACGCCTCCACAACTTTACCGTCCCTTTTTTTGTACTGTAAATTCGTATATAAATGTCTAAAGAAGAGAAAAGAAGTATGTGCAGCTTAGATATAGATAGAGCATAGTATAGTTTACCTGGTTTACATTATTTTTAACTAAAGGAGTGTATTTAGCCCCTATTGGGGCATGAGTATGCAAAAAAACTTCATTGTCATTGTTAATTTTTTACTCCTAACGTACTTTTCTGTTGTATATCTTTAATCCAAGTTCATTTCTTAGCATCATTGAAGACTTAACCCTATCTAGACCATGCCATGGCAACACCAAAAATCATTATCTTATTCCACTGATAAAAAATTGTTGCCAACAACATTTTAATATTTTAGGAAAAGTCACTAAGTTTGGTGGTTCTAGCGCAAGCCGTTCGGGCACTTTTAGGGTAAAATTATACAACTGAAATAAACTGTACATGTAAGCCATCGTTTACTGAAGTGGCAACTAAGACATACAGTAAATATGAGCATTGCAGGCTTAGTGCGAAAGTCATGGTTATCACCATAATCATTAACATACATATTAGCACAGATTTGATGCAGCTGTTTTAACCAGCAAGGGGTCGTTAAAAAGGGAAAGTATGCGGCTAAGATTTATCACTTTCGTTTTTCTGACTGTAGATAGATAGGTAGATATGCATGTATATGGCTGGGTAGAGACTCCGATCTGGTGGATTTGGTGATTTTATCAGTAGATATTCCGGTCAGAACAACTTGTTACACTCAATCTTTGCACATTTCATTGCAGGGGTTGTTTAAAGCTTTCTAGTGATGATGCCCCAACTCTGCTTGGTGGCAACGAGTTCCAGTATACGATAGTTCTTGGGAAATACGAGTTTTTGAACACCTTAATTCTTGGTTGATAACTCTGATATTTGAAGGCATGACTGTTTCTTGTTCTTTCCTGGGCTTGTTCTTTTCCTCGCAAGATCTTCCTAACAAGAGAGGCCGCTGAACAGGCTGTCAGGTACTCAGAAAGGTGTTTCAGAAGTGAATGATGACCTTTGTTATATTCCGCCTCTCTGCTCACACGGGCTAACTATAGGTCGATAGAGAAAATAAAAGGGCAGAGAAACGGCTCTCTCCCGAGGACTGATGGAGTTAGTCACCTGAAACTCATCGACTTTTGGTTCTTCATGGCCAAATGAAATCCCTTTGGGGGGGGGGGAGATTTGTTGGAGGGAAAATGGAAAAAAGTGTTCAGTGTTTACTCCACATTGGATAGTTAAAATAATTAAATGGCAATGACAATGGCAATGAACTTTATTGCACATTCACGCATTGCATATTATACATGGGCCAAATGCACTATGTTGGATAACTTGGGTACAAGTATAGAAGAAGCAAGTGTTACATTTCCGTGCGTGCTACGTCTCTATCTACAGGATCTCTTCTCTCTTTAAAACACTTGGAATTAAACTCTAAATACATAGTCTTTCAGATTTTCCAAAATATTGGCTAGTAGATGGTTTTCTGTTCATCTCTGTTATGTAAGTAAAATGACTTCTCATTATCATCACGAAATAAGCTGGCAGGGAGCAAAGACTAAGTTATCTTAGACTAAGTCTGTTGATATAACAATCATCCTCGTGCCCGCGAAGCTGGTGCTTTAAACCGACCAAAGAGCACGAGCAGTACTTGCACATGGCCGTACCTTGGGGCCTTGTTATGTATGTTCTCTCGAATGTTCCCTTCCAGCTGCCTTGCCTTTAGCTTAGTAGATCTGTCCCCTCGCTCAACCAGTGTTTACTGATTGAATGAATGGTTGAAACACTTGGAATTCAACTCTCAATACATAGTCCTTCAGATGTATCAAAATTGGCTAGTAGATGGTTTTTCGTTCTCCATTTTGAAACTCATCAACTTTTGCCTTCATGGCCAGACTAAATCCCTTTCGGTGGGCCGGAGCTTTGTTGGAGGGAAAATGGAAGAAGTGTTCAGTGTTTACTCTACATTGAATGAAGGCTTAACATAACTGAAACACTTGGAATTCAACTTTGAATACATAGTCCTTCAGATGTATAAAAATAACCCTCTTAGGTCTGTCCCCTCGCTCTACCAGAGCGGCTTGATGAGAAAATCCCGCCTTCATCCCGTGAATAAGTCACATCCGGGTTCACCACCACCCTTAGCGACGCCGCTGAACTTTGCAGACGACATCGTCATGTCTGAACCGTCGCCTAGCAACGCGTCACCTTGGAGACCGACCACGCCTCCCAGGAGTGTCATTTGGACCATTACGTATCGTTCTTGAATATTAAACTTGGCTTGGAAGTTTTGGAAGGCGGTAAATGAATGGTGGGGGTTCAATCCTGGTCAAGTGTGAAGTGTTAAATAACTTATATTCGCCTGTATATTTCTGGTGAGATATGGCATCGAGCGAAAACTAACGGTCGTTATATTGCTTTAATCTATGACATGATTCCAAGGCTTAGTCTTAATGGTGGGGCGTGTGGCAGATTTGTGTCGACTGCCGTGTGGAAGTAGTGGCGAAGTTTCTTCTTCTTGGCTTTGGTACATGTCTTTTGTTTGTCATATTCAAGGAGTAAAAGGAGAATTGATCAATTGACAATTTGTTTTATACAAATAGCGTCATTGTTTAGATTTGCAAAAATACAAGACTTTTTCTATTAGAATTGTCATATGAACTATAACTTCCCACATTCGCGTTCCAGACATGGGTATCGTTGATGGAGAGTTGCCTTACAGCGCGGTTTCATGAGAGGTTGTTGTAATAGTTGCCTGCTAACTACCCGCCATCCCTCTTACATACACCAATAGTCGCACCGTTAGAAATTCCCATTTATGCAAATTAGAAATTTCCATTTATGCAAATTAGTAATTTCCATTTATGCAAATTAGTAATTTCCATTTATGCAAATTAGTAATTTCCATTTATGCAAATTAGTAATTTCCATTTATGCAAATTAGTAATTTCCATTTATGCAAATTAGGACAGATGTATCCTTATTTGCATAAATGCGCCCGTAACTATATAACCGCGCGTGGGCGGGCCCTGATCCCGGGGTGGTGTATTTGCCCGGCGCCGGCGGCCCTGCTTCTGAATTGCCGGAGAATGATGTCCGGGATTACCGACAAAACGCGGCGCTTCGCGAATCCCCGCCGCCGCGCGAATGCCGGCCTCAGATGTGAAAAGGCCCTCCGCAGTCGGACAATTGACTGAGATAAATTCTGTTTTATAGCGGATCGTTGTGAAGAATAAACGTAATGGGGTTCCGCAATCTCCCGGGATATCTCCGGTATCACTGTGTAAATCATGGCCAACAGGCCCCGCCGTCCTTACTCAGCCTTCAGACGTGGCCTTATTAGTACGATATTGGCTTGGAAATGTTACCGATGCTGTGATGTTCCAACCGTTCCCGCATCAGACACGGGTATTGTTGGTGGAGGGTTGCCTTAGAGCGCGGTTTGGATGCCAGGTTGTTGTAATAGTTGGGTTTAAGATGTGTGTGTGGTTCCACGTCCGCGAGTTGAGCGCACGTAATGAATATCATCATCCGCCTCCCACTACAGTTTATCGGCTCCTTTCTTCCCCTAAAGCTGGTCGTAACGTTAACGGTGGCAGTTAGGGGGAACCAGGCATTCACTGCGTGGGGTATAAACAGAGAGGTATCGCCCACAACCCCGCAGCTCGGTTGTAAGTTCTGACTGTTGGTGTATGTAAGAGGAATGGCGGGTATTTAGCAGGCACGGCGACATCTGGATAGGTTGAGTCCGGGACTGCGGGTTATTATTCTCATTTCCTAATTTGCATAAATGGGAAGTTCTAATTTGCATAAATGGGAAGTTCTAATTTGCATAAATATGAAGTTCTAATTTGCATAAATGGGAAGTTCTAATTTGCATAAACAGGAAGTTTAATTTGCATAAATGGGAAGTTTTAATTTGCATAAATGGGAAGTTCTGGTGTCCTAATTTGCATAAATGGGGAGTTCTGAAGGTGCGACTGTTGGTGTATGGTGTACACTTTACAAGAGGGATGACGGGTATTTAGCAGGCAGTACGACATCTGGTCAGGTTGAGTCCGGGAGAGATCTATGACGGTCCTTTGACTGCCAGGAAAATCCGCGGACTGCCATCTCGGCGCGAAAGACGGAGTGCCGAACATAGAAAGCCCATCTCACGGCTATAGATCACCGCTGCCCTGGATCAGCCGGCCAGGGTTCACCACGGGGACACCTACAAGTAGATGTCAGCTCAGTATCGTATCCAGAATGATTGTCTCTGCGTATCCGAGAATGTAGACTCGCTCCAGGCATGGTTCTGGATTCGTATGGGCTATCCAGAACATGATCCAAGCACATGTCTGTCCATGAGTTGTTTTGCAGCGTTTTGGACCTTGAAAAGGTATCAAGAAATTTAGGAAATCAAGTCTTCTTGGGAATTACTACTGAAGACAGTAACTGTCGTTCCCATGGAAAATTTATGAGATACGTGCCATTTTCTCCAAGATGAAAAGCAGGTTTCATTATAGTCAAGTATTTCAGCTCAAAGAACGTGAACAAGAAGGTAAACTTCGACTGAAATTCTTTTAAAGACTCATTCATTTAACTAATCAAACAATGTAAATGAAAAAGAAAATTGACTGTGCAACCGAAACATTACCTCGTCATATAAGAATTGACTGTTGAAATAACGCCAGCTGCCATCCTGACATAGAACCGGGTAATGAGAAGTTTTGTTCAGCTGGTCCACCCGTCGATACATTAGCCTCCATGGCATGCCAAAAACTGGGGATTTTGGGGGTCTTCAGGGTCTTTTATGTGCTATTTTCTGATTGCATATAGACAACATAGCCGGCCTGGTTGAATTCCCCCAGTTCTTTAGAACTGAGCTAATCAGAAAACAGCCGAAGACCACCAAACCCCACCTGTTCTATAAGCCTGCTACGGAGGCTAATCAGAAAACAGCCGAAGACCACCAAACCCCACCTGTTCTATAAGCCTGCTACGGAGGCTAATCAGAAAACAGCCGAAGACCACCAAACCCCCAGTTCTATAAGCCTGCTACGGAGGCTAATCAGAAAACAGTCGAAGACCACCAAACCGCCAGTTCTATAAGCCTGCTACGGAGGTTATCGATACATGTGGTCTACACGTGCCATTAAATCACCACCCGGCCGGAAACTTACAATCTCAGATAGAAAAAAAAAACTCCCTGGCGACGACCCGGGTGTCAATTGCTATCGACGGGACCAAGTTGCGATGAAGACCTTTTGCCACTATCGGTCAATGTCACGGTCAGAGTTGCCGCCAAGTTCAGACGTAAAGTAGCCCCCTCCTGGTGCGGGGTTCCCGCCCGGGCTGCCGATCGAACGACCTGCCAACTAGCCGTGCAGCGATGAGATCGATCCGACTCGGAATCAGACTGGGAACCAGTCCTCCCCCGTGCGGGCTTTTATTAGTTTTTTCAGGGCCCTGCATGTTTCCAAGAGCATCGCCGCCTAGCCTGGTTACGTAGTCTCCACCAGACTCCTATGCAGACTGAACCAGTCCTCCCCTGTGCGGGCTTTTACCAGTTTTTTCTCGGCCGTGCATTCTTTCCATGCCACTTGGCCTGGTTAACCGCCTTGATGCCTTTGCCTGCCTAGGATGGTTACAGGACCCAGTCACGTTTGTCGTAAGAATGTCGTACGATCTAGTGCGATCGTCGTACGACTTAGTACGCATGTCGTATGATCTACTAGTAGTTCCGTCGTTGTACGAATTCATTTAACTAAATGCATTTTTGGGATAGATATGCACGTGTCCTGCAAACTTCTGATGTCTTGTTACGGTATAAAGGCTTCTTTATATCCTCGTATTTGGTTGGGTTTAGCGCAACCCGCTAGAAACATTTCGGTAAGAAAATTGCCCTAACAGCCTCTCAGAGCTATTCACATCACCTAAACATCAACAAAATCTCCTTTGAAGTGTGCTGGGAAGCTTGGCCGTGGGCATTGCTCACAACATCGAACAAAAACTCGCACATGCCCGTGATGAGCCTGGTTACCGGTTAACCGGGAACTGCTTCAGTAAATCATCGCGGCCCGCGGCCGTGCAATCACAGAGACCGGGCAGTCTCCACCACACTAACGGCACAGGATGAGGGAGAATAATTTACCAAGCGACTTTGGCCACCACGGAGTTCATTTGGCCTGAAAAATGTTACCCTTACCACAACTCACTCCCCTGGCTGATTACTGACCTAATTTTTTCGGAATCTTACTATCCATAACCCTTAGGGAAGGGCTGGTGGAGGGTAGAGACGGGTTCACCACCTGTATAGTGGGTGGGACGTGGGCTAATATTGGTACAATAATGGCAGATGGTCATTAATGGCTATAATCAACCCCCTGCGGTAATGATCCTTCAGCCACGCGCAATCGACACAACAGATGAGTCAACTTACCGGCCGTGTGAGGGATCGTCCGCCGCTAGGTGTAAATTTGTCACGGGAAGTGTCGTATCCAGAACCAGAACTAGAGGTGCTAGTGTCACGAAATGAAAAAAAACCTACAGTGGACCTCACTTGAAGACAGAAGAAAGATGTCTAGACTATGCATGATGTACAAAATGACTAATAAACTGGTGGATGTCCCAACTACTAAGTACCTAATACCAGCTCAGAAGAGAACAAGAAATAGGATTGAGGTGTTCAAGAATTCATTCTTTCCTAGAACTATCGCAGAGTGGAACTCACTGTCACCAAGTACAGTAGGGGCACTGTCAATAGATAGCTTTAAACAATGTCTAGAGCTAGAAGTTCAAGGGTTAGGTGTAACAAGTCGATCGGTGTAATATAGCCAGCTGCCGCCGCGCCGCGTGCCTGCGAAGCTGGTGTGTTACGCCGAAAGGCGGTTATACCGGCTATACAGATACAGATACAGAACCTTGCCAATGCAGGGTTCTGGATAGTCCACGCGTATCCAGAACCGTGTTTCATCCAGAACCATGCTCAGGCACGGTTATGGGTGATCCACGCGTATTTATCGTTTGTGTAACTATTTGCTCCCTGTTAACCTTTGTCACATCTACTATTTGCCTACATAAGAAGGCTTCTATAGCCTTGATACTGCAATGTTATTCTTTTTCCGTAAAAAAAGTTTGCGTTTTTCGTCGATGTTTACTGACCATTTGAGTAGTAGGAAAAATTTGTGAAGCCAGCGACTTGCCCCTTTAACGGCGTTAACAAGATATCCGTCGGCTTGGGCAAAAACTTACTCCTCTGAGAAAGCCGAGAAATCCTGTTGACTTCCGGAGGGTTTAAGGGCCGGACCAATTCAGGGCAGTTTTTATGGCTTGGAAATCCGATTTTTCAAAGCCAATAATACTAGTAATTTATCTACATACTGAGTTGAAACAACACTATGCCAATGTATATTAACCTTCATGGAGCAAAAATACCCAAAATTTTGACCGAAAATGGTTACTGGAAGGGCCCTGGGCTGATTTTTACGGTACCATCCAGAAAATAAAGGACTTATCTTGGTGCTTGTTTCTGCAGTTTTAAATGCCCAAAGTATGAAATGTTGAATTAAATGTGCTAATGTGAAGCAGTATGTGTCAGTATTACAGAGATTGCCTTATTCAGAATATTTCTAGTTTTACTGCCCTAAAATCGCATTGGATGCCTTAAAGGGCCGGACCAATTCAGGGCAGTTTGGAGGGTTGAGAGGGCCGCCTGCCTGCATGACGATAGGAAATCGAAGGAAAGAGACAGGGAGACGGCTTCTTTCATTTCATTGGTTATCGATGAGCCCGTTTGTGGTTCCCATGGGAACGATGATATTCTATGACATGCGCACTGGGTAATGTTCTGTGACGGGCCTGTACGTCAATGTTCGGTCCTCTAGGGAGAATCTGGTTCTTGATCAGGCAGATGTGTCCTTGGCCTAGTATATTTCCTGTGCCTGCTCATAAATATTTATCAATTGATCAATCTATTATTTCAGCTATTCACTCCATATCATATTTCTTTATCGTGTATGGGTACTGCAGATGATCTATTCTTGTTACTGAATAATGGAAGGCCAGGATATTATGGATATTGTGGCCTGTTTTTAATACAGCACACTGATGCGTGCATACTTTTCTGTAAAATGTAACGTTATGATGAGGCTGTCTTTATACACCCTAGTCTAGAGCAACAGCTTGTATTTCCCATGTAAAGGGCTGAAGCCCTCATCGGTAGTACACATTAGGGAGGGTGCTGCCGGTCCTGTGGCGAACACTGCTCTGTTCTCCTGCCCGCATTGTGAGCGCCGGTTCCGGGCGAAAATTGGACTCTACAGTCACCTGAGGAAACACCCTACTACAGAGGGATGACAAAGCGGTCCTCGTCAACCTGACGGACGAACGTCACACATTAGTATTTTCTAGTAGCCCTAATACTCTCTTGGCCATCTGATCATATTGTTGCCACATTTTACAATCTAGCATTCTATAGAAAGGCCTGGTTGAGGCTGAGCGAACACATGTGGGATTTGTAGTGACTGTCACACGCCGAGGCTTGTTTCCCGTTAGTCTACTAAAGACCTTGTGGTTAGTCTTAGATGTAGATAGAGCTTGTGACGACTGAGTCTGCTGCTTTCATTTGTACACATCAAGGTTCTATCTCAATTGCCTCCAACAACTGGTACTAAAGAACATCATGATGACAAACCTGTTGTAAGTACAAACTAACTACTGCTTACCTCCTGAAAGTCGTTCACCGCGCTAAGTCTAATTCTAGGTGGGGTTTACAGTACTAAAAACGGACCTCCTGTTGCAAAACCCTAATTCTTTACTCCTTCAGCGTTTCTATACCCTTATCAGGCTTCTACAACTGCAGGACTTATAACTCCCTCCTTTTGTTTTCTCGCGTTACGAACTCTTATCTTGGACTTTCTTATATCCGACCAACAGTTTTATATCGCTGTAATCCGGCTTGGATGGTTTTAATTGGGATTTATGTACGGTATGCATCATTGGTGCTGGAGCGTCCCCGGCGTCGGTCGGCTCGCTAACGACGCTGAGGAGGTAATGCAGGCGGGAGTTCTGTAGTCTGGTATCCAGTCTTATCGTGGTTGGGGTATAGTAGTTAGACAGGACAATACTCATTTTAAATCACTTGAGTTAAGTTGAGAAAAGTCGTGTAAAGTGCCTTTCCCGAGGGCACAAGATCGGTGGCATGCCAGGACTCGAACCCGGAACCTCTTGGTTTTTCCTTGTGGTACCCAGTTCAGTGCCATCTGAGGGAGGCGTGTTCTTTAGCCTCCGTAGCAGGCTTGTAGAACTTGGGGCTTGGTGGTCTTCGGCTGTTTTCTGATTAGCCTCCGTAGAAGGCTTATAGAACTGGGGGTTTGGTGGTCTTCGGCTGTTTTCTGATTACCCAGCCCAGTTCTAAAAAACGGGGTAATTCAACCAGGCTGGCTATGTTGTCTATATGCAATAAAATACCACATAAAGGCTCCCAAAGACCCCCCAAACCCCCAGTTTTTGGCATGCTGTGGAGGCTACGTGTTCTTGGCATCCTTGCAACAAGGCCTAGCCGTGTTGCACTGGATACCAGGCTAGGGTTTCTACTGCTTTAGCTACCCGCTGGAGAGACATCCGTTACGGCGTAATTTCTCATGATTACTGCATAAGGACGACGCGTAATGGCAGCGCCGGCAAATCTATTTACAGCTAGGTCTATAATCCTGCTGGAAATGTTTGCTGTGGGACGCCGAATGTTCTCTCGGCAGCATTTAGAAAGGCGGTAGAGTGAATACGAATGAGCCACGGGGGTGCGGACTGTGCGAAACGGACGGCATTGTTAGGCACCCAGGGCACATCAGTACAGCATGATCACCCAGAGTTTAACTTGTACTTACGCAAACCTATGTCTATAATACAGTTACAGAGAATGTAATAGTTATTTATGTATTTCCAGGGCACCTCAATACAACATGATCACCCAGAGTTTAACTTGTACTTACGCAAACTTGTATTTATTACACAGGTACAGAGAATGTAATTTTTTTAGATACCTAGTAGGGTACCCCAATACAACATTTGCGGTCATGCGACAGAGTTTAACTTGTAGTCACGCAAACCCTTCTCTATAACACAGAGAATGTTACACAGCTTTTTATACTGGAATGAGATATGCTGTATCGTTATTGATTTCCAAGAAGTATTTTTGTAATCTGGCTAGTGGTAAAACAGTATATAATCTCTATAAAGACCTATACTGGGCGGACACTGATGGGCTCCTTTGCTTCACATAGACAACACAACAAACAGTGAACTACTGACATACAATGACTTTATCACATAAAAAGAAAATGCATTTTGCAAAACGTTTAAGACAGTTAGCTCTAAGATTTCCTCCTGAGCTTACATGTATAGTGTCCTCCGATGCTTAAACTATCCACGTTTTCTATCGATCCCTAGTTTTGTGCGCGATCAATTCATTACGGCCTGGCGGCGTGTTTACGGGCGGCGGGGGTGTCGTGTCGCGGTCCGGCGGGCCGGATAAACCCGGGACGGACGACAATTTGCCCGCCTGACGGGCGATAAAAGCGCCAGACATCAAGGTCATGTTCATGGCAATCTACAAGCAGATGCTGTGAGTGGGTGTGGTGGGTGTAAGTTCGAATGAAAGCTCATCTGCGTTGGTAGAACTCATATGTAGTTACAGAGTTCAAGCTTTGTTCCAACACAAGAAGGAGAAGGAAATACATCATAAATTTTCGGTCGAAATTCACCATAAATTTTCGTCCCGGGGACGGACGACAATTTGCTCGCCTGACGGGCGATAAAAGCGCCAGACATCAAGGTCAGGTTCATGGCAATCTACAAGCAGATGTTGTGAGGGGGGCGTAGAGTTTTCTGACTGCAGTGATACTCTGACAAACAGGCTTCTCTGACAAACAGGCTTTTTTGTGAGTAAATTATACCGTCTTGCTCATCGCCTAACGTCTTAGCAACTCACACATATTACCAATATATTCGCATGAAAGTTCATCTGTGTTGGTAGAATCCATAGTTATAGAGTTCAAGCTTTGTTCCAACACAAGAAGGTAATTCATCATAAATTTTCGGTCGATCTCGTAACTTTCGTTAGATAGTGATGTATGGTGCACTCGCTGACTCTCCGGAAATCGGAATTGCAATGACGTCAGGAGCGCATAAAAAGTTATGTTTCATGACGTAATACGTAAAAAACGCATAAGCAACCCACACATATATCATCGTTCTGTCTCCACGTCACCCACTAACAACCTCACATTTTACCACTTTGTCTTCACGTAACCCACGCATATTAAAGTCCCATCAAAAATTGTGCCTTTGTGGGGATTTCAAGAGACGCCTAAAGTAACAACAGCTAATGTTTCCCTCCCAGTAATGTTACTAATGTCTATCACAGTACCCGGTGCGGCCGTCACATCTCTTATCCCTGTAATCTTCTCCTCGATGGAATTAAAGGAAGTCCGGATCCTTTACATAGAGGAAGTTCATAGCTACTAGGAGAGTACTAATGGATAGCACAGAGGGCCCAAAGCCTATAACGCATGATGAAAGGTACATATAATGGAACAGCGGTAGACTTTACATCCTTACACAACTTAAGGAGCCGCCACCTTAGATTGTGGAGAAGTTGTGTGGGCGATATCGATTGCAAGTTCAAGGAACCTGAAAAAATAGACACCAAGGATCATCGTTTCCTTATACCCTACATTCCGGTTAGTGGCGCTCTCACGGCGCTCTCTCTGCGACCTGAAATTTGCGAGAGCACAAAGAGAGCGCCAAGGTCGCCATGAGAGCGCGATGAGAACGCCATGAGCGCCGTTATCTCGGCGATGGTATGGAACCGGGTGATACCGCGCTCTGGCCAATTTCAGGTCGCAGAGAGAGCCCCGTGAGAGCGCTAATTAGTGGAATGGGGGTCTTACGAAGCTACATCTAATGGATAGCACAGAGGGCCCAGAGCTTATAACGCATGATGAAAGGTACACGTAATGGAAACGCGGCAGACTTTACTTCCTTACACAACTTAAGGAGCCGCCACCTTAGATTGTGGAGAAGTTGTGTGGGCGATGGATGATGAAGGCACCTTGCCAAGTTCAACGACACTGAACGAACAGGCCCTATGGATCATCATCATTCATTTCCTTCCAAAGCTACATAGACATTACGAGTGCACTATTAGTGCAAATCTTGCTTGTGTTTTCCTCTCAGCGCGCTCTGAGACTGTCTTGTCATCTTTAAACGGCGCCTGGATATGTTGCAGCTCGCCCACACATGCGAATTGGTTACCCTTAGCCTCCACCAGGCCTTTCTACGAGAATACGGATCATAGAATTCGGTATGTAGAAGCGCTGTAGAACCATGACAAGGGATAGCACAGTCGGTACAGTATCTTTAGTCATCACAATACTGTAAAAGCTTGTAAGAGGGATAAACGTACAATGTTACATGCAAACATGCAAATCTCAACTGAAATCGTAATCGTAGGAGTTTTAAATATCCCATACGCGCACTGTCTTTGCGTTCTGGCTTATCAGAAATGCATCAAAACTTTTTTTAAGATTACAAAGTACTTTACAGACTTGTGTAAGTGTAATATTCCCTACACGGTTGCCCAATTGTAATTTCCGATTGTAATCTTGAAGCTTTTCCAAATATACTGTAAGAGCCAAGGTTCTGTTATCGTATTTGTGCCTATGCCAGGCACTGATACCTCTGTAGAATAAGACGGACATAAGAGACAGGCATAAAACTTAGATGCCATATCTGGTGGTTCTAGCGCGAGCCGTTCAGACGCTATCCGACATCAAAGTTGGCGTGGGTACTTTTATGGGGTTTTATTATAACTATGGTACACTTTCTTTATGGTAGCAATACTAAGCCACAAACTGTATCAGTGGTGCCAAGTCGCACGTTGTACGGCCTTTTGGTGACCCTCAGTGGATTGAAACCACGTCTAGCGGTTTTGAAGACAACTAGGACAACTAGAGCATACAGAGACTTGGTTGTTACTGTTAATGGGGTTTTCTCAGAACTATTGTATGCTTTCTTTATGGTAGCAATCCTAAGCCACAAGCTCGTTCCGAAACCTGGCTGACCGGCCTAGGACGGTGGAAAGTCACGCACTGCACGGCCTTTTTATGATCCACAGTGGATCGAAGCAATGTTTAGCTGTTTTGAAGTCAACTTCATGTATGACAACTAGAGCGGACCAAAGTTGGCTTGATACTGTTCATGGGGTTTTCTTTAGCACTATTGCATACTTTCTTTCTTTATAGTAGCAATACTAAGCCACAAACCGTGTCAACTGTGCGATGTCGCACGTTGTACGGCCTTTGATGACCCTCAGTGGGTTGCATCCACGTCTAGCTCTTTTGAAGTCAAGTATACTGAGGCTTGGTTGTTACTGTTAATGGGGTTTTCTTAGAAGTACTGTATACTGTGTTTATGGTAGCAATCCTAAGCCACAAGCTCGTTCAGAAACCGGGTCGCCTGTGCGAAGTCACGCGTTGTCACGCTCGCGAGATTACGGGTGTGACGAGATTACGTTGGTGACGTCACGGCCGGGGTGAAACGTGATCCTTCGCCGCCATGACACCCCGCCGGCCCGGCTCGGAATGGACGGATTTACCCCGGGGAAGACTCCGCAGAGACTACTCAATTCTTCCGGAAGACGTGCCGAGGCCGTAAACCTTAGGCCATTTTTTTTATTCCAACATGTAATCACCAGACGTGGTGACGACACACTCAAGTTTTGTCAACTTATATTAATGCCGCCACCAACACAGGGGACAAATATATGACAGGACAATACTCATTTACACCTGAGCGAAGTGAGGAAAGTCGTGTAAAGTGCCTTTTCCAAGGGCACAAGATCAGTGGCATGTCAGGACTCGAACCCGGGACTCATGGTTCCGAGTCGCGCACTCTGCCACTACGCCACACGACCCCACTAAGGCCATGTTAATTTGATTATATGGATGACATCCTCTGGGAACCCCCAAACTGATGCGCGCGTGCGAATAAAAAACAAAGTTTGCAAAAAAAAAGTGTTTTCACTAGGGTCATGAAGATTGAGCAAAACAGAATATGGTTTGGCGGATAATCTACTCTTCAAATTCTTTTTTTTTACATTTTATTTTTTTGTGTGATTTTGTCATTCCACGACATTGGTATCGTCTTTAAATATTCTTTCTGCAACTTACGGTATATTTTTGCTCATTCTGCAACTGTTTTGTACTATTTACAGTATGGTTGAAAACTTTTTTTTGGGGAAACAGCCGAAAATTCATGCGCGATCGGATGCCATCCATATAATCAAATCAACATGGCCTTACAGGGAAACCTCGGGGAAGACTCCGTTGAGACTCCTCAATTCTTCCGAAAGACGTGCCTAGCCCGTAAACTTTAAGAACCGCTCCGTAAAACAGGCGGCAGTCTGTCTGGGTGCCCTCAGAAACAAAGTCTGTCTCATCTTCGAAAAAAAACTGCCTTTGATTACCTCTCAGCAAACAATTAGTTTAAATAGCCAAGGGCATGTCTGTTAACGAATAAGTCCCTACATCGGGCCAAGATGAGAACTTACTAATAAAATGGGGGATAACCTAGTGGGAATGTTCATTTGAAGTCCACTTTATCTCTCAAGTTTAAAGGCCTACCTATGACATAAGCGATGTCATAATGAACACTCGTGATTTCATTGAGCTGTAGTTACCAAAGAATTTAGGAATTTAAAGATCTGCTTTCTTTTAGACAAGATGAAATGCTAAAGGCTTATCCCATTTTAAGTCTAATTTATCTCGTTTAATCTCGTACCTATGACATAAGCAATTAAGGATCTGCTTTCTTTGATACAAGATGAAATGCTTAGGCTCATCTCAAGGACTGTGCGGGTTGAAGGCTGTTTCTATATTGTGAAGGACAAACCTTGCTGAAGGCATTGCGAAGATATTACTTCATATTCACCGGGCATCAGTCACTGACACTGGTCCTTCGTCTGAGGACATGCATCAGCACTCCTCGTCCTTGCCAGAGGGAGGAATATCCTTGGTGGCCACTTAAGGATGGCAAGAACATGTCTTGCATTTAGGGTGAAAGCCGAGAAAAGTAACTCGCGTGTCTTTTAGTGCATTAGTCACTTCTGTCAGATTCCTTATGCACGAATAGTGCGCGAAGACACACATGATCAACTCTGGCTGTCTCTAACACGCTTTACATGATTTTTTTTTACCCTTAGTATGTCCTGGGGACATTCATAATCAATTCTGGAAGCCTCTGACATGCTTTACCTAAAAATAATACACGATTCGTTTACCTTTAGTATATCTTGGAGACACTTATAATCAACTCTGGCAATCTCTAACACGTTTTACCCAACCACTACGTGTTTAATTTACCCTTAGTATGTATTGGAGATAATCATGTTTAGCCCTCACAGTCTCTAAAACGCTTTAGTAAAAAATACACTTTTCCTTCACCCTTATTATGTCTAGTAGCTATGAATAATCAACTCTGGCAGTCTCTAAAACGCTTTAGGCAACAGATGCATGTATCCTTCACCCTTAAGCTAATTATGTCTTGGCGACACTCTGCAGTCTCTTACACGCTTTACCCAACCAGTACGTGTTTCCTTTACACTTATCATGCCTTGGAGACCCTCATAATCAACTCCAACAGTCTCTAACACGCTGTACCAACAAATGCATGTTCCTATAACCTTCTTAGGTCTTGGAGACATTTCAACTCTGGCAGTCTCTAATACGCTTTAACGATACAGCTGCATGGTTCCTTTACCCTTAGTTTGCCTTGGAGACAATCATGTTTAGCCCTCGCAGTGTCTAAGCAGTCTCTAACACGCTTTAGCAAGAATGTGCATGCTTCCTGTACCCTTATTATTTCTAGGAGACATTGATAATGTACTGTGGCAGTCTCTATGACTCTGTAGCGAACAAATGCATCTTTCCCGCATCCTTATGATGTCTTGCAGGAGACATAAGACACCAGACTGCAATAACCCAGGCGCTCGTCCCGCCCTCAAGCCGTGATTCACACTCGGCGCGTGTCTCTGGCTTGCTGATGACTGCCTCCCACAGAATATGAACATATTTAAGTATTGACTCGCCGATATTCCCATGCTTTTCTGACGTAAAGACGGCCTGTAGTGAATACCGCAAAAGGCAGGCTGGAACCGTTACCACTTCACCTAAGTCTAACCGGTATAACCTCTGCCCGAATTGACATCTAACACCAGGCGTTGCGAAGAGCTAGTAGTGAGGATATGCTGTTACTGTGCTACCTCTGTATCTGCATATGTATAACCGGTATAACCGCCCTTTGGCGTAACACACCAGCTTCACAGGCATGCGGCGCGGTGGCAGCTGGCTACATCACACCTAACTTTAAACATTGTTTAAAGTTTTCTTATGATAATTCGCCGACTGTACTTGGTGACAGTGAGTTCCACTTTGCGATAGTTCTAGGAAAGAATCAGAATATACCCCTACTGTGTTTCCGAAGCACGTCATAGAGATCATAACTCTGGTACTTGAAGGTATGGCTATTTCCATAGCTAGTGAGGATATGCCCCTAGTGTACTATACACCCCTATATGTTCCTGTAGGATATACCCCTACTGTACTTGGTGACAGCGAGTTCCACTCTGCAATAGTTCTAGGAAATCAGTTTTTGAACGCCTCAATCCTTGGTGAGAATACACTCGTACTATATACTAGATACCCCTGTAGGATATACCCTACTGTGCTTCCGCGGCACGTCCGTAGAGAGATCGGGCCCGGGACGTCAGGCCGACTAATTGGATGCGTGTTCAAACAGTTCATCTCATCATACCTGCGCCGCACGTTCAGCAGCAGGCGGCATAGCGCGCTGAACCAGCATCAGGCCGAGAGGTGTGTGCAGCAGTGCTGTGACGCTGGGGAGGAAGGAAGTTGTGTACGCTCATCTTCCGTTAGTTCGGCTCGAGTAGAGGCTGTTAGGAGTTCTGACAAGGCCCCATCTTGTTGAGGCGTCTTTCAAAGAGGCTTCACCGAAGCGTCGTAGGAGTGTTTGTGTGTGTGATGACTAGAACTTCGGAATAACACCGCTCGAGTACAGGCTGTTAGGAGTTTTGACACGACCCCCTCTTCTTTTGTGGCGTCTTTTTGAGAGGCTGCACCGAAGCGT
>NW_017804187.1:840931-853278 GCF_001625305.1 Branchiostoma belcheri | reverse complement strand
GGTTCACCACGGGGACACCTACAAGTAGATGTCAGCTCAGTATCGTATCCAGGATTGTCTCTGCGTATCCGAGAATGTAGACTGGCTCCAAGCATGGTTCTGGATTCGTATGGGCTATCCAGAACATGATCCAAGCACATGTCTGTCCATGAGTTGTTTTGCAGCGTTTTGGACCTTGAAAAGGTATCAAGAAATTTAGGAAATCAAGTCTTCTTGGGAATTACTACTGAAGACAGTAACTGTCGTTCCCATGGAAAATATATGAGATACGTGCCATTTTCTCCAAGATGAAAAGCAGGTTTCATTATAGTCAAGTATTTCAGCTCAAAGAACGTGAAGAAGAAGGTAAAATTCGACTGAACTTCTTTTAAAGACTCATTCATTTAACTAATCAAACAATGAAAATGAAAAAGAAAATTGACTGTGCAACCGAAACATTAACTCGTCATATAAGAATTGACTGTTGAAATAACGCCAGCTGCCATCCTGACATAGAACCGAGTAATGAGAAGTTTTGTTCAGCTGGTCCACCCGTCGATACATTAGCCTCCATGGCATGCCAAAAACTGGGGGTTTTTGGGGGTCTTCAGGGTCTTTGGGAGCTTTTATGTGCTATTTACTGATTGCATATAGACAACATAGCCGGCCTGGTTGAATTCCCCCAGTTCTTTAGAACTGAGCTAATCAGAAAACAGCCGAAGACCACCAAACCCCAGTTCTATAAGCCTGCTACGGAGGCTAATCAGAAAACAGCCGAAGACCACCAAACCCCAGTTCTATAAGCCTGCTACGGAGGCTAATCAGAAAACAGCCGAAGACCACCAAACCCCAGTTCTATAAGCCTGCTACGGAGGTTATCGATACATGTGGTCTACACGTGCCATTAAATCACCACCCGGCCGGAAACTTACAATCTCAGATAGAAAAAAAACTCCTTGGCGACGACCTGGGTGTCAATTGCTATCGACGGGACCAAGTTGCGATGAAGACCTTTTGCCACTATCGGTCAATGTCACGGTCAGAGTTGCCGCCAAGTTCAGACGTAAAGTAGCCCCCTCCTGGTGCGGGGTTCCCGCCCGGGCTGCCGATCGAACGACCTGCCAACTAGCCGTGCAGCGATGAGATCGATTCGACTCGGAATCAAACTGGGAACCAGTCCTCTCCTGCGGGCCTGTACCGTTTTTTGTCGGCCCTGCCCTGCATGCTTCCAATTGCATGCAAGAGCATTGCCGCCTGGCCTGGTTACGTAGTCTCCACCAGACTCCTATGCAGACTGAACCAGTCCTACCCCGCGGGCCTAGGCCTGTACTGTTTTTTTTTTCGACCCTGCATGTTTTCCAAGCCGCTTGGTCTGGTTACTCGCTCCGATTACATTGCCTGCTTATAATTGTTACAGGACCCAGTCACGTTCGTCGCACGATTGTTGAATGTTGTGCGATTCCCATCGTCCTATAATTATCGTACGAGTCAGTCAAGAGACTGGTTACCAGGTTATCCGACTTCCGGAGAGTCAGCGAGTTCATCATACATCGATATCTGACGAAAGTTACGAGATCATCCGAACATTTATGGTGAATTTCCTGCTTGTTTCGGAACAAAGCTTAAACTCTACAACTATGAGTTCTACCAACACAGATAATTTTTCATTCAAATCTAACGGTAATATGTGTTAGTTGCCAGAGCACTACGACATGAGAAACGATGGTATATTTCACTCAAAGAAGCCCGTCAGTCATCAGAGTAGCTCGGCAGTAGTCAGGAAACTCCATGCCCTCCACTCTCACAACATCTGCATGTAGATTGCCATGAACGTGACCTTGATGTCTGGCGCTTTTATCGTCCGTCAGAAGAGCAAATTGTCGTCCGTCCCAGTTACGAAAATTTATGGTGTATTTCCTTCTCCTTCTTGCGTTGGAACAAAGCTTGAACTCTATAACTATGAGTTCTACCAACGCAGATGAGCTTTCATTCCAACTTACACCCACCCACACACTCACAATATCTGCTTGTAGATTGCCATGAACATGACCTTGATGTCTGGCGCTTTTACCGTCCGTCAGGCGAGCCAATTGTCGTCCGTCCCGGGTTTATCCGGCCCGCCGGACCGCGACACGACACCCCCGCCGCCCGTAAACACGCCGCCAGGACGGAACGGGCCGTAATGAATTGATCGCGCACAAAACTAGGGATCGATGTAAAACGTGGACAGTTTGGGCGGCGGAGGACACTAAACACAAAAGGCTGTGTAACACTCTCTGTGTTATAGAGAAAGGTTTGCTTGAAAAGTTAGAACTCGGCCTCATGGCGTAACTGGCTGATCATGCTGTATTGATGTGCCCTAGGTACTTAAAAATTTGTTACATTTCTGTGACTACGTTGTGGACACAGGCTTGCGTGAGTACAAACTAAACTCTTTCGCATGGCCGCAACTTGGTGATCATGAAGTACTGATGTGCCCTGGGTACCTGAAAACATTCTGTGACTGTGTTACAGACTGTGTATAGGTTTGAGTTTGAGTTAAACTCTGGGTGATCATGAGATATGGAGCTGCCTTAGGTACTGATACATTCTCTGTGACTATGTTAAAGACACGGGTTTACCTGAGTACAAGTTAAACTCGGAGTAATCATGTAGTACTGATGTGCCCTGGGTGCCTAACAATGCCGTCCGTTTAGCACAGTCCGCACCCCCGTGGCTCATTCGTATTCACTCTACCGCCTTTTTAATGCTGCAGAGAGAACATTCGGCGTCCCACAGCAAACATTTCCAGCAGGATTATAGACCTCGCTGTAAATAGATTTGCCGGCGCTGCCATTACGCGTCGTCCTTATGCAGTAATCATGAGAAATTACGCCGTAACGAATGTCTCTCCAGCGGGTAGCTAAAGCAGCAGAAACCCTAGCCTGGTATCCAGTGCAACATGGGTAGGCCATGTTACAAGGAAGCCAAGAACACGCCTTCCTCGGATGGCACTGAACTGGGTACCACGAGGAAAGAGGAGGAGGGGGGGGGGCAAAAAAAAAGACTCGGGAAAACTGTTACGAGAGACTTATAAGAGATGGGCATTACTACAGGACAGAAGACAGTGGAAAGCTGAGGAGGCCCGCATAGTCGACATAGTCGAAGATGATGGTCCAGTGTTACGTTTTCCTCGGGGCTGCAGGAGCTCTTCCCCGCCCACCTCAGCTCAGCTAGGTTTCCCGGTGGGTTTTTCACGAGAGAATGATTAACCCTACCACGAGTGAAATTCCATGGCATGCCATCTCTATTAGCGTAACACTCCTACCGGGTGGCCTCTTGGTACTGGGCGGAGGGAAGCTATTACAGCCCCAAAGACACAGCCTGCGCAAACTACTACACCCCAACCACAATACAACTGGATACCAGGCTACAGACACCCCGCCTGTATTACCTCCTCGGCGTCGTTAGCGAGCCGACCGACGGGCTGGGCCACTCCAGCACCAATGATGCATACCGGACATAAATCCCAATTAAAACCATCCAAGCCGGATTACAGCGATATAAAACTGTTGGTCGGATATAAGAAACTATAAGATAAGAGTTTGTAACGCGAGAAAACAAAAGGCGGGAGTTATAAGCCCTGCAGTTGGAGAAGCCTGATAAGGGTATAGAAACGCTGAAGGAGTTAAGAATTAGGGTTTGGCAACAGGAGGTACGTGTTTAGTACTGTAAGCCCTACATGGAGCTAAACTTCACACGGTGAACAACTTTCGGATGTAGTTACTTTGCACTTACTACAGGTTTGTCATTATGGTGTTCTTTAGTATCCGTTGTTGGAGTCAATTGAGACAGAATAGACTAAGGCAAGCTACTAATGGAGGTTCCAGTCTTTTAAAGAGGAAATATAAGCTGTTGCTCTAGACTAGGGTGTATAAAGACAGCCTCATCATGACGTTACATTTTACATAAAAGTATGTACGCATCAGTGTGTTGTATCAAAAACAGGCCACAATATCCATAATATCCCGGCCTTCCATAATTCAGTAACAAGAATAGATCATCTGCAGTACCCATACACGATGAAGAAATATGATATGGGGTGAATAGCTGAAATAATAGATTGATCAATTGATAAATATTTATGAGCAGGCACAGGAAACATACTAGGCCAAGGCCACATCTGCCTGATCAAGAACCATATTCTCCCTAGAGGACCGAACATTGACGTACAGGCCCGTCACAGAACATTACCCAGTGCGCATGTCATAGAATATCATCGTTCCCATGGGAACCACAAACGGGCTCATCGATAACCAATGAAATGAAAGAAGCCGTCTCCCTGTCTCTTTCCTTCGATTTCCTATCGCCAGGCAGGCAGGCGGCCTTCTCAACCCTCCAAACTGCCCTGAATTGGTCCGGACGTTAAATCCCCCGGAAGTCAACAGGATTTCTCGGCTTTCTCAGTGGCGTAAGTTAAATAGAATTTGCTCCAGCCGACGGATATCTTGTTAGCGCCGTTAGCGGGGCAAGTCCTTAAATGTTGAACCGCTGACTTAACAAGTTTTTCGTACTTAAACGGTCAGTAAAACATCGACGAAAAACGCAAACGTTTTTTTTTACTGAAAAAGAATAACATTGCAGTATCAAGGCTGTCGAAACCTTCTCAATTAGGCAACTAGTAAATGTGGCAAGGAGCAAATAGTTAAACAATAAATACGCGTTGACCACCCAGAACCGTGCCTGAACATGGTTTGGTAAACTCGGTTCTGGATACGCGTGGGCTATCCAGAACTGTGCCCGAGCATAGTTCTTAATACGGCACGGTTCTGGATACGACACTCCCCGCGACAAATTAACACCTGCCGGCCCACGACCCGTCTTACGGCCGGTAAGTTGACTTATCTGTTGTGTCGATTGCGCGTGGCTGAAGGATCATTACCGCAGGGGGTTGATTATAGTCATTAATGACCATCTGCCATTATTGTACCAATATTAGCCTCCGCCCACCCACTAGCGGGTGACGAACCCGTCTCTACCCTCCACCAGCCCTTCCCTAAGGGTTATGGATAGTAAGATTCCGAAAAAATTAGGTCAATAATCAGCTAGGGGAGTGAGTTGTGGTAAGGGTAACATTTTTCAGGCCAAATGAACTCCGTGGTGGCCAAAGTCGCTTGGTAAATTATTCTCCCTCATCCTCTGCCGTAAGTGTGGTGGCGACTGTCCCGTCCCTGTGATTGCAAGGCCGCGGGCCGCGATCATTTACAAAAGCAGTCCCCGGCACATATTACCGTCCGTATCATGACGTAACGCCTCAGCAACCCACACATATTACCGTTCTGTCTCCACGTAACCCACGCATATTAAAGTCCCATCAAAAATTGTGCCTTTGTGGGAATTTCAAGAGACGCCTAAAGTAACAACAGCTAATGTTTCCCTCCCAGTAATGTTACTAATGTCTATAACAGTACCCGGTGCGGCCGTCACCACATCTCTTATCCCTGTAATCTTCTCCTCGATGGAATTAAAGGAAGTCCGGATCCTTTACAGAGAGGAAGTTCATAGCTACTAGGAGAGTACTAATGGAAACACAGAGGGCCCAAAGCCTATAACGCATGATGAAAGGTACACGTAATGAAAATGCAGTCTACTTTACATCCTTACACAACTTAAGGTGCCGCCACCTTAGATTGTGGAGAAGTTGTGTGGGCGAAGTGGATTCCAAGTTCAAGGAACCTGAAAAAAATAGACACTAAGGATCATCATTTTCTTAGTTATACCCCAATTCCAGTTAGTGGCGATCTCACAGCGCTCTCTCTGCGACCTGAAATTGACCAGAGCGCGGAGAGAGCGCCAAGGTCGCCATGAGAGAGCGCCATGAGAGCGCCATGAGCGCCGTCAGCTCGGCGATGGTATGGGACCGGGTCATACCGCGCTCTGGCCAATTTCAGGTCGCAGAGAGAGCGCCGTGAGAGCGCCACGAAGTGGAATGGAAGCTACATAAGAGAGTACTAATGGATAGCACAGAGGGCCCAAAGCCTATAACGCATGATGAAAGGTACACGTAATGGAAATGCAGTCTACTTTACATCCTTACACAACTTAAGGTGCCGCCACCTTAGATTGTGGAGAAGTTGTGTGAGCGATATAGATTCCAAGTTCAAGGAACCTGAAAAAATAGACACTAAGGATCATCATTTCCTTAGTCATACCCCCATTCCACTTCTTGGCGCTCTCACTGCACTCTCTCTGCGACCTAAAATTGGCCACAGCGCGGAGAGAGCGCCAAGGTCGCCATGAGAGCGCGATGAGAGCGCGATGAGCGCCGTCACCTCGGCGATGGTATGGAACGAGGTCATACCGCGCTCTGGCCAATTCCAGGTCGCAGAGAAAGCGCCGCGAGAGCGCCACTAAGTGGCATGGGGGTCTTACAAAGCTACATAAGAGAGTTCTAATGGATAAAACACAGAGGGCCTAAAGCCTAGTGCATGATGAAAGGTACACGTAATGGAAATGCGGTAGACTTTACTTCCTTACACAACTTAAGGAGCCGCCACCTTAGATTGTAGAGAAGTTGCGTGGGCGATGGATGATGAAGGCACCTTGCCAAGTTCAACGACACTGAACGAACAGGCCCTATGGATCATCATCATTCATTTTCTTCCAAAGGTACATAGACATTCCGTATACATTATAAGTGCAAATCTTGCTTGTGTTTTCCTCTCAGCGCGCTCTGAGACTGTCTTGTCATCTTTAAACGGCGCCTGGATATGTTGCAGCTCGCCCACACAGAACCACTGCCCGTGGGTTACCCTGCTCTTACATAAAGTGTTAGTCTTCCCTAGCCTTTTTTTTCTCCCTGAAATTGTCTTGCCCTGGCCCTAGATGTGGTATCCGGGCTCACACGCAGGACCACAGACTGTTAATGGGGAGAAACCTGAAGGGAAACTCTTACACTCCTTTGTAGGTTAGTAGAGTGACAGTTTACGGGCACATCAGACGGTCAGTGAATCTTTCCTGCCACCGTAGTGCCTTCTACCAGCGCTACTATTGCCTTCCTGAACCAAATGTGTCCTCAGCCGCATGTATGTAGAAAATCAGCGTAGTGAACTTTATCTGCAGTTTACCATATCATACATTATGAGATGCAACTTTAGGAAGTAAATAGCGCTATAGAACCATGACAAGGGATAGCACAGCCGGTACAGTATCTTTATTCATCACAAAACTGTAAAAGCGAAAAACGTACAGGGTTACATGCAAATCTCAACTGAAATCGTAATCGTAGGAGTTTTAAATATCCCATGCGCGAGCATTCTTTGCGTTCTGGCTTATCAGAAATCCATCAAAACTTTTTTAAGATTACAAAGTACTTTACGGACTTGTGTAAGTGTAATATTTCCTACACGGTGGCCCAATTCTAATTTCCGATTGTAATCTTGAAGCTTTTCCAAATATACTGTAAGAGCCAAGTTTCTGTTATCGTATTTGTGCCTATGCCAGGCACTGATACCTTTGTAGAATAAGAAGGACATAAGAGACAGACATAAAACTTAGATGCCATATCTGGTGGTTCTAGCGCGAGCCGTTCAGACGCTATCCGACATCAAAGTTGGCGTGGGTACTTTTATGGGGTTTTATTATAACTATGGTACACTTTCTTTATGGTAGCAATACTAAGCCACAAACTGTATCAGTGGTGCCAAGTCGCGCGTTGTGCGGCCTTTTGGTGACCCTCAGAAGGGGTTGAAACCACGTCTAGCTGTTTTTGGAGTCGGTTCTAGCGCAAGCCGTTCAGACGCTATCCGACATCAAAGTTGGCGTGGGTACTTTTATGGGGTTTTCTTATATATACTTTCTTTATGATAGCAATGCTAAGCCACAAACTGTGTCAGTGGTGCCAAGTCGCGCGTTGTACGGCCCTTTCATGACCCCCAATGGGTTGAAACCACGTCTGGCTGTTTTGAAGTCACCTCGGACACCTAGAGCATGCTGAGACTTGGTTGTTACTGTTAATGGGGCTTTCTTAGAATTATTGCATACTTTTGTTATGGTTGCAATACTAAGCCACAAACTGTGTCAACGGTGCCAAGTCGCGCGTTGTACGGCCTTTACATGACCCCCAGTGTGTTGAATCCACGTATGGGTGTTTTGAAGTCAACTATGACAACTAGAGCGGACCAAAGTTGGCTTGGTGATGTTAATGGGGTTTTCTTTAGCACTATTGCATACTTTCTTTCTTTATAGTAGCAATATTAAGCCACAAACCGTGTCAACTGTGCGATGTCGCACGTTGTACGGCCTTTTGATGACCCTCAGTGGGTTGCATCCACGACTACCTGTTTTGAAGTCAAGGATACTGAGGCTTTGTTGTTACTGTAAATGGGGTTTTCTTAGAACTATTGTATACTGTCTTTATGGTCGCAATCCTAAGCCACAAGCTCGTTCAGAAACCGGGTCGCCTGTGCGAAGTCACGCGTTGTCACGCTCGCGAGATTACGGGTGTGACGAGACGACGCTGGTGACGTCACGGCCGGGTGAAATGTGATCAATTGCCGCCATGACACCCCGCCGGCCCGGCTCGGAATGGACAGATTTACCTCGGGGAAGACTCCGCAGAGACTACTCAATTCTTCCGCGAGACGCGCCGAGACCGTAAACCATAGGCCATGTTTTTTTTTTTATTCCAACATGTAATCACCAGACGTGGTGACGACACACACAAGTTTTGTCAACTTATATTAATGCCGCCACCAACACAGAGGACAAAAACATGACAGGACAATACTCATTTACACCTGAGCTAAGTGAGGAAAGTCGTGTAAAGTGCGTTACCCAAGGGCACAAGATCGGTGGCATGTCAGGACTCGAACCCGGGACTCATGGTTCTTTTGATTTTGGCTTTTTACGACATTGGTATCGTCTTTAAATATTTTTTTTTTACAACTTACGGTATTTTGTACGATTTACAGTGTGGTTAAAAACTTTTTTGGGTGGAAACGGCCGAAACTTCATGCGCGCGCGGATGTCATCCATATAATCAAATCAGCATGGCCTAACAGGGAAACCTCGGGGAAGACTCCGCCGAGAGTCCTTAATTCTTCCGGAAGACGTGCCGAGACCGTAAACCTTAAGAACCGCTCCGTAAAACAGGCGGCAGTCTGTCTGGGCGCCCTCAGAAACAAAGTCTGTCTCATCTTCGGAAAAAAAACTGCCTTTGATTACCTCTCAGCAAACAATTAGTTTAAATAGCCAAGGGCATGTCTGTTAACGAATAAGTCTCTGCATAGGGCCAAAATGAAAAGTTACTAATAAAATGGGGGATAACCTAGTGGGAATGCTCATTTGAACTTATCTCTTAAGTTTAAAAGCCTACCTATGACATAAGAGATGTTACAATGAACACACGTGATTTCATTGAGCTGTAGTTACCAAAGACTTGTTAAGATTTTAAAGATCACCTTTCTTTAAGTCAAGATGAAATGCTAAAGGCTTATCCCATTTTAAGTCCACATTATCTTGTTTAATATCGTACCAATGACATACGCAATGTCATAATGAACACTCTTGATTTCATTGAGCTGTAGTTACCAGATACTTGGTAGGAATTTAAAGATCTGCCTTCTTTAAGTCAAGATGAAATGCTAAAGGCTTATCCCATTTTAAGTCCAATTTATTTTGTTTAATATCGTACTTATGACATAAACGATGTCATAATGAACACTTGATTTAATTGAGCTGTAGTTACCAAATACTTGTTAGGATGTTAAAGATCTGCTTTCTTAAAGACAAGATAAAAATGCTAAGGACTATCTCAAGGGATGTAGGGATTGAAGGCTGTTTCTATATTGTGAAGGACAAACCTTTCTGGAGGCATTGCGAAGATATTACTTCATATTCACTGACATCAGTCACTGACACTGGTGCTTCTACTGAGGACATACATCAACACTCCTCGTCCTTGCCAGAGGGAGGAATATCCTCGGTGGCCACTTAAGGATGGCAAGAACATGTCTGGGATTTAGGGTGAAAGCCGAGAAAAGTAACTCGCGTGTCTTTTAGTGCATTAGTCACTTCTGTCAGATTCCTTATGCACGAACGGTGCGCGAAGACACTCATGATCAACTCCAGCTGTCTCTGACATGCTTTACATCATATTTTACCCTTATTATGTCCTGGGGACATTCATAATCAATTCTGGAAGACTCTGACATGCTTTACCTAAAAATAATACACGATTCGTTTACCTTTAGTATATCTTGGAGACACTTATAATCAACTCTGGCAATCTCTAACACGTTTTACCCAACCACTACGTGTTTAATTATGGGTTCACCACACCACGAAGTGGTGGTGAACCCATATTGCTTTTTCTGATGTTTCTTCTCCTCCTTCTCCTTCTCCTCCTGCCATATTTTTAAATGGATTCAGCTTCTTCATTTTAGGGCCTAAGGTCCTGAAATTTGGTATGGAGGTACAGTGGGCAAATTCCCCTAGGCGTTTTTTAAATTTTTGTGATACAGGCTTTTAGAATGGTTTTATTTGAGTTTTTTGGCTGTGTTATAGCAAATGTATTACTGAGTTAGTGTGCAGTGTTACCACATTTGGGCATGAGTCATCACAATGGAATGCAGGGCATCAACCAATAGGCATGCAGCTTTCCTCTATTCTCCTTGCTGATTGGCTGTTGGAATTTAACAGGCTTAACTTAATTAATACCTGCTCAGATCCATTCCATACTGACAGTATGTCTGTATTCAAGTGTTTTGGTAGGTATTTCAAGCTTTCCTGCTCCAGCATTGGAATGCGGGGCATGAACACTTCTTTTTTTCTTGAAAATCAACAGTTTGCATTATGCAATTAAAAATCCTAACCAATAATGTAGGGAATAGCTATCCAACTGTTGTAGTCTTAGTTGTATGTTACTTCATACTATAGTTATATCAATGTAAAGCATTGTTTTCCCTTGTGTTTCTCATTCTTTCCCTGCCATGTCGTAAAATGTGGTGAAGCCATTGCTGTATTTGCTCCAAAGCAAATGTCGGCCTTTCTAGTTTACCCTTAGTATGTATTGGAGATAATCATGTTTAGCCCTCACAGTCTCTAAAACGCTTTAGTAAAAAATACACTTTTCCTTCACCCTTATTATGTCTAGTAGCTATGAATAATCAACTCTGGCAGTCTCTAAAACGCTTTAGGCAACAGATGCATGTATCCTTCACCCTTAAGCTAATTATGCCTTGGAGACACTCTTCTGCAGTCTCTAACACGCTTTACCCAACCAGTACGTGTTTCCTTTACACTTATCATGCCTTGGAGACCCTCATAATCAACTCCAACAGTCTCTAACACGCTGTAACCAACAAATGCATGTTCCTATAACCTTCTTAGGTCTTGGAGACATTTCAACTCTGGCAGTCTCTAATACGCTTTAACAAACCAATGCATGGTTCATTTACCCTTAGTTTGTCTTGGAGACAATCATGTTAGCCCTCGCAGTGTCTAAGCAGTCTCTAACACGCTTTAGCAAGAAAGTGCATGCTTCCTGTACCCTTATTATTTCTAGGAGACATTGATAATGTACTGTGGCAGTCTCTATGACTCTGTAGCGAACAAATGCATCTTTCCCGCATCCTTATGATGTCTTGCAGGAGACATAAGACACCAGACTGCAATAACCCAGGCGCTCGTCCCGCCCTCCAAGCCATGATTCACACTCAGCACGTGTCTCTGGCTTGCTGATGACTGCCTCCCACAGAATATGAACATATTTAAGTATTGACTCGCCGATATTCCCGTGCTTTCTGACGTAAAGACGGCCTGTAGTGAATACCGCAAAAGGCAGGCTGGAACCGTTACCACCTCACCTAAGTCTAACCGGTATAACCTCTGCCCGAATTGACAACACGTCAGTTTACAAGCACATAGTGACAGCTGATTACGTCACACCGTACGGCCTTTTACACCTAGTCTTTGTACATCTAACACCAGGTGTTGCGAAGAGCTAGTAGTGAGGATATGCTGTTACTGTGCTACCTCTGTATCTGCATATGTATAACCGGTATAACCGCCCTTTGGCGTAACACACCAGCTTCACAGGCATGCGGCGCGGTGGCAGCTGGCTACATCACACCTAACTTTAAACATTGTTTAAAGTTATCTTCTTCTTCTTCTTCTTCTTCTTCTTCTTCGATACTCTCTAACCACCCCTACTGGGGTATCACTGAGAGGGGGGGGGGGTGCGACGGACTATGGCTGCGCGGCCAGAAGCCCGGCCTTGAAGGCCTCCACTGTCTGGGCTTTTACAAGCTGGCCCGATAACTTGTTCCACTCATTTATCGTTCTTAGGAAAAAAGAAATACTAAACAGTCTGTTTGGCAGGTATTGTT
>NW_017804187.1:803128-840911 GCF_001625305.1 Branchiostoma belcheri | reverse complement strand
GTAGGAGTGTTTGTGTGTGTGATGACTAGAACTTCGGAATAACACCGCTCGAGTACAGGCTGTTAGGAGTTTTGACACGACCCCCTCTTCTTTTTGTGGCGTCTTTTTGAGAGGCTGCACCGAAGCGTTTGGAGTTCTGACACGGTCCCCTCTTTTTTGAGAGGCGTCTTTTTGTGAGAGGCTGCTTCACCGAAGCGTCGCACGGTTTGATTTTTGTGCTGCACTACCGGGCCTGTTGTGGGATGCGCTTTGGTTGATTCCTGAGTGGTGCAGTACGTATAAGTGTGCCTGGCTTTCTACCTAACGCGTGGATGGGAGGAAGCCCTACCGTCGTCCCGGTGATACATTAGGTTGTAACACGTCATCACAGGCCTCCCTGCATCCTGCCAGCTCGTCTTCTCGCCAGCTTTGCTCCGAAAATCCTCCCAGCGAGCGGCTAGGATCGGATCGGACGTACTCGGACTGTCTGTTCTACCGGTTATACACCATCTCTGCGGTCGCCTGTTTACCCTTGACCTGTGGAGTATTGACCCGAATTTGTTCCCGGTTTCCTCTCGCGCTCTCACGTCTGTGTGTGCACACTCACTTCTCCTCTCACTCACAGCGCGCCAGGCAACGCCACGCAGTGTGTCTGTATCAGTGCAGCCGCACGTCGGAATAACAACAACAACAACAACTACTACTACAACAACATTCACGGAATGTTTTTCGCGGAGGCCCCGGCTGCTGGTGAACCCTCTCAGGATTCCTCCCAGGATTCTGGCAGCGGGTTTTCCACCACAGACTTTCCTCGGAATTCTTCCTCTTCTAACGACGAGGAGTCAGGAAGGGAAGAGCGCCAGGCGAGCTACAGTTTCGGGCCCAGGCAGAGGCCACAGGGAGGGTCTCACTCGTGCAGATGCAAGGCCGGCATGGAACCGCATTTCCACTTCGACGATTACGGTAAAAAAAATTCCGCACACACTTCCTGCAATTCACACCACAAATAACAACAGCGCTTCAGCTTTCAGCACCATGGACGGCGACACTGTAAGGTAAGTGGCATGCAGGGAAACGCCGGGGACAGAAGTTTTACCAGCGCCCCCAACTCCCTCCCCTTACCCACACACCGGCCCTACAGGCTTACAACAGAGGAATAGGATGCCAATTAGCTTTCTTACAACGAGGAGTAAAGTATATTCCCATATTGATCAGTGCTTTTGTTCCGTCCCGTCTGCTTTTATATAAAAGCGCGGGTTGGCACTGAATGCACGGGTTTGACGATCCGTCGCCGCCTCTATATATGACTGTATTTACAACAGGGGTGTATTTTCCCCCATCTTCCCACCACCACTATATCGTGGTTTACAACAAGCCGATGGTAAAAAGGACCGCCCGATCCCCACCGCTGCAATTAGCGGAAACATATTGTACTTTTATTCGGCGGCGGAGCAACAGATGCAGTCGGGAAGATAAGGTTATGCCGGGCGGGAGGTCCATGGATCATCTGCGCGAGGCTGAAAAACCCCGTCCCTCCGTATATATATATTTTAATTTTTTTTTCAATTTCTTTTATTGCACAATTTCAAATGTAGATCAGCAGGGGGAGAATAACTACTACCCCCTGAATTGAGTACCATTTGTCACATTAAAAAATTGTGAGAATACATGGACATCTAAATGAGGTATATAGTAGGGAAGATTCATTCCTCAAGCTAACCGACATCTTGCACGCCACAGTTGTCCCCCAGTAAGGCACCTGGAGCCGCATAGTTCCCGTTTTATTCAGTCTGTCACACGGCCGGTTTCGCCTGTGTGGCTTCTTCAAGTGTACAAAGGCTAAAACCCCCGTCCCTCCGCGAAACGACGATCCCTCCCTCTGGGGGCGCCCCTTCCCCCATCTTTCCCCGTACGGCCAAGCTTTGGAATTCCCTCCCTGAGAATTGTTTCCGGATTCCAACCAACCTACAATGCCATCTCTTGACATAGCCATGTTTCTCTCATATTTCTAGTTCAATGCCGAGAAGTGGTCGTATAGGCCTCGCATTGAACTGCTCTGTTAAAAAAAATCCCTCACAGCATGGCCAGGGCTCGAAATACTGGATGAAATTTGGAGCTGTGCACCCATTTTGTTTTTTTGTGGTTGCACCAATGCACCCAAATATTTTTGTAGGCATTTTTGTACATATTAAATGTATAATAGTATACAGGATATGCTTTGCATCTAAGTGTCAGAAAAATACTAATAATATAAATAATAAAAATAATACAATCTTTGCTGTAGTACGGGGAAATACTAGTTTCTGAACACCTCAATTCTCGGTTGATAACGCGCGTTGTGACGGAAAGCCCGTCCTCGGCGCGGCGCAGGGAGACAGCCATCACCGCGCGCCACGCCCCCACCATGCGCCGCCACGCCCCCACTATGCGCCGCCACGCCCCCACCATGCACCGCCAATTTAAGAAAGTAAAGGCTGACTTCCAGGCGGCGTAAATCTGTCGCGGCCGCTCCGAAAACAAATGGCGAATCAATCCCGATGCAATAGAAGCTCTCGTGGTTAGTCCTCAATGCGTTTACCATAAGACGACATCGACGTTTTCAGTGGTGAAGCCTGTGTTACGTCGCTTCGTCATGCTGTGGATTTTTTGGGTGCACCATTTAAAATCTTACTTCTCTTCTAATATTGAATCTGAAATGGTAGCTAAATATTAAACAAGTACTACCATAAGACGACATCGACGTTTGTGTGGCGAAGCCTGTGTCACGTCGCTTCGTCATGCTGTGGATATTTTAGGCGCACCATATAAAATCTTACTTCTGAAATGGGCGCTAAATATTAAACAAGTACTACAGCAAAGGTGGTACTTCAGTCACTGAGGGAAGCTCGTGGATACTAGCTGAAACGTCTGTCCGTTTCCAAAAATCATATCCTGTTGCTTGAGTAAATGCTTTTTGGCGTGTCGTATTACCTGGATGTCTAACCTTCAAGGGCGGTTATACCGGCTATACAGATACAGATACAGAGAAGCTCCCCTTGCCGGGGTGTGTGTTCGACCGGAAGGTAAACGTCCCTTCCGCGTCCTTCCGCGTACGTCCTTTCAACAGCGGGACGACGATTATATATTTCACGACCGATTTGCTGAATGATAGCGATACGGGAAGCGGTGATCGTGCCAACTCCCCTGCCGTCCTCATAGCACCGTGAAAGCGAAATGAGTTATAGAAATCCCCCCTCCCACTTTGCACGATTGGAAAAGGAAGACGCGAGAACCTTTAGCAACCCAATTGTGTGTGTGATTCTCGGTGCACGCTGACGTATAATAGAGCTGACGTATAATAGAAGTAAATAGGTGTAAAAGAAGACGGAATGGCTAGAATAAACGCAAGCTTTCCGTGCAGGTTCCGTCCTAGAACATATGACGTAAAGAAGTTATAAAGGTACCCAAAAGAATACGGAAAGGCCAGAATAAACACATGCTTTCCGTGCAGGATTCTCGGTAAAGGACGCGGAAAGAGAGTGCTTAACTACGCCTTTAAGCATCTGCAAGTCGCGGAAAGGCACCGTGAAAGTGGGAAAATAAATGCCCTTTCCGAACTCCCGGAAAGTCCACGTTAAGGCAACCTTTACGTTCACGTTTAGGGGTCGTAAAGGTGCAGAAAGTGGGAAGAAATGCGGCCTTTACGCCGAGTTTAAGCGTGCTTAGATACCACTTTTCGTGCCGTCGTGCAAAAACCTTTACTGGCCCAATTGTGTGTGTGATTCCCGTGCGCGCGCTGAGGTATAATAGCCTTGGTGTTTTTGCTCATCTGCTGAAGGACACGACTTGTCCAATCGTGCAGGATCCACGCCCCGTGCTGAGGCCGGCTAAATTGGCAGGCAGCCTTCCAGATCCAGGGCTCGAAATACTGACTGAAAATTGGCTGAAAATTATAAAATACTTTTTTGGGGGAAAAAGATTTTATTATTTTTCTGACAAATCCAGAGAATATCCTGTATACGTACAAAAATATTTTTCGTGCACCACTGAACCCATAAAAAAAAATTGGGTGCACAGCTCCAAATTTGGGTGAACAAAAATATTTTGCGTGCACCACTGCACCCACAGAGAAAAATCTCAACAACTGGTTCACATGCATAGAAAAGTCCTGAACTGTTCTAGACCAAAAAACCGCTTCTCTTACAGTCAACCTTATGGTGGATTCTTGGTGTCCAGTGCACCTATCCCCAAGAATGAATTCCGAGCCTTGCAGATCATTCCCGCAGCCTCAGAACTTACGGCACCTGCAGATGAGTTAGGGCGCGAATGCCCAGTTCATCAATCCCTGAACCCTTCATCATATCGCCTCCCCTCCACCGGTAGATAGGAACGGCGCCATTATGAGTGTGTATAGCGCCTTATTTGCTGGATGTGGATGATGGATGTGAGTCTGTAGGAAATCGTTGCGTGCCTGATGGAGGCCTGTGGAAAGGTATTGGCCCTGCAGGGAACTCTTGACAGACAACTGGCAGCAGATATCCCGCCGCAGTCTGCAGATTTATAGTCTATTATAGCGTCAAGTGTAGCTATTGACGTCTGCGTAACGGGCAGTACTTCTTATGCCACTATCGGATCCAGAACCGTGCTTGTCTAGTTCTATGCCTGAATGGGTTAGGGATATAGTCTCAACGTATCCAAGAACCAAACTAGATTTGTCCCAGGTTCTGTTCTGGATACGCGTGGATTAATCAGAACCGTGACTGTCGAACTCTATGCCTGAATAGGTTGGGGATATGATCAGGCACGGTTTTGGATAGCCTTAGCATATGCAAGAACGTAAATTTGCCCCAGGCACGGTTCTGGATACGCGTGGACTATCCAGAACCGTACGCGTGTCTGTTTAGCTCTCTGCCTGAATGGGTTAGGGATAGGATCATGCAAGTTTCTGGATATAAAGTCCCTGCGTATCCAAGATCGTAGGAGCCAAGGGACTGACAATGCCCCAGGCACGTTTCTGGATACGCGTAGACCATCCAGAACCGTACCTGAGCATGGTATTTGGATAAAAACACGTCCATCTGTCAATGTCGGGATAACTCGCCTCCCTTCCCGGCAGACCCGGAACACAAACTCTATGAGTTACGGCGCGCCGTGCTCGCTACATTGACATGACGTCAGCAGACGTAGGGCCGTGACGTAACCGCTTTGTTCCTTGTGACGCCAGAAGAGTTTGGGCCTCAGCCATGACACCGCCGCCCGGCAGCCGTTACCGACGTGCTGGCACGTCTCATTTCTTCTGCGCATTCTGTATCTGTACCTGTATCTGTATAGCCGGTATAACCGCCCTTCGGCGTATACACACACAGCTTCGCAGGCACGTGGCGCGGCGGCAGATAGCTATATCACACCGAACGACTTGTTATACACTCAATCTTTGCACATTTAATTGCAGGAGTTGATTAAAGCTTTCTAGTGTGCTTGGTGGCAACGATTTCCAGTCTACGATAGTTCTTGGGAAATACGAGATTTTGAACACCTCAATTCTTGATTGATAACTCTGATATTTGAAGGCATGACTGTTCCTTGTTCTTTTCTGGGCTGGTATCAGATACTTAGAAGTTGGTGCGTCCACCAGTTTATTAGTCATTTTGTACATCATGCACAGTCTAGTCATTCTTCGTCTGTCACATCTCATTTCTTGTGCGCATTAGGCCATGTTGATTTGATTATATGGATGACATCCACGCGCGCATGAATTTTCGGCCGTTTCCAAAAAAATAGTTTTCAACCATACTGTAAATCGTACAAAACAGCCGCAAAATGAGCAAATATAAACCGTACGTTGCAAAAAAAAAATATTTAAAAACGGTACCAATGTCGTAGAATGCCAAAATCAGACGAAAAAGACAAAAATGTAAAGAAATGAATTTGAAGAGTAGATTATTCGCTATGTGTCCTTCATGACCACGTAGATTTCATAATGAAAACAACTTTTTTTAGCCAAACTTTTTTTTATTCGCACGCTCGCATCAGTTTTGGGGTTCCCAGAGGATGTCATCCATATAATCAAATCAACATGGCCTTATATAAAGTCTCACGTGTCTAAGCTAACTACTTTTGCCGGAGTGGAGTGTCCCCCCTTTGAAATGCAAGTAAAATTGTTTCTTCTTGTGATCGTAATTAGCATTCTCGGTATTCTTAGCACCTGTGATCTAACAGTAGTTGGTTGAATGTCAGACAATCTCTGAACCTATAGAGGTGTCTTCAACAATCAGAAGAACGTCATGCTTTTGCCACAGTTGAGTGCCCTCCCTTTGAAATGCAAGTACAATTGTTTCTTCTTTTGATCGTAATTAGCACTCTCAGTATTCTTAGCACTGGTGATCTAACAGTAGTTGGCTTAACGCCAGACAGGATCTAAATCAAGAGGTGTCTGGAACAATCAGAAGAAACGTCGCAGCAGTAAAATTGTTTCTTCTTCTGCTCATAATTAGCATTCTCGGTATTCTTAGCACTTTTAATATAACAGTAGTTGGCTAAACGCCAGACGAACTATAGAGGTGTCGGGAACAATCAGAAAAACGTTTCAGCAGTTTTTGACCATACTTAAACCATACGTAAACCGTACAAAAAGAACAAATATATGCCGTATGTTGCCAAAAAGGATTACAAAAAAATCTGCATCTGTATCGGTATAGCCGGTATAACCGCCCTTCGGCGAAACACACCAGCTTCTGTATCTGTATAGCGGGTATAACCGCCCTTCGGCGTAACACACCAGCTTCCGTATCTGTATAGCCGGTATAACCGCCCTTCGGCGTAACACACCAGCTTCTGTATCAGAATAGCCGTTATAACCGCCCTTCAGCGTAACACACCAGCTTCGCAGGCACGCGGCGCGGCGGCAGCTCGCTATATCACACCGAACGACTTGTTACACTCAATCTTTGCCATACCTAGAGGTGTCAGTAACAATCAGAAGAACGTCTCATGATCAGCAGTTGCCCCCCCCGCCCGGCTCCTGACGCCAACTCCCAGCCGCAATGTGCCATTAGGAAGACTATTAGCGAACCCTCACAAGTCACTAAAGGGAAAGTATGTTCCATCGCGGGGTAATGCCATTAAGACGGGAGTATAATTGGGTTAGTGTGGAGACCAGGTAATGAAGAGAAGGGACCGGGAATGCTATTTATACTGGCTTAGTGGGAGGGAGGGGATTTCTGATCCATTACTGAAAACACTAGCAGCGCTGCTGATGTGGTTTCAAAGTTCTCCCTGCGCGAAACCTGGGCTGGCGTCTCACATTTAGGCTATTTTTCTTGAGTATTAATTAAAGAGAGGGGGAGGATCTTAGATTTTTGGGATTCATTCCAACCAATTATTTTTTTATCGATTAAACGTAAAGAGGAACCAGGCACAGTGGAGAAAAACTTCATCAACTAGACAGTAGAGAATAATTCTGTAGAATATAAACGACAACAAGTGGAAAATAAAAATTTAAACAATTGAAAATCAATTACAATTGCAAGCTCAGAAAATAATACAACATTTGGGTCCTTTACTTTACATCTTCCCAGACGGCTAACTGTAGGAACTTTGAAACTTCTAACTACAAATTTAAACAATCAATATAAATTACAAGCTTAGACCAAATAATATAATATTTGGGTTCTTTCCTTTGCATCTTCCCAGACGGTTAACTGTAGAAATTTTGGAGACTCAAACCACGCAGCGTTATTTTCAACTTTGCAGCAAGGCGTTAACTATAACATGACAGATAGCGCACATGTTTAACTGGAGTGGTGTCTTTTATCAGCTTCTTTCATACGCCATATAATGAACAGCTGCAGCTTTCCAAACCTGCTCGTTGTGGTGTACAACTCGTGTCAAGCTGGGGAACTCGCATCTCCCAACATGTCCCCTTAGATGTGCACGGAATTCACAATGTTTTTGTTCCCTCCCCACATACAAAATAGTGTTATGATATGAATCTTTATTGCATGCTCTTGTCCAAGTGGGCTAAATGCACAAATGTGACCAAATGTGGTCGAGAGGATTTAAAAAAAATTGGTATTGCATACTGGAACGCTTTATTCTAATGCTAAGTGGTAGGAGTCTATATATTACAACAATACTATATACTACCTATCATATATTACGCGAAGCTGGTGTGTAACGCCGAAAGGCAGTTATACCGGCTATACATGTACAGATACAGATCTACTGTTAGTTGCCCTTTCCTCTTCCTTTTTGAAACATCTGGAAACATAATTACATAGTTTGTCTACTATACATTCGTTCTTGCATGGCATGATATGACTTCGTGATATCTACATTCTATACCTGTACAGCCAGATGCAGCATCTGCCTCTTTCCGTCCCGTTATAATTATCGCCTTTGTTTTCCTTATTGTGTCCGCCTACTGAATGACAGTTAATGTTATAGCAGAATTGTAAGTCGTGATGGTAGTGGTACGTGATTCTATAGGATTCATAACTTATTTTGATTCTTATTTGTACTGTATAATGCTAATAAGTCTGAGATTTAAACTACATATTTGTGTAAGGAAACCGTAATTCAGCACTGGTGCTGCAAAGTTTTTCTTTTATGTTGAATAAACCATTCTCTCTCCCTCTGTCTCACATACAAAGTATGATATTACTTTGTGATATCAACATTCCATGCCTGTACAACCAGATGCAGTATCTGATAATGTCTAGGAACAGAATCTGATATCTCCCGTAATTTCACCGTTCCGTTATCGCCATTGTTATCATGTAATGTAGCAGGAAATGCCTTAATCTGCTGCACAACTGACGTGAAATGTCATTGCCATTCCCGTGCGCGTCACACATCCGATTAATTAGCGCTGAACATCTTAAATCTCTTCGCAAATTTGTGTTCTCTAATTAGATCCGCCCGGCGTGTTTTGTGTGGGTTTAAAGGCACACACTGTGATTTCAGGCAGCAAAACTTGAAATATTCTTAATAAGGCAATATTTATGTGGGTTTAAAGGCACAGCATGTGATTTCAGGGCAGCAAAACTGAAAATATTCTGAATAAGGCAATCTTTGTGATATTGACACGTACTGCTTCACATTAGCACATTTCGAATCAGCATTTCATACTTATGGTATTCAAAACTGCAGAAACTAAACCCAGAATGTGTCCTTTATTTTCTGGGCGGTACCGTAAAAATCAGCCAAGGGCTGTTCCAGTTCGTCAGAATTTTGAGCATCTATGAACGTCAAAATAGATTGGGTTGTTTCGATAGTGTGGTTTCGACTTAGTATGTAGATAAGTGACTAGAATATTGGTTTCCAAGCCCTAAAACTGCACTGGATGTCTAACAATAATATCTGTACATGTAGTAATATTTGAATTGTTACTGCTACACGACATTCCCTTACAAAATACGCCTCACCAAAAATCGTATCACTCCCAGAGCAAGATTTATGTACGGGTTTTGCCGACGCTATCAGGACTCTCCTAGAGTCGTGTTATTAAACCTGGCCAGCTTCCGGACTGAGAGGTGTTTGTGTTTCCGCTGGTTTGTATTCTGGTGTCGCAAAGGCTGATTACGGTTCCCCTTACACTAACAATCCAGCGGACTGGAAACCAATCTAACACTGCAGATATGTACACAAGGCCGGCTATACCCGCGCCTAATGCATTATAGCACTCTGCGTGCCGCACTATACAGCAGCCGTGAGACAAATATAAAAACAACGACGTCTCTCTAAAACATCCGTGAGACAACTATAAAAACTTTTCTCTATTCTCTCAACAACGTAAAATGACGTGATGTGATTTAAGAAAGAGTTCCGTGCGTAATGAAGAGACTTGCAGACTTTCCGGTAATTTTTCTGACGTAGTTTATTAATGATGACGCACTGCCGAGGGTTCACAGGAGATGACGTCACATGACGTCATAGGGGCTCATCAGTTTGACTTATTGGTGGAAGAAAGTTGTTAGGCTTGGTTAGCTTCTATTTGATCAACTGACTCTTCCTGCGTTCATTAAGGTTTCTGCTATCAATCTAGATAACTGTAGTCTACGCCCTATGAGGCCACTGTGCGTCTAGGAATATCTTTATCTTGTACTTGTCATTATATCTTTATCATTATTTCTAAAAAAAACGAGATCCCTGGAGAAATTGGTGACTGCAGCTGGGAAACTGATGACACCAGGTGCTTGCGAGACCACGTGACCTAGTCCACTGGTTATTTGACTCTGAAGAAGATTCCAGTTGGGCATTCAGTACTTGTATGAGCATACTGCTCACCATACCATCCCGTTGCCGTATAACTTCAAACCCTGAAGAGATTCATTTGCCACGTACAGTTACAGTTACTAGAGATTCTTTCAGCAGTGACAAGTTTTGAAAGGTAAGAGTGTTAACCTCCAAATTTTCGATGACTATCAGTCCATCTTGTACACGGAGTGGCCTAGTCTCCGTGAACAAGATGGACTGATAGTCATCGAAAATTTGGAGGTTAGTACTCTTAACCTTCAAAAACATGTCACTGCTGAAAGATCTGTATCTGTATCGGTATAGCCGGTATAACCGCCCTTCGGCGTAACACAACAACTTCGCAGGCACGCGGCGCGGCGGCAGCTAGCTATATCACACCCAACGACTTGTTACACTCGGTCTTTGCACATTTGATTACAGGAGTTGTTTAAAGCTTTCTAGTGATGATGCCCCAACTGTGCTTGGTGGCAACGAGTTCCAGTCTACAATAGTTCTGGGGAAACTTCAAACCCTGAAAGTTTCATGTGTAGGAGAGCTGGCGCAGTGACCTCTACCCTGCCGGGAGACTACAGATTATTCCACCCGATCACACAGGCGTCAGTATATCTCTACTGCACGCCTTATTCAGCTTCTATTCCCCACTTTGAGAACCCACCTTTGGCATTGAGTATTGAAGACGGTGAGCAATGGAGGCCTTTGCTCATCCGGCTGTGCCGTTCAGAACTTCTTCTCTGCCTTGAAGATTGGGATCAATACTGCCTTATTGCTGCAAAAGAAGCCATTAGATGACGATAACCCATATTACAAACGCCGTATATTCTGCCAATACTGCTGCCTTAACGCTTTATAAGTTTAACTCGGCAGAATCCAGTGAGCTTTATACTGTCTGCTGAACTTTAATCTAAAAAGTTCTGTAGATCACGAACTGACCTTCACGTCTCCCTGACGGTTAAATGTGCGGCCGGAGATTTTTATCGGCCTTTTCTCCATCCTGTCTGAAGTTCACCCGCCCAGCAGGTGAGGTTGCTTCCTGCTGGGAGACGGTAGATAGGAAATGGCCCCGCGTTTGGGGTTACATGAAGAGTGCCCAACATACTAATGATCTGTCAATGGTCTTTCAGGGAAGACCTAGGTGATTTTCATTATGTTTCAATCATCTCCAAGATTTTTCAACCATCTTATAGATCATTCAATCATCTCCAAGACCGTTTAACCATCTCCAAGATTTTCCAACCATCTCGAAGATCTTTCAGTGATATTCAAGCCCTTTCAATGATATTCAAGATCTTTCAACTATCTATTGACTATCATAAACTTACCACCAGTTCCTTCAACCAGACTATGCTGTTCACAACCTATTCACTGCTAATTTGACATTCTGAATTTGAGCCACCCGGCAGGTGAGGTACTAGTAGCTTCCTGCTGTGAGAGGGTAGATAGGAAATGTGGGAGAGGGTAGATAGGAAATGGCCCCACGTGCCGGAAGGACGGACAGGTCGTTACCGCAGTGGTCAAACCTTTGCAGACAGACCTTGCAAAGTCCTTGGAAACGTGTCCTTAAGTTGGGGTTACATGAATGGGAAACTATCGAGTGTCCAGCATTCTGATGACCTGTTAATGATCTTTTATGTAGAGAGCACACAGTGATCCACAATGTCTTTTAAATATCCTCGAGATCTTCCGATGATCTCAAAGATTTTTCAATGATCTCCAACAATCTCCAACATCTTTAAACAACCTCCAAGATCTTGCAACGATATCTAAACTCTTCAATGATCCTCTATGACAATATCTTTCGATGCTCTTCAAGACCTTTCAATGATCTCCAAGTTCTTTCAATGGTAGAAGATCTATTGGCATGGTAGGTGAGGCCGTTTCCTGCTGGTAGACGGTAGATAGGAAATGGCCCCGCATGCCGGAAGGACGGACAGGTCGTTACCGCAGTGGTCAAACCTGTACAGGCAGACCTTGTAAAGACCTTAGAAACGTGTGTCCTTAAGTTGGGGTTACGTGAAGAGTGATTAGCATTCTGATGACCTGTCAATGGTCTTTTAGGGAGCATCTAGTGAATTTCAATGTGTTTCATTGATCTTCAAGATCTTTTAACTATCTCCATGATCTCTCAACCATCTCCAAGATCTTTCAACCATCTCCAAGATCTTTCAACTATCTCTAAGATCTTTCAACCATCTTTAAGATCTTTCAGTCATTTCCTAGATCTTTAAATCATCTCCAACATCTTTTAATCATCTTCAAGCTCTTTCAAAGATCTTCAATGTCTCATTATGATATCTAAGTTCGTTCAATGATATACGAACCTTTCCATGATCTTCAATGTCTTTCAATCATTTCCAATATCTTCCAGTGATAGAACTTATATTGGCTGTCACAAACCTACCACCAGTTCCTTCCACCAGGCTATGGTGTTCACAACCTCTTCACTGCTAATTTGAAATTCATATAGTCCCAAGTCGTTTGACCTGTGTCGCGTAAAAACTGGCACTGCGACCTTTTCCGGGAACGGAATCGATGCAATCTTCCCGGAGCAACAGTGAACAGTAAGGCGTGTAAAGACTTTCACGATGTTTCACTGCGTTCCCCGGAACGAGTGCCTCCCTGGAATCTCCTCGCGATGCGTTAGCTCCGGCGGCGCGCGCGGGCTCTGACACAATTTCACACTTCAGGGGTGACATTCCGCAGTTTCACCCCGCATCGTGGCCGTTTGGCAGCCTCTGTTGTCTGAGGATCGTGCGGAATATGATGATTGTCAGGCGCGGAATCGTGCCAGGTTCTGGTCACGCTGATGTTTCCGTTATGGCAGCCACGGTTGATATCGTGCGCGTTTTCCTGCCGATTATGTCTGAGAGTGTACTTTAGATGGTGCAGAATACTGGAATAATTGGTATTGGCAATCGTAGCTATAGCATCACCTTGTCACAGATTTCTGCTGGTGATGCACCCACGGTTGATCTTCGGGAACTGAACAAATTCATTACATATCATGTGCTTTTGCCTGCCGATTATGTCTGAGAGTGTACTTTAGATGGTGCAGAATACTGGAATAATTGGTATTGGCAGTCGTAGCCATAGCATTATCCGGTCTCAAATATCTCCACGGTTCATCTTGGGGAACTCTGCCAAATATTCTGCGAATGTGCTTAACTGTTGGAGATGGTGCGAATATAATTGGTATTGGGGCAATACTAGCATCATCTGGTCACAGATATTCTCCTGGCATTGCATCCAGAGTTGATCTTGAGGAACTCTGCCGGTGTGTCTGCATGTGTACTTTAACGTTGGAAATGGTACCGAATATAATTGGTATTGGGGCAATACAGGAATCACCTGGTCACAAATATCTTCTGGTATGGCATCCACTGTTGATCTTAGGGGAGGTGAACAAACTCATGTGCGGTTTCCTGAAAATTATTTCTATGAGTGTACTTTACTGTTGGAGATGGTGCCAACATAATTGGTATTGGGGCAATACTAGAATCATCTGGTCACACATAGCATATCTTCTGGTATTGCATCCACGGCTGATCTTGGGGAACTATACAAATCCATTATATATCATATGCGTTTGCCTCCGATTTTCTCTGCGAGTGTACTTTATTGTTGTAGACAGCACAGAATATATTTGGCAATGGGCAATCAATCCTACCATGATCTTGTCACAGATTGTTCTGGCATTTCATCCACGGTCTTTGTAGTTATACTTTGTTGCTAGGAATCGTACTGGGTATGATTGATATTTGGGCAATACTGGCATCATTTGACCACAGTATTACACAAATATATGCTGGCATTGCATTCGCGATCTTTGTAGTTGTACTTTGGTGTTGCGATCGCACTCGATATGACTGGAATGTGGCCAATACTGGCATCATTTGCCGGGGTTGTGAATTTGGCTGTTGAAGCCTTGGTGTTCGTTGCTGTTTGAGATTGGTCTCAAGGGGTATGATTGGCATTACAAAATCTTTTGGTTACCAACCATTATCAGTTAGTGCAGGACTGGCCGATTCTTTGTGTGGTGCTGTGAGGATTATATGCAGATGTATAATTCTGCGTGTTTTTGGTCACAGGAATCTTCTCATGGGTATTACAGTTACGGATATCCGGATGATCTGGGGAATTTTCGCGCCCAACCCTTTCATGTGTTCTTAGCTGTTTGCAAGAGACAAGGTGGTATCGCTTTAGGCATGAAAATCCTACTATCATCCTTTCTCGAAAATCTTCTCTGTTATTGCCACTTATTTTATTCACGGCTTATTCTTAGGACCTCTCCGTGGTGTGGAAGATTGTTGAGGAATATGGTGATTGGTTCGAAGTATAATCCTTCAATCTGCAGCCAACAGAAATATTTTGCCTTATTGGAGTCGCGGGAAATGTTCTTTGTCTAATTCTCGGAACTCCTCACTGCTGTTCCCACTGATTCTATTCACGGCTTATTCTCAGGACCTCTCTGTGGTGTGGAAGATTGTGGAGAATACGGCGATTGGTTCGAAGTATAATCCTGCAATCTTCAGCCCACAGAAATATCTTCGCTTATTGGAGTCGCGGGAAATGTCCTTTGTCTAATTGACCCCCGGGGAGGATATTCAATCCGCGCAGTTCCCGGCAGAGGCGATCGCCCCTCGATCTGAGGACTGCTCAATCACTGTTTGGGACGTGCTTTAGGGACTGGGACGCTGCACTCCGGCGTAATTGAAACTCTCGCATTAGCCAAACTCGGCTTTCGGGAGAAACACCAGCCTAGAAAATAACAAGAAACAGTAATGCCTTCAAATATCAGAGTTATCAACTAAGAATTGAGGTGTTCAAAAACTCCTTTTTCCCACAGAACTATCGTAGACTGGAAGGGCGGTTATATCGGCTATACTGATACAGATACAGAGCACTGCAGACGGCATTGCGATAGAATGATGGGGTAGGGTGGCTGGTTGGGTTAGAATGGCAGGGCTCTCAAGGATGCTTCCCCTCTCCCCCAGTTCCCGGCAGAGGCGATCGCCCCTCGATCTGAGGACTCCTCAATCACTGCTCGGGACGTGGTTAGGGACGGGGACGCACCACTCCGGCGTAATTGAAACTGTCGCATTTGCCAAACTCGGTTTTCAACCGCTTTGTGCGAGAGAAACACTGCAGACGACATTGTGATAGAATGGTTTTAAAAACTTGCAGGGCTTCTTTCCTCCTCCTCATGCACACTGTTTTTTCTTGTTTTGCATATTTGTATAATGTTCGTCTTTTTTATTTGTGCAAATAAATAAAAATAACTGGTAGGGGAAGGGTCTTGAGTGGCTGGTTGGGTTATAAAAGCGTTTAAAAACATACTACATTCACAGCGAAGTCAGAGACTATATCCACAGTTTAGTCAGAGTCTTTACCGTCCTATGTATCTGTTAAAACCAGCTAGTAATGACTACTCACGTGTTTAGGGACGCGGAAGCACCACTCACGCGTAATTGAAAATGTCGCGTTTGTCAAACTCGGTTTGTGCGAGAGAAAACACTGCAGCCGGCATGTAATAACTTGCTTAACTTGCTTCAGCCCGGTCCTTTCAAAAAGAATTAGCAGGAGATAAGGATAAATATTTTGTTTTACTAAACTAAACTAAAACAGCCCTAATTTGCTGATGAAAAGATAAATGAATAAGCCATTCTACTGCTCCTTGTCTTTGCCCAAGCCCCCCTTAACTTGCTTCAGCCTATCCTTTCAGAATGAATTAGCAGAGGAGATAAGGATGGATGTTCGGTGCAAATTTCAGAATGAATTATATGAGACAAAGATGGCTATCTTGTACCAAAATGAAACAGCTCTAACTTGGCCCTAACTTGCCTTTGCCCAAGCCCCCCTTAACTTGCTTGAGCCCGGTCCCTTCAGAATGAATTAGCAGAGGAGATAAGGATGGATGTTCGGAGCTATCCACGGACAGGCGGAACAATCCGCCCCCGGGCTGACCCCAGAGTCCTCTCCAATAAACCAGTGATGAAAGATGGAACAGATGAACGCCGTGTCAAGGTTCCGCAATTGTGACTTCAGATTTAATCAGGAGCGGGTAATGTTGCCGAATCTCGCCTGAGTCCTTAGGCGCCAATTAACGTGATAACTGTGGGGATGCCTCATTCAACCCTCAGGCGTTATCAGCAAAAAGGTCGGAGGGCAATGGCATCTATCACAGAAGCTTAGGTCAGGATGAAATCTTCTCAAACACTGTTACTGTCAGACTGTTAAAGCCATAGGGGGGGGGCAAATTATGTTCAGTATTTTTCTGTTTAAATCTTTTTAATTGTGTTGTATTTTCAAATAAATTATTCAAAATAAACTGCAAGACGTTGGTTGATGGATACTACAGGTCTAAAGTAACTACTGTTAGTGTCCTGTTCCCCGTATAATGGTACATTCCAAAAAGTGGTCAGTTATTCTAATAATTGACCACTTTTTTCATTATTCACCACGTATGATGTTACGTAACCGATGGAAATGGAGGCTTCTCATTGGTCAATGATTGGTATATAATACTCGGTAAATCTGGTAGTGCCATGTCCCCTGTTTAATGGCACGGTCCAAAAAGTGGTCGGTTATTCTAATAACCGACCACATTCAATCTGCTTGTTTAGCGCAGCCCGGAGATATGTATGTTATGGTTGATGTATCGCCGACCGTCTCCTTAGCCGGAATAATTGCACGGGAAGGTCACCCACTTGTGCGGATACCATCCTGCTCTATATGAGTTCGCAACCCCCGTATTTATGGATGCATCTGGTTAAATGAATGGGCCCGTCAGCTGCAGCGCCCGCCCCCGAACCGCGCGTTTTTATTTTATTCATCAAAACATCAAAACATAACATGGACAGTGAGGCGCTGTTTTAACAAAATACAAAACAAAATACAATGAGCATTTAAATACACAAAGTTGACATATCAGTGCGCCGTGTTTCTGTTATGCTGAAGTCACATTTCCAAGCCGGAGCCCGGCCGAGTAGTTTGTGGGAACACAAAGTATGATGTTAAAGGCAGCAAAACATACATATGTGTATCATGTGTATTGTTTGTTGTGATTTGTATTGTGCATCAATTCAGTCGTAGAAAGGCTGCGACTGCTTGGGTACTGTTTGGACAATTAAAACCATTAAAAAAACTTTAAATCATAAGCATGATCTGTGCATCTTTTTTTCGTTCAATAAAACAGCCCGGCCGAGTACCAGCTTAGAATTGTGACTCCAACATTACGGTTGCTGGTGGGGGTGACAGTGTGTACGTAACGGCAGGGGTAGCGGCGTGTGACGCCAGGGTGACGGTGTGTGACGGTGGAGGTGACGGTGTGTGACGCGGCAATTTGGGGACGATGGCGGGTTTGTCCCCGCTACCAGAGGTGACTCCTGCGTCAGACAGCAGGTTGAAAAACATCATTAGCCTCAAAATTAGGCCTCGGAGCACGCTGTGTACCTTACAAATGTCATTAGCCTAAAAACCAGGCCTCACAGGAGGCTGTGTACCTTACAAATGTCTTTAGCCTCAAATCAGGTCTCGCGGCAGGCTGACATATCCTACCAACATCATTAGCCTCAAATTCAGGCCTCACGACAGGTTTGCACACCCTACGAAAATTTGGGACAAGAGCTCAAAATCATTAGCATAGAAATCAGGCATCATGGCCCGCGCAGCCTACAAACTCCAACAGCCTAAAATAGGGATTCACAGCTAGCACCAAAAGTCGAAAAATAATACCACCATATGCAATCATTTTGAAATCGACAAAACTGATAAAAACAAGGTGACACAGAAATTAATTAGCTTAACATGAGTTTTATTATAGCATGGTTACATGTCAGCGTTCAGCATAATTAGGAAGTATGATCTTCGTGATATTAAAAAGAAGACAGTCTACATATGGATGAGGAATAAAAAATATAGTTAGAGAGAGATAGAGGTAGACAGATGAACAGTAAAGAGTTATAGGCAATATTACGAATAGGGACAAAGATTGACAGAGGGAGGTTATATTAGATACAGAGATAGGGGCATGTCATATAGAGATATATTAGATATAACGTTATATTAGATAGAGATATTGGGACATGTCATGAAAGATGTATCTATATTCCCTCTGATGTCTAGGCCTGTTATCAAAGCTGATCCAGGTTTGCGGATGCCGAAGGTGGAATGTTGATAAATATATGCGCTGCTAAATGAGCTGGTTCATTCACAACTCACTCCGGGCTCCGCAAGCTGCCATCATGACTCGCTATTTCACGGTGTTTGCCGCTGGGTTGATTACGGTTTGTTTCCGTGCTGGGGTGTCAGGCTCTGTAGTTGTCTGATCGATATAGAAAGCCGTGTTCAGAAAGGTTCTGAACCGAAGTATGAAATGTTAAGACAGGCAAAAAATCTGAAAACACAAGTCTGAGTAGGCTTTCAAACGTCGTATTGCTAAAATGAACCTTTTGTGTTAGTCTGTGTAGGTTTGTTTCTGTGCTGGGGTGTCAGGCTCTGTAGTTTTCTAATCGATACAGAAAGCGATGTTCAGAATGGTTCTGCACTAATGTAGGCTATCATGAGACGAAAAAAAGCTTAAGATAGAAGTCTACGCAGACACACCAGCTTCGCAGGCACGCGGCGCAATGTTTAATTGTACAACTTCCAAATAAGCCCATCTACTGTGAGTAACATGTACACATGTAGGTGTGTGCAGTAGATCAGGCAGTAACGTTGATACATGTCTCCCATCCGCCGCCTTGGTAAAGAAGTGGACATTAAGTTAACGAGGGGTGAGAACCATTACCGAAATAGCGCGTGTGGAGGGACTGACAATGTTTTACCCGCGAGGAAGTTAGAGTTCCCGTTTGAGTAACAGTGATAATTATCTCCCACCAGTTCATTTCACTAGGTGGTTCAACCTACAATGGGTGTCTCTGGAAGACAGAAGAAAAATGTCCAGACTATGCATGATGTACAAAATGACTAATAAACTGGTTAAACTACTAAGTAGCTAATACCAGCACAGAAGAGAACAATAAATAGCCATGCCTTCAAGTACCAGAGTTATCAACCAAGAATTGAGGTGTTCAAAAACTCGTATTTCCCAAGAACTATCGTAGACTAGAAGTCGTGGCCACCAAGCACAGCATAATCACTAGAAAGCTTTAAACAACTCTTGCAAATAAATGTGCAAAGATTGTGTGTAACAAGTCGTTCGGTGTGATATAAGTAGCTGCCGCCGCCCCGCGTGCCTGCGAATCTGGTGTGTTACGCCAAAGACCTCGGTCTCTTTCTGACGTTAGTGATTCATTAGAGAGAATTCTGACTTCTGCGCGCTTAGAGTCCAGCATCGTTTTGTTCTTAAACACTTAACATGCATGATTAAATCAACAGAAAGGACTCGTACCTCTGTCCCTTTCTGACATTAGTGAATTATTAGAGAAAATTCTGACTCCGTAGCGCTTAGAGCCCAGCCTAGTCTGGTTCTTAAACACTTTACATGCAGGATTAGGGAGGCTGGGCCGGGCAGGACAGTGTTAAATCATCCCGGTCTGGTTCTCAAACACTTAATAAATGTACGCAGGAACAAATCAACACAAAGGGCTGTGCATTAACTTAGACCTCGGTCCCTTTCTGACGTTAGTGAATTATTAGAATTCTGAACGCTTAGAATCCTAGCCTGGTCAGGTTCTTAAACACTTTACATGCAGGATTAGGGAGGCTGGGCCGGGCAGGACAGTGTTAAATCATCCTGTCATCGCAGAAGCGCTTTTATCATCTTTAAATCGATGGTTTGATTTCCCCTGGCGATGGGAGACGACGGGAGAATAAGTTATGCAGCTGTTACCTAAAGCTTACGGCTTACTGCGATTCTAGCGTAGGTACGATATCGTATCGGGAACATCGTATACTTACAAGTGCAAGGCCGGGCGGGGGAGGGGGAAGAAACTTAGTTTGCCGGAAGGGAGGAAGAATCTAAACTGTTAACAGATGCTAGTTTGACTAGAAAGGTGGTTGGCCTTTGTGCATCCAAAGTTCTGAATACGGTCACACATGTTGGTCAAAGACCTAGAGCTTAATGCAAAGTCTTATTACATATTACGACCAGACACTATATAATGATCGTGCTTTCTCCCTAAGAAGCTTAAGTTAAGAAATGCATTTACTTTGATCGGAATGGTGCTTGGCCCTAAATTGGTGCTTTCGAACATGTAATTTGAAGTTCTGAATAAGTACATTCACAGATGTAGGCCAAAGATTCCGAGCCTAATGCAATATCTTATACAAATTACGACCAGGCATAGAATCCTCCTGCTTTCTCATTGCCTCCCTTTATCTCTAAGATTTACACGAAGCTCCCTAGCTACGTACGTACGTATAATTGGCCGCCCACCTGTTTGAATACTTAAGGATCCCTCAGGCATGGCTTAAGACCCGTGTCTTGTTCTTATCGCTTATAGGTTTCATGTTTGACAGTCTGGCTTCTCGTTCGTTGTCCTCTGTAACTGTAGACTATACCGACAGAAATGGAAACCATCAGAATTCTCCAGACTTCCAAGAGAGCTTTCATAGGGCGAAAAACGAAGATCTAGAATCTACAGAACCATGATATGTTGTTCACTTTCCACCATCATGGTGCTTTCAAAACTTCCACTTCTGACAGTCTTTACTTTCTTTGACACTGTACGTGCAATTATCCTTTGAGATTTTGCCTCACATCTACTAACTACTGAAGACTATACCGACAGAAATTGAAACCATCGGAATTCTCCAGACTTCAATGAGAGCTCCATTGCTTTCTTTACTTTCTTTGTACACTGTACGTGCAATTAGCCTTTGACGTTTCGCCTCAGATGTACTAACGACTGTTAGATCCAAAGACTACAGCTTCAGAAATTGAAACCATCAGAATTCTCCAGACTTCCATGAGCGAACGCCAGATGACATGATATGCTGTTCACTTTTCACGATGGTGCTTTTATAACTTCCACTTCTGACAGTCTTTTCCATCTAATAGCCTTGATTGAAGTTTTTGTCTCAACTCTACTAATGACTGTTCGGTCCGAAGACTACAGCAACAGAAATTGAAACCATCAGAATTCTTCAGACTCCCATGAATTACCGGCTCTTCCACTGTCTTCAAACAGAAGTCAAACCTTATCATACGTAGCACCTAATAGTTGACCGACAGTAGTTGTATGTTCTCCATTGCTTTCTATACTTTCTTTGACACTGTACATGCAATTAGCCTTCGAGATTTTGCCTCACATCTACTAACAACTGAAGACTATAGCAACAGAAATTGAAACCATCGGAATTCTCCAGACTTCCATGAGAGCTCCATTGCTTTCTTTACTTTCTTTGATACTGTACGTGCAATTAGCCTTTGAGGTTTTGCCTGAAGACTATAGCTTCAGAAACTGAAACCATCAGAATTCTCCAGACTTCCACCATGAGCGGGTGAGTCGGATGACTTATGGCACCATCTTCCGTTGAAGGGAAAATCCGCTCCCGCGAGCGGCACACTTAACTGGCCTCAATCAACTCTTATGACAGCCCCATTCATAACGGCCGTTAGGGTCAGGCGGTAATAGGTTGTCCTGGGGAGTCTGCAAAGGCTGCCTGTCAGACAGAGAGTTCGGCTGATCCATCTGGGCTAACCCCCATACCGGCAGGCATCCCGATTCGCGGGGAGGCCTTTTGTAGAATGGCTTAGGTGGTGGGAAAACGGAGAGGTAGGATCGACACTGTAAGGCTTCAGAAAGGGGCTGCGGAATGCAAGGACGTTTGTAATAACGCTTTTGTGTATTCCAAAGAAACAGTTACTCGAGAAACTTGATATACATAGTTTGAAGACAGTCAGACGTTTCAGGTAGCATCTTACACCTTTCTTCAGACACTGAACAACATATATCCAGTTGCTCAGGTAACTGTTAATTTCCAGTTGCTTGGGAGCCTGTAACTGAACTAAGTGGATGTCTAAACTTTACGTAACTATGTGCAAAGCTCTGACAGAACAGAGCACAGCATCAGCTAAATTTAGTGTTAAGTGCTTCACTAGGTATTGCTGTCGCAATTTGAAGTAGAGCCGGCAATTCATGGAAGTCTGGAGAATTCCGATGGTTTCATTTTCTGAAGCTATAGTCTTCAGACTGAACAGTCGTTAGTACTATTTGAAGCAAATCCTCAAAGGCTAATTGCATGTACAGCTTCAAAGAAAGTATAAAGAAAGCAATGGAGAACACAAAACTCACCGCGCCCGATGGAAGCTCTCATGGAATTCCGATGGTTTCAATTTCTGTCGGTACAGTCTTCAGTTGTTAGTAGATGTGAGGCAAAACCTCAAAGGATAATTGCATGTACAGTATCAAAGAAAGTAAAGACTGTCAGAAGTGTAAGTGTTGAAAGCACCATGGTGGAAAGTAAACAACATATCATGGTGCTGTAGATTCTAGACCTTCGTCTTTCGCCCGATGGATGCTCTAGATCTAATGGAAGCCTGGAGAATTCCGATGGTTTCAATTTCTGTCGGTATAGTCTTCAGTTGTGAGTAGATGAGAGGCAAAATCTCAAAGGCTAATTGTATGAACAGTGTCAAAGAAAGTAAAGAAAGCAATTGAGAACATACAACTAGTGCACAAGTTCATCTCAGATACATGTACCTTCAACATGATTTTAAATGTAGTTTTGCAACATCGTGCCCTAGGGCTAATTGCATGCAGATTGTCAAAGAAACTAACTACAGCAATAGAGAACATACAACTAATGTTTAATCAACTATAAAATACCACGTTGGCTAACAAAGTATGATGAGGTTTAACTTCTTCTTTGAAGGCACTGGATAATGAATAGTCCTGCGTGGGTTTTGTGATCTTCAGGAAAACAAAGACGCTACCCAATAGATCATTCCTATCGCGTAAAGCAATCAGTACCGCATTATAGACTGTGTGTGTGTTGACAGGAGATGTCTGGAGAGAGAAGCGGGTTAGTCTGATAACGGCATCCCGCCATGACAGGAGTGACACTGGTGTTATTAGACATCCACCCCGGGCGCCTTTTCTTCCCCCTGTCTTATTCTTCTTCTTTGCGTTCTGACAACTCCAAAGGGGTGTGACTGAGAGAGCATGGCAGGTCCCTACAGGCATCTATCGTATCCAGAACCCTGCCTATCTACATGCATCTCTATGCCTGAATGGGTCAGTGGTAGGATCAGGCACGGTTCTGGATAGTCTCTGCGTATCCAAGAACGCAGATTCGCCCAAAGCACGGTTCTGGATACGCGTAGACTATCCAGAAACGTGCCTGAGCATGGTTCTGGATAAAGCACGGTTCTGGATACAACAAGGTCATTATACTGTATAACCCTATGGCTAATTCCACTCTCTAATTGCATGTGAAAAATCTAAAACAACCTCTTTGTTGGCAAAGATTGGTTGACTGTTGGGGTCATGGCTTCCTATGGTTTCGTCTTTGGGCAGGTTTTATATAATAGGGTATTGATCAGTTAGCAATGCCTACGTTTAACCCTGTGCAGTTAGAATGTCGTTTTCGATCGTATAATCTTAGCATGAAAATCAAACTTGATCGATGGTAGGACGCCCCGAGTAGTCTTGCAAAGCTCCTAGTTTAGAAGCACTCTGCATGCCATGATTGGCTTACATAACGCCTGTATTAACATGCCTGTAGCGTATTCTGATAGCCTCAACCAGGCTTCGAGAGTTTTGGTTTCGGGAGCGGCAAACTGTAGCGGACCAACTTCCCTGGCATGTTACCTCCCTCTATTTGGCCAATTTCTCTTTCCATCCGCCCCCCGAAGCCTGGTAGAGGCTAATATTCTGCCAGCGTACACGGTCTATGCTCCCCTTACAATATTTCCCAGGTTCGAGTCCTGACATGCCACCGATCTTGTGCCATTGGGAATGGCACTTTACACGACTTTCCTCACGTCGCTCAGGTGAAAATGAGTATTGTCTTGTCCTCTGTGTTGGCGGCATTAATATATGAGTTGAAAAAAAAATTGAGTGTGCCGTCACCACGTCTTGTGACTACATGTTGGAATACAAAAAAATATTTTCCACGCTATGAAAGCTAAAAGCTAAAAGCAACCCGTGATGACACGGTTACAGTGTGTTCACAAAGCCGTCTGCCTGCTGTATACAGAGGAAACAATAAGAGACGAACGATCTCCATAACCCACGCGGAAACGAGCCCTCCATCCGTCAGCAAACCTGCTCGGTAAATGGCCATCTTAATTGCCTTCTTGGTCGATCAGTCATCTCTGTACCCACAGACCATGTTAACGGAATACCCGATACAAACCGCCGCTTCCTGTGGGATAATCATAGCCAGGTTATGGGCATCGGGCAGACTATACTTTGCCTGTTCCTTTAGTCTGATTATCTGTCGGTAAGGACATCACAGAAGATCTGACAAACAGTTTTCTCCAACATTCACGGTTTTCCGATCTTCTCAACGTTTTACATTTGAGTGCCGTTCTGGTCCCTCTCTCTCTCTTCATCCATGGACTGTTATGGGCTTCGAGCAGACTATAGTTTGCCTGTTCCTTTAGTCTGATTATCTGACCGTCAGGACACCACAGAAGATCTGACAAACTGTTTTCTGTTCTACTTAATGTTTATCCTGGGAAAGGACCGTATGTGCTACCCCTTTTCAAAACACCATCTACATATCATTCAAAGTCCATTCACCACGCCCACTAAAGAATTAATTACGTTAAGAGATGACTTGATGAACTGTGCTGTTGGTGGGAATCAGACGACTAGTCGATATCCGCAAGGCGGGAATTGATGGATGCATCACGAGATGCAGCATTGGACTTGTACCAGCACTTAAGGCTGTCCTCTCGTCAGCGTCTGAGTTCCACCAGACGCGTTACGTAATTACCGGGACTCACAACTTCACGTCTTCCGCGGTGAACATGACAGGAAGACGCTTAGTTACTGTCAGGTCCACTTACAAACAACATTGACAAGGCTACTGGCGCCCGCGGGTAAAATTGCACAGACGACGTACGAGGAACACTTTGAAGTGAAGCTACGTGACTACTGTGAGATCTACTCGATAGGAAGGGAAAGAGACCACTAACAGACCCCGATAGCTCTTGTCATAGACTGACCGTATAGATCCATACAAATACCTCCTAACCACAGTAAAGAAACGCAAGCTGAAGTGGTATGGCCACGTGAAGAAAGAGGAGCATGCAGGCAGCGGAAAAGATGAAGGATAATATTAGAGAAAGGACCGACACGACACTGAGTAAAACGTTAAGTAGAACAGAAAACCAAGAATGGTGGAGAAAATTAGTTGTCAGATCTTCTTAATCCCCAAGCAGATCATACGGTTGCAAGGCAGTATTAATTGGCCAGAGGAGTGTCTTCGGTTGCTGATGGGCACTCCTTAAAGTTAATCTAATTGTGCTTTGTAAAATACTGACTGTTTAATGTCATTGAAGCTATGATGTCGAGAGGTCCAGGAAGACTAGTCTTGCTCTTGGGCATACTACTAATGGATTTTTAATGAAGTCCCTCAAAGTCTGTCAACCCATTATCTGTATAACTTCTTGACTCCATTTACTTATTTCAAGTTACCAGACAATCTGCAGGTTTAGCTATCCAACTTGGCCAACGGAACATACTTTAGACATTCATTCAATCTTGATGGGCATTTCAAATCACCTGCCCTGTAACCTCATGAATTATAATCGTCAAATTTACTGTTGACCCCCTCCCCTCCAGTTTTAGAACAGACCGCGTGCTTTGCAGTTCCAATGCCCCGTGCAGGTCATTCTGACGGACCTACTTGCCCTCTATGAAAGTTCTTACTGCACACCGACACTTCCATCTAAAGCCATGGACTTCTCGCCTTCTTTTGAAACATGTACTGGTAAGCAGCCATGGCAGACATTGTCTGGCCATTTTCTTGCATGTTGCTTTTTCCTGCTGATTATCTACTGTCTTCTGATTGCCGGAGTTGTTTAAGTGGGAGTCGGGGCCGAATAGCAAATAACCTGACTTTCAAATTTTTGCCGATGACTTTCAGTACGTACTACACATTTCATCTTTAATCACAGCTTTCCGGTAGACATTGTTGTAGAAACCCAGCAGTACCTGAAATGACGAAGTTTGTCAGTAGTTGCTGTTAACGGTTGGGGTAGTTTCCCAGTAGTTACTGGTAACGGTGGGGGTAGCATCGCTCATGTTGTAGGCGCCCTTCAGCGGTAGCTGACAAGACGAAGTTTGTCAGTATTTACTGGTAACGGTTGGGGTAGTTTGCCGATAGTTACTGGTAACGGTGGTGTACCATCGCTCATGTTGTAGGCGCTCATCGCCCTTCAGGAGTACCTGACATGACGAAGTTTGCCGATAGTTACTGGTAACGGTGGGGGTAGCATCGCTCATGTTGTAGGCGGCCTTTTAGCAGTACCTGACTTGACGAAGTTTGTCAGTAGTTGCTGTTAACGGTTGGGGTAGTTTGCCGATAGTTACTGGTAACGGTGGGGGAAGCATCGCTCATGTTGTAGACGCTCATCGCCCTTCTGTGCCCGAGGACAGATAACGAATCGCCGCCGGCGCACATTGATTACAGACGGTGGTCCTCCCATTGTAGAACTGAACGGTACATCTTTCACTCCCAAGCTTTTCGATTTGTTCTAAATGAGGAAGACATTCGGCGTAATGCGGCTGATTCCTTCTTTGATCCGTCTCAAAGCTCTGCCAACGGCGGAGTCGCAAGGGAGTCCTGATAGATGGGTTTATTTTAGGAGTTGAAGGAAGAAACTTAAACGCAGTCCTTGATTCATCGTAGATAGAGGTTTAAAGTCTTTGTGATCAACTATCTCGTTCATAAACTGCAGTGAGTGGGCCTGTGTAACAGGAACAGGTGCGGGTGGGGATCGGGCCCGGATTTCCGTTACGGCCTTTCGGACTGACCTGTCTTCAATCTTGACCAGAATCGAAACGAAAATTGAAATTGAAACGAAATAATGCATGCGCGCCAGAAGGGCCGGCGGCCGACCCCGGCTCCAATCGCCGCGCGATGAGTTGGTGCATGGACCGGGCCGTTTGTCACCCGGGCAACGGGAGCGGCCCAGAAGCGAAGGTTTTCTGTTAACGAAATTTCACCATTTGTCACCCGGGCAACGGGAGCGGTCCGGAAGGGAAGGTTTCCTGTAAACGAAACTTTGCCGTTTTTGGATCGGGGATGGTCGAGAAAACTTCGTCGTATGTCACACGGGCAACGGGGATCGGTCCAGAAGAGGTTTCGTGTTAAAAACAAACTTTGCCAGGAATACCCGGTTTTCTGGTTACAAAATGTCGTCGTTTGTCGAGTTGAACGGCCTGGAGTAGCAAATTTCCTGGTAACAAAACTTTGCTGGTTGTGACCCGGGCAACGGGGAGCAGTTCAGAAGTGAAGGTTTCCTCAACAAAACTTCGCCGTTTGTCACTGGGCAACGAGGATCGGTCCAGAATGGGATCTTCCTCTTTTATTAACGACTCTTTGCCGTTTATCGTTATCTGCCATGGAACATTTAACGATAGCCGCTGTCTAACACTGATAACAAGGGTCAATTGTTTATCTTATTTATTGCCTCGGGTGTGAAAGTGTGAAAGACACTTCTGGACAACTCGCCAGTGCCTATTGCAAAGTGCTAGCCCTGCTGACGAGGATAACACAAGACATGGAATTGTCACATAGGACATTCTGTCGGCTCACATGTACACACTCACTCAATCCCAGAGCCTACTTGTCAAGCTAAACTCCTCCATTCTGCCTGTTGATGTCCCGAAACCTTTTTCTGCTCTTTGATGCTGCAAAGCTGTCAGTCCCATCGAAGAAATGAAAAGAAATTTCAGCACAGCATACCCTGTCAGTTCACACACTTTATCAATCTAATAGCTCATGGCAATATGCTTGTCTATTCGAAACCCTTTTCTGCTCTTTGATGCCGCAAAGCTGTCATGCCTGCCTCTCCCATCGATCGACCAGACGAATTATGGCGATAGCGGAGCGAAATTCGCTATGAAAAATACGGCCCTTTGTGCGGGCGGACTCGCCAAGTGCTCTTGTTTCCTCCACGATACAAACCGTTGCCCTGGCAGCTTGACCCTCCCACAGACCGGCCTCCCAGCGGCGGGAAGGGAAGCGGTGAGGAGGCGTATAGGCCGTAGATCATTCGCATCCAGGGCTCGAAATTGATTTTTGGCGACGTCTCAGGAAGGAGCCTGATGGTACAGTATTGTGTGAAGTTTGCAAGAATTCTAGGAATGGTACAGGCATTTTGTCCTCAGGAATGGAATGTCCACAGGCATTTCTCTGACCCACATCTATGCCCACATTCCTGGAAACCCTTAAGTTTGGGAAGACCCAGAAGACCTGTCTGCCACGGATGGCCCTACTTTCTGTGACCCCGGGGCTCGTTCACTATACACTCGGGGGAGTAGTGCACTGTATCTGCCTTGCTCAAAATCATGAAACGATGGCGGTGCCATGCAAACAATAACCCTAACATGAACCACCGTCGCCATGGCAATGTATGTTTTCATTGCCAGTCTTGTTGGGAATAGGTGCACTGGTGCACCTAAGCTAAAACATTAGGTGCACAAAAATGTTTGGGTTCACCATATAAAACAAAACATAATTAGAGATCTTACTGCTCCTCTTCTGAGCTTGACAAGTACTACTAGATTGTATTATTTTTCTGACACTTAGACGTCAAGAATATTCTGTATGCTATCATACATTTCATATGTAAAGAATACCTACGAAAATATTTGGGTGCACCAGTGCACCCACAGAAAAAAAATGCGTGCACAGCTCCAATTTTGGGCGCACTAAGGTGTACATGCACCCAGTATTTCGAGCCCTGGCACCATGTATAAAGTCCGCAAACTGTAGAAGCGGTGAGGAGGCGAAGCGGCCATAGATCACCCGCACCATAAAATCCGCAAACTGTATTTTGACAGCGATTGGCGTTATCGGTGGTGCCTATTCAAACCCCGTGGCGGCTCGTACAATGTCGCTTTAAACGAGTGCGTGAACCGTTTATGTCGGGTGCTGTCCGTCCTTTTCTATGATATTTGACAGGGAAGCAATAATAAAGGGAGCGAGTCGAAACCAGCAGGCTTATGCACCATTAGGAGTCGTCCAAAGTGAAAAATTCTTTTCATTTCTGCTCTAGGAATGATACTAAATAAACACAACAGCCTATACTATACGTTTATGCTTCTCAGCGTTTATGTCCAAACTATAACATTACGTGCGAGTGCCTAGTCTTAGATAAATGGCTTCTCCGTGAGCGATAAGCTTTTTCACATAACTCTGTGCTCTATAAACGTCAGGAATTGGTTCGTTATGATGATATTGTCCAGTCAAAAGTAGCAATTCTTGCTGTTTTAGTGAACATTACTGGAAAAATATCAGTTTTTGTACAATTTATTGTACCAGATGTGGTGTTTGTAAAATACCTTTGATACACAAACGGCGTGCCCACTCGTTGATGACTGAATACCAAAAGAATGGCCAACTTTTTTCAACGCTTAGGTCGATAAAAATCGAGCAAAAGTAGCATTTATCGGTTCTGACTTGTTACGAGTTTTCAGGTCATATTCTGGACGGAATAACCCGGAATAACCCGCATATTTTATCCACAAAACTTTACCGCCACCGCCCGAGTCACGATCCGCAGAAGCCGCGATGGTAAAGGCGAGCTGTTGAATATTCCAAGGCCGTACTGACTGCGATTGCGATCCTAAAAACTGTCTTGATTTATACCGTACTTATAGCAGGGCTTGTCGAGGTAATGCCGCTGGCCTGGCGGTGTTGCGCGCTTTCAGTCCGCCTTTCACTCAGCAGTCCAACCACTCGCAGATTGATGCCGGCAGTCTGGAGTTTCCCGCTGGTGTAGCTGTATGATGTACGGGCTACCGACGCTCATTCTTTCACAAATGCACAACAGCAGTGGGGAGCAGAAGCGCTTCCCCCTGAATTAGGTACAATTTGTCACATTTTTCTCATCATATTGGAAAACAATACATCTAGAATAACGTATATACAAAAGACACATTCAAAATTATTAACATGCAACATATACACAATGTTGCTTGGTCGAGTTATGCAAGGTCCAGTGTAGGTTCAAGACCCGGAAGGCAAGTTGTTAGAGTCTGATGGAGTAGTGCAGGAATGACTGATGCAGGCGGTATGGTGTTCCCGCCGCTGCAGGTACATGATGTACGGTCTACCGACGCGCGCTCCATCCGTCCTTGTTCCCTCGCCGAGTTCAAACGATTCGTTAGGGACTAAAAGGTGTGTGAGGGATTGAGGGACGGGTAAGACGTGACGGGAAGAGGCTGGTTCACCCCGCGTGGGGAGGGCGGGATACTAATGATAGATCGGCTGGAATCGCGGCAAAGTGGTTGCGGCGAGATCTCGCCTCACCTCGAGATGATCCGCGAGATATAATGTACGGCGCACTGTTAAAACGTTTGCCGACCCCATCCGTTATATCAAAGCACAGGAGTCTGGGAATCCGCCCCACTCTCCGCTGCTTGAGCCCAGAAGAGAACAATAAATAGCCATGCCTTCAAGTACCAGAGTTATCAACCAATGATTGAGGCGTTCAAGAATTTATTCTTTCCAGAGTGGAACTCGCCCTCACCAAGTACAGTAGGGACATTGTCATTAGATAGCTTTAAACAATGTCTAGAGTTAGATGTTCAAGGGTTAGGTGTAACAAGTCGATCGGTGTAATGTAGATAGCTGCCGCCGCGCCGCGTGGCTGCGAAACTGGTGTGTTACGCCGAAATTCGGTTATACTGGCTATACAGATACGGATACAGATAATGTATGGCACACTGTTAAAACGTTTGCCGACCTCATCCGTTATATCAAAGCTAAGGAGTCTGGAAATCCACCCCATTCTGTGCTGCTAAAGCCCTTCAGCAGTGGCGGGGGGATTTTTGTTGTCTGTATCCTTCCGCTGAAGGACGCTCAATGGGTCGGTGAGCCGGTTTCTATGGCAACGCTAGTCCAGTCTCTACCACGATTTTCCATCTCTGTCATTGGCTGTCATTGAACTGAGACGCTTTAAACGCAAAACCAAGAATAAGTACAGGGTGTAGATGAAGTACGTTCATGGTCTTTTAAGACCGACGAATGCCTACTACATTGGCTGTTTGTTCCTTATGACTCCAATGTGTCGTCTGTGCATTTTTGGTAACTTTTCTGTTATGTCAATCTGCCACTCTCAAAAGACTATGACTAATTATAACTGCACAAAACAGACAGGATGGCTCATTCCTAGTAACAAGACAAATCAGATTTGAGCCTTAAGTCATCATAAATGTCAGAATGTACAAATTGAACAAAAATGGGTCGAGGACGCAGCCTTGGGGTACCCTATCCTTGAAAGTACTGACCTGAAGACAAGGTTTGCTATCCTATTTATAGGTTTCCTTTTATCTCTAATGTGGCAGAATTCACGACCATTGTCGCTGCTCTTACCGCACTAACGTTCTTGAAAATGTTCAATACCAGGGTCTTCGCACATTTCAAGGTGCCCTTGTTACAGTAAACTAACCAAAGTGATCTGGTTATAAATGGGTTGTGTTCGTTAAAGCCAGAGGGTACCTGAATATAGTGTTGCGCACTCTATCTCTGCCACGCTTGGGGTAAAAATTCCCTGATTCTTTAAGCACTTCTGTAGCCCCATAAATCCTCTGAATACATGGAGCACAGGCAACTTAATCATTGTCTCGAACAAGACGCAGACATCTAGTTCCCAGTACAGACACGTACTTCCAAAACTGACCCCTCGGTCTCACACAATCTTCTCTTCCATCTCTGTCATGTTTTACAAGTTTAAGGCCGATGTGGACTCCCCTGTAATCACAAAACGTGGTGACGGCACACTCAAGTTTTTCAACTTATATTAATGCCGCCACCAACACAGGGACAGTACAATACTCATTTTCACCTATGCGAAGTGAAGAAAGTCGTGTAAAGTGCCTTTCCCAAGGGCACAAGATCGGTGGCATGTCAGGACTCGAACCCAGGACATCTTGGTTCCGAGTCGAGTACTCTGCCGCTACACCATACGACTCTCCTGGCTGCGTACTTACACGCCACGCCACGGCAGCAGTACAAAAGACAGTTTCCAGTACAGACACGTACTCCTAAACCTGACCTCTAGGTCTCACGATCTTCTATTCCATCTCTGTCATGTTGTACAAGTTTAAGGCCGGCGTAGACTCCCCTGTTTCCGCACCTGGCGTCAGGTCGTCACGAAGCAGCCATGACAGACAGTGTAGGTCGTGCCCCGTCTCGTCAGCGCGAGCGTCAGTCTCTCTCTGTCCCTTTTCCAGGCGTTAGGCTACAGCAAGTAAATTTTATGGATGACATCATCCGCAGACTCCAAATCTAATGCGGGCGGGCGAAAAAAAATAAGGCGGGCCGAAAAAAACAAGGTTCCTACATTTGAAAATTTTGACTCAATGGTTTTCAAATGGTTTTGATTCAGTGGGAACATCACATATACACAGCCAGTATCACATATGACTGTGATCTTAGAAACAAAACATTAAATCAGAGCCTTTTCTTGTCTCCTCTCTTCATAGTTATCTGCCATCCACCTTCCGGCATGGCGTCTTTGCCCATTTTTGGCATGTTCACCACTGCCAGAGGGCAACAAAATTTCTTGTTGTTTTTTCGAAAATCAGGCGAAAATTAATGTGCGTGCTGATGTCTTCCATAAAGATTTCTTGCTGTGGCCTTAGTCTCCGTGTCTTGCCTTCACCCTGCTCCGGAGCTGCCTGTCAAGATAACTCCCCGGCAAACTTGAGGAGCAGAGCCGGTCTTTCATCGCACGCGGCTGTCAGGAAAGTCTGGCAGAAGCTGTCAGGTGTTCCCGTCAGGGGAAACCAGAGGGATTTCTAGCCTCCATAGCATGCAAAAAACTGGGGTCTTCATGGTCTTTAGGAGCTTTTATGTGCTATTTTTTGATTGCATATAGACAACATAGCCGGCCTGGTTGAATTACTTCCGTTTATTAGGACTGGGCTATTCAGAAAACAGTCGAAGACCACCAAACCCCAGTTCTCTAAGCCTGCTACGGAGGCTAGGGGATTTCTGACACAGGCGCGCGAAAAAGCCGGCATGGTCGGGCAGAGAAAGAGAAAGAAAGAGGGATTCAAAGAGGGGAAGGGAACGGAAAAACTGGAGGAAAAGGGCGCGAAAACTGCTGTTCACTCATTGGTTTGATATTTTTCACATTTGCAAGCGTGATTATTTTTCTTTTCTTTATAGACTTTTATTTGCTGCGTTTTGCCACATGTGCAATGCCCTGTGAAGTGCCGCGCATTATAACTATAGAAACCGACATTCATTTGAACAAGTGCGTGTGTGTTTCATGATGAAACATGAGCGAAAACAGCTGACAAGCCACATCGTAGTATTTCTGTTGTCTGAAAGTGTATACAGTGAAAACACCTTGATATTAGTTTGTAGTATTTCTGTAGTCTAACGTGCTTACCTTTGTTTGTTGTCCCACAGACGTGACGGGAGTGATCATTGTTGATGTGGGGGATCCGGTCAGGATAAAGCGCGGAGACGACGCCGTCCTCTTCTGTAACTACTGGGGCATCCCCATCGATCAGGCGGAAATAGAGTGGCACTTCCGGTCAAGTTCGTCCATCACCGCGCCAAGGTGGGCGGAAGTATTGTTCTGAGGTTGTTTGTTTGTGTGTGTGTGTGTGTGTGTGTGTGTGTGTGTGTGTGTGTGTGTGTGTGTGTGTGTGTGTGTGTGTGTGTGTGTGTGTGTGTGTGTGTGTGTGTGTGTGTGTGTGTGTGTGTGTGTGTGTGTGTGTGTGTGTGTGTGTGTGTGTGTGTGTGTGTGTGTGTGTGTGTGTGTGTGTGTGTGTGTGTGTGTGTGTGTGTGTGTGTGTGTGTGTGTGTGTGTGTGTGTGTGTGTGTGTGTGTGTGTGTGTGTGTGTGTGTGTGTGTGTGTGTGTGTGTGTGTGTGTGTGTGTGTGTGCGCGCGCGCCTGTGTGTGTGTGTGTCTGTGTGTGTGCGCGCCTGTGTGTGTGTGTGTGTGTGTGATTTTGCAGTTTACCATAATATACACAATACCTTGCATCCCCAATACTGTTGTTTGTCTCGATGTTGCTGTTCAGTCCATTGCACCAATCACAACTATTTTCCTGCAACCAACTTAAGTCTGATCAAGACTTATGTAAAAATCCTGCATTTTTTTTCTTCCTACAGACAACAGATTTTCCAATACCGAGCTGACGGAAACATCGAGCACGCCTACGGGAACTTTGACGGGCGTGTGACGAGGGGAGACCGCGCCTCGCTGCAGATCAGGAACATCACCGACACCGAGGTTTTAGGTAGGATTTGTTTGTTTCGATTGTGCACACCGACGGCGTGTACGAGTGTGAAGTGGGCGCCGTCGGACAACCGTCGGCTACGAAGAGTATCCCGCTCACCGTGTTAGGTACGCTTGGACGTTTTGCTTTCGGTCACGTTGATTGTTAGTTGGTGTGTTTGTGTTGATTCTGCACTGGGACTTGGGGTGTGTATGAGTGTGAAGTGGGCGCCGTCGGACAACCGTCGGCAACCAAGAGTATCCCGCTCACCGTGTTAGGTAAGTTTGGTACTTCCGGACAGAAATATTGTTCTTGACTGTGTGTTTGTGTTGATTCTGCACTGGAAAAAGCTTAAGGGCGTGTATGAGTGTGAAGTGGGCGCTGTGGGGCACCAGTCGGCAACCAAGAGCATCCCGCTTACCATGTTAGGTATGTCGGGACGGAAATAATGTTTTCGGTCGCGTTAATTGATAGTTCGTGTGTTTGAGGCGATTCTGCACGTGACCTGGGGCGTGAAATGGTGTGAAGGAGAACTGAAGCAGGGTGATTTGCCTCTAGGGCTGTGTTTTGTGCCAACAGATGTTACCTAAAACCCACTGCGTTACTTTGCGGTAGGTTCCGGTGAATAATAGGCAATGCTTCGGACGAACTTGTGCAGGTAATGCTTACTGCCGCTGAACGGTCTTTACTTACTCGTTCAATTACCGCAATATGACACGCCTGACCCACATGCACCGTTCAGTCCTCAATTTCACGTCTTTTGGGAGTAAAAAAAACCTTGACATTAAAACAGGAACATCATGCACGTTCTTAGAATATATCAGCCATTCAGCACGTCAAGAGGAAAAATGTAGTCTCTACCAGACTAACGACGCTAGCTGGAAATAGTAAATGTAGTCATAGTTAGATTTGCCAGGGGAGTTTGGCCCCCATAGGGCTTCATTTGCGGATATGTTTTTTTTTTCTTTATATTCCAACATTTCATGTTAGACATGGTGACATGATTTTTAAAGAAGACTAGTTTTAGTTTCATTTAATTTGCTTCAAGTAAAAGGTGGGACAAACTGGCATACCATAGGAAAAATCTTTCCAAAGCGACATTGTCCTTCTCAAAACCGAAATATATCGAAAGACTTATTTCCACCATTTCCACTAACATCAAATAATGTCCCCGTATATCTGGCGAGCACTTGACAAATGGGGCTGAGAAATGGCTTGCAGCGAGCCGGCTTTTCACAAACACTGTGTGTGGGAGTGAGTAAGCCGCGAGATCCGTGCGGATCATCAGACTACATTGACAAATGGACGTTTCACAGAACGTTGCGGCCCACACAATATGTACTAGTCTCTACCAGACTAACTACGCTGGCTATATATATATATATATATATATCACTGTATGAAAAACCACGTTTCCAAGAGTTTCCAGTCCCGCACACGCCCGTGAAATTCGCCGTGTCCTGGTCGCGTCCATGGATTTCCGGGCTCCGCGTGTACGGCCCCGGATATTTCCTTACACTCCTGGATTCGTGCTCGCCGTGCACGTGCACGGAAATTTACGCCCCGCACACTTGGCGTGTGTTGGGGAGCGGCTAACAATAAGGGGTAATTAGGTACTGCGTGTATTCATGTTTCAGGTGATAATTACTTGAACCAAAGTTGCCAGCACTTTAATCTAAGCAAATTAGATATAGAATGATCAAGGATTGTTAATACAACATTTGAACCTATGCGTCCTTGGCTTGATTTATCGTGATGTCGTCCATACGACAAAGCACATTTGAGCGTAGGGCGCCCCGACGCTGGGGTTATATGACCTACTCGGTCAAAATGACCTAAATCTACACTCCGGTCTAAATCTGATTTTTTTATTATTTTGGAAATAATAGTTTATCCGCGAGGTTCATTACCATGATGTAATCAAACGCTTGACTAAAGGGGTTTGAACTAACATGACCTGATCAGTTTGTTATGATTTTTAGGTACATGTATGGGTAATAATATGCAAGATTTACATTGTAGTTCGGTCGATGTGTATTGCGATGTGTCTGACATGGCGTCCGTTTATGTGAATAGCCTTTGTGTAAACAAAGGGAGAACTCACAGCGTCCCCATGCCTGGTAAAATACTGAAATCCAGCAAAACAAGTCAACCCTCATGACATTAATTGTGGATTTTGGATACATTTACAAAGAGTAAGGTTATGTTGGAGTTGAAGTGCGGTTTTATTTCACTTAGTGAGCGACAAGTTGTGTAATTCTAGAATGAATAAAGCCATGTAATCATGACGAATTAGAATTATGAAGATCATTTGTCTGCCTTGAAATAAATACATTCACACAATCAGAAACATCCTATCATCCAAGTGTTCAGACTGCACAGGCGATTTAACTTAAAACCTATAATATAAAAACAAGAAGGTTGTAGTATTGAACGCGATCACGTGATTATATGATTGACGACCAATCCTACCTCGCTCTCGCCGGGACCAGCCAATAAGAGACGCGATGCTTTGTTTTGGTGGGTCGTTTGAATCTTGCTTTGTCACAACGACGGTTTGCTTTTTCAAAACACGTTTGTCTCGGCTTGCAAAGATTACTAGTATGTTCCTGAACTAAAATGGCGTCAAACATTCCGTTCTGTTACTTCGTTTTCGCAACGGAAGAAATGACTCTACTACATTGAAAGGACAACACCGCAACGAACCAGCAAACCGACAGGAGGAAGGGTAAGCTAAAACAAGGATACTATTATATATACGGCACTATCGTTACATATATCTTAAACATGTTGTTTAAAAACCTTGGCTAAGTTGTGCCTACGGCAGAAATATTTATTTTGGCAAGAAGTGTACACTATTTTTTTACTGATTAATAACATAGTTTATTATTTCTACTTAGAAGTACATCGATATAGTTTGTATGTTGCTCAGAACATATGTACTTTTTTCAGGCGCGGATTTGGGATACTTTGAAACGATTTGAAGAAACTTTATCGCCAGGCTGTCGGAGAGCTCAGAAAAGAAAGAAAGAAAAGCAACTGCAGTCACACAGAAGAGGGTGAGTCTATGCAAATGTATATCTTTGCATACGAAGGCCGACAAGGCTCTTGACAATTTGAATTGTTTTCATTACCGAGGGAAATGTTGTGTTTGTATTGTTCCCATGATTACAATGAAAAGAAACAAGTAGACGTTGATGCTT
>NW_017804187.1:802861-803108 GCF_001625305.1 Branchiostoma belcheri | reverse complement strand
TGGCCCCTAGCCTATGACGAGTGGGTTGTATTGCGACACAATATAGGTCTCCAGGGGTTGCACTTGAAATGACGCGTCTTTGTACATATCTGTATTTGGTGATTTAAAACAAAGGCCAAACGGCCTGACGATTAAAGGAAATGATTTCCTTTTGAGGGTTGCATGGCGTTTTGAAATGGCCCCTAGCCCATGACGAGTGGGTTGTATTGCGACACAATATAGGTCTCCAGGGATGGCGGCCCGGGGT
>NW_017804187.1:801423-802841 GCF_001625305.1 Branchiostoma belcheri | reverse complement strand
AACATAGTTTATTATTTCTACTTAGAAGTACATCGATATAGTTTGTATGTTGCTCAGAACATATGTACTTTTTTCAGGCGCGGATTTGGGATACTTTGAAACGATTTGAAGAAACTTTATCGCCAGGCTGTCGGAGAGCTCAGAAAAGAAAGAAAGAAAAGCAACTGCAGTCACACAGAAGAGGGTGAGTCTATGCAAATGTATATCTTTGCATACGAAGGCCGACAAGGCTCTTGACAATTTGAATTGTTTTCATTACCGAGGGAAATGTTGTGTTTGTATTGTTCCCATGATTACAATGAAAAGAAACAAGTAGACGTTGATGCTTGATGAATGGAGCCTTTTCATCTGGACAAAATTGTTGCTGTCTGACGTTAAAAACATTCGTTAAAAATGATAAATGACTTCTCCTCGAAATGTGTCCATACAGACGTCCGCATCTTTGCCAGGCTTGTTTATAAAACGTCTAGTACATGTACACGTAACTTTAAATGAAATTCAAAAATGCCTTCGACTTTTGACTTAGATTTTCGTTTTTCCATGTCCTGCAGGCCAGGCTGGAGGCAAACAGGCAGACTGCACACCCAGGCTCAGATCTAAAGGCGAGGGTGCTGTGTTAAAGCGCCCGGCAGGCTCCGACGACCCAGGCCGGCCCCGCTGCACTCCCGCCCGGGGTGCACCCCGCGCCCAGCACGCCGCTCCGGCCTGACTGCGATCACAACCGACACCAACACCACGCCATCCCGCAGACAGACATGGGGCAGTTTGTCCTTCCAGGATGAAAACATTTCGCTATGGTCCCCTGAAGCAAGGGGGGGGGGGCATACCTCCTGGCCTTCAATCTACAACTAAGCCTCATTTTGTAGAAGCGACAACGCAAACTTTACGAAACCGACAGCTTGTCTTTAACGACATTGTAAATTGAATACGTGTTCATGTAATTCCAGGCTCACTGAGATATTTGTGTCCAGTGTGCTATGGGTCTGGAACCCAGGCTATTAATATCTGAGCAAATGATCATTTTTGTAACGACGTGATATTGTTTTCTGCCAAGCCTCATTTAACTTCATGTTAGGTCTGCCATTATGTTTTTGCTACACGTACATGTATTTTGAAGAACTTTGTTTGAGGCCTTCTTTGTTTATTGAAAATTTAGTCTTTTGACTGTTTGTGTAAGCGCCATTCACTTTCATGATCTGAGGGCTATTTTCCTCTTTTTAACCTGATGATATGTCAGTATTAGTTACTTTTTGACATTTTTTGCTAAAATGGACTTCTATTTGGAGGTGACTGTGATGAGATGTGATGTTAGTTTACTTTTTAAAGTTAGAGAAATCTGTTAATTACTAGTAATTTCTGAGTTTACACCGGGTCCAACGATTTTAAAAGTCTAGTCCCTGGAAGGCTAGTTCGGGAAA
>NW_017804187.1:787856-801161 GCF_001625305.1 Branchiostoma belcheri | reverse complement strand
TTTGCCAGGGGAGTTTGGCCGCCTTGGGGTTTGACTGGCCGCGGAGGGAAAGAAACTACCCCCCCGCTTGGCCAATTTTACTCTCTTTTTTAGCCGAATTCTACGATCCGTATTCCCGTAGAAAGGCCTGGTGGAGGCTACACAATAAGAGCCATAGCGGGACAGGGGTTCTATGAAAGCGGCGATGCCGTTGAATCATTTGATTCCTCAGTGACAGGTAGATTTTTAGTGCTTAAGTGCGCTGTTTTTCTTCTTGGCTGTAATATATTATTGCGATGTTCAAATGGAGAATTGCGGATGCTCTACTGTGGAAATTAATCCCCCGTCACACTATCGTTTGACAGGTTTACGACAGTGATTTTGGACCCATTTTTTAAACAAAATTCAGCTGTTTTCTGAAGGAAAATGTTGCCATATATCTTTCAAAAATCCTAGAAAAAGTGCTACAAATCTGACCGTGCTTTCACTCTGCTATACAAGCTTCTTTTAAGGGCTGCGGCCCCTGGGCTATCTGGCCGTTTAATGAGCATTAAGAACATTTTTTCTTTCAATTTTCTGTGTTCAATGTTCTCACTTAGCCACTGAGCATAGTATTCCAACTACGCATGAAGTGAAAGATCACACAAGTCTTAAAATGGTCGCTGTACAGTCGCTGTGAAAATCGTGCCTCAGGAAGGGCAAATTACCCACACCCAGACTTAATGGCCGACTTCCATGCACGAATCTAAACTTAACCGACGTGTCTCCACGTCCTATTTAGAAGTAATTGTGTGTGCGTCATTCGGTGGGACGCCGTGTGGCGTGATGAGCAGTGTTCTAGCCAGGCCTTTTTAGTATAGGGGCCCCCTATGCTATAATTTTGACCCCCTTTGCTATGATTTTGACCCATATGCTATAATTTTGACCCCATATGCCATGATTTTGACCCCCTATGCTATAATTTTGACCCCATATGCTATGATTTTGACCCCCTATGCTTTGGTTTTAACCCCCTATGGCCTATGCTATAATGTTGCCCCCTATATTATAGTCTTTCCACCAGCATAGGGGTGTTTTGGGAGGGAGAGCCTCCAAAAATCTTGCAAAAAAATGAAAATATAACTTTAGAATGAGGTGAATTACCCACGCCCAGATTTAACCCTATCTAGGACCGGGGGGGGGGGCGGGGGCTAAAAGTGCCCGCGCTAACTTTGATGTCGGATAGCGTCTGAACGGCTTGCGCTAGTTTATTTATTTATTCATCTTAAGGACGTATGGGTTGTCCCTTCAGCCCCAAGGGGCTGATTTCCAAGGGAGCCCAATTACAATGACAAATAACATATAAAATACAAAAAGTAATATAACATAAATAAATTAACATAAATTATATAAAAATACAATGATAATCGATGGTCATTATGGTCATTATGGAGGTCAGAGGTCAAAATTCCAACTTAGGAAATAATAAAACATATGATAACTGAGAGGTCAAATTTCAAACTTAGGAAATAATAAAACATATGATAATAACTGAACGTAGAAGTAATGAATCATATAAACAAATCAATCAAAGTAATGAAACGTAACAAATCATCGTTGTCAGTAAATCGTCATTAGGTAATCAGGTGTCAGATCGGTTCAGTTTTCAACCTGTCTTTAAAAGCTTTAAGTGTGGGTGCTAGTCTCAAGTTACAGTTTAGTGAGTTATAAGTTACTGTTGCTCTGTATGCAAAGGTACGTTGACCTGCTTTTGATGTGTAATTGGGTCTGTGTAGGAGATGTGATTGTCTAGTGTGATAATTATGGATCTGGTTATTATAATTAAACGTGTTGAGTAGATAACTTGGGGCTAATCCATGGAGACATTTGTACACCATGACACAGACATGGCGTGTTCTTCGGACTTGCAGTTGACTCCATCCAAGTGCCTGGTGCAGTTCCCCCACATTAGACCTCGCGTTGCTTCGTAGGACGATTCTGGCAGCCCTGTTCTGCAAAACTTGTAGTCGCTGCTTGTAGGTTGTACTACAGTTGTCCCACACAACATCGCAGTATTCGCTAGAACCACCAATATTTGGTTGCTTTTCCTAACATATCGTTGGCAACAATTTTATATCAGTGGAAAAAGATAATGATTCGTTCGCGAGTTCTAAGGGGGCCGAATTTAGAAGTAATTGTTTGTGCGTCATTCGGCGAGACGCCGTGTGGCGTGATCAGGCCGTTCCCAAGGCTAATAAACTGCCTGTCGCAGAGACACGACTTAAGCACGGCACTTGAATCTACCCGCCGCTTAAAATTAACCCCTGAAGCTGCCTGACCCGCTCGCAATCAACGTTAAACCGGAGCTATAAGTCCTAATTAGGCTCTATGGGAGGTTGGACTCATGCTATCCATAGCTTTTCAAATGTCTTTTAAACGCCTTTTTCATTGTAAAAGTGGCTGCGAGAATATAAGCTGTACCTTACTTGACTTCACAGTCACTTAGTCCATGTCCTTTAATTTGTATTCATCACTGTGTCTGTGCGTCCGAATAGAATTTTTAAAAAATAATAATATAATTAGGCTCCTTCTGCAAGCTTTTCTAATGTGTAGGAACATGGATCTCTGGAGAGTGCCTTGTCGTTAAAAACTGCATTCAGAAAAAGTATGATAAGCTGACCGTATAAGTCCTAATTATACTCTTTCTCTGAACTTCCCTAATGTGTAGGAACAAGTATCTCTGGAGAATACCTTGCCATTAGAAAAACTGCATTTAAAGAAAAGTATGATATCCAACTGTGCGATAATGACCAAAAAACGACACAAATGAGAGTTCTGGTACTGCAATTTAGAGTTTAAGCAGTGGTTAGGAGACTTTAGAGTATAATTAGGGCTCGTTTTAGAAGCTGTTTTAATGTGCGGTAACAGTTGACTCTGGAGGGTAACTTGTCACTTTGAAAGAAATACGGAACACCCAGGGATGACATAATGAACAAAAAGTACAGCTGGCAATGGGAACTTCATAATTGTAGGTTTATGCGGCAATTCACGATGATAGGAATGAAACTGAGCAACTGCACATTTTAATTGCTATCAGGAGAATACAGCACTTCCAAATTACACCCCAGAAACGGGAGCCTTTCTTTATATTTTACTGTGGCAGCGTTTTACTAATCTGTGTCATTAAATGGATCATTTTCGTTGCTTTCCTCGTGGGAGAAGCCTTGTTCTTCTCCAGTGCCTTCTCTTAATGGCATCCTATGCGATTTCAGAGCAGCAAAACTGGAAATATTCTGAAGTAGATTTCCACGATCTCATACCTTCGCCAAATGATGTTAATCTTTATGACTGACAAATTATGCAAAAAGGATTCTCATTTACATGAAATATGTTAGTAGCAAGGGGGCCAAAACTCGCGTCACTTCTTCCCCACAACAAGACCTACCTATCATTCAAATTTCGTGACTCTAGTATGTCTATGTCATGATATATCAAAACCAGAAGTTCAGCTACAGTACCATAGGAAGCCGCTAGGGGGGCCAAAATCTAATCATTGTGAGGTGTCATCAAGACCTACCCACCTACCAAATATCAAGTCAATCCATTTAAGCCTTATTAAGTTATCGTGTTTACAGACACAGTCTGAAAACATAACCTTCTTGGCGAAGGTAATAAGGCAATCTGTGATATTGAAACATAATGCCTCACATTGGCACACTTGTGTCAGCATTTCATTATACTCTGGGCTTTTAAAACCGCAGAAACAAGCCTCAAGATGAGCCCTTTATTTTCTGGGAGGAACCCTAAAAATCAGCCCATGGCCCTTCCAGTAACCATTTTCCGTCGAATTTTTTTTTGTATTTTTGCTCCATGATAGTCAATATACATTGGGATAATGTGGTTTCAACTCACTATGTAGATAAATGATTAGAATTTAGAATTTTGAAATTTAGGTTTCCAAGCCCTAAAAACTGCATTGAATGCCTTTAAGGCAAGCCGCCGAGGGGAATTTAGATGCGCATCGTACTTTACATCGTTCGGGCTCATTAGCTGGGTGCGCACTGTTCACGCCCGTTCGTCAACCGAGAAACTGATTAAAATTCGGCGCTAATGTATAACATTATGCGCTATCTGTTGTCGGCGCTTTGTGCAGATGTGGAACGTTATAATATGAGACATTTTTTTTTTCCAAAGTCATCCATATTCTGATGATGTAGCGACATCCTTCTGCTTAGGAAAGTTTTAGCATCTGTCGTTGACACATTGTAGAAGTCTAGCCCCGTACAACAGGTTCACGACAGCCATACGACAAAATCCCGACAGCCATAAGACAGATTCCTGACAGCCATAAGAGCAAGTTCCCGACAGCCATAAGACAACTTCCCGAAAGACAAAAGAGCAAGTTCCCGACAGCCATAAGACAAGTTCCCCACAGCCATTATAAGGCAGGTTCCCGACAGTCATAAGACAAGTTCCCGACAGCCATAAGACAGGTCCACGACACCAGATTCGTTTGACTATCGTGCACGTGCGGTACGACAGTCAGAGGCCTTGTGACAGAAAAGTTACTACACCATATCTGACAAAAAATCGTATGATGAATGTGACCACGCCTGAGAAGTTACATAAATGTCGCCAGTGTAGCGGCTCATACGTCTATGTTGACACAGTAATTGTAGCAATTTTTACAGTAACAAAAGTCTCCGCCTTATCGTCTGTAGCCACAGAGCTGCACGTGCTCGGGGGGTCGGGGACTGGCCGGGACAAACCTTTCATTATCCTCGGGGGGTCCGGCTCTTCCCGGGACAAACCATTCATTACCCCGCAGGGGTCTACCTTTCGCTGACCGTGATGAAGAGAGCTAATTTTACAGTATGATTTTCATCATGTAAACATAAATAATAGAATTAAACAACATTTTCCGTTACAAAACAACAGAGACGTGCATGGCTACCCCCAGAATGTCGTGAAATTTGGGCGACAGGCCGATTGAGGACTATCATAAATAAAAGTTCATCTGTGTTGGTAGTAAAATTGTAAAATGTTGAACTTTATTCCAACACAACGAGTGTAGCGAGATCAAATTTTCAACGACCACTGTCGCCTTCATCAGGATAATTAATGGCCAATCACTTCCGAACGTAAACTCGCGAGAGTTACGCTGACTCAGAACTGTTTAAAGTTAAAACTTTTGGTCCAACACAAAAAGTTCTCTCACCTAGAGCTTTTGACCAGTCACTCTGGTCTTCCATGGTAGACTGACCCAGTGAGGCTATTTACATCAGGGCCCATCACCCTGCACTTAACGCGACGGGGGCCGACATTCTCTACCAGATACCTTTGACCCAGTGTTGACATCGCACTTCAAAGAAGCCACTGATTCAGAACTGTTGCGATGTTCCCTTCTACCGTCTGTTCAGGAATAAATATATCTTACAGACACGAGATTCTATACTGATCCATCAGCCTTCCTCAGCATCTGCCGTTACAATACTCTAATCAAATCATGGCGCATGAAACATGTTGACTTTGATACAATGTAACGTTCTTTATTGATATATTGTCGCAGAAAATTGGCCTTCTCAGACACACAGCCGAAGGTGGGTCCTTGTAGCGTCGATCTGGCGGTTTCTGGTGAAACGGTGGCGACAGGCCAAAAAGTATCTTGCTTCGCGGAAAGGCCGTGATCCTTAGGAGCAAACTTGTAAATGAATAATTCTGGTTGTGTAGGGATATCATAGAAGAGTAATGCACTTTAGACACTACAAAGAGATGCTAGTAGGTGTTCAGGAGGAGACTATTGTTTATTGTAATCTTGAAAATGAGCAGACGACAACTGGTATTCATTGCACTGATTGTGTACCGGGCGTTTTCTCTCAGGAGGTTGGAAGGATACCTAAGACCAGTAATTACTAACTAACGGTGAACACCGTTATCTAGTTACAATCGTAAACGCTATGTGTATCAGGTGTGTTTACAGTAAATAACTCCTAACCTTTAGACCTTTCACTGATATAATATAACCCCCATTTCCTTGTGTTGTTCGTGAAATATTACTGTGTTTTTAATCTCAATTCAATCATTAAAACAGAAAGAATAAAGACTAAATATACAGCTCAATCGCAAACATATACTCACAAACTACAGATGAAACTCTAACATCTAAATCTTTAAGTGATGATAAAGAGTTTTCCCTTCTGGAGCGGCGTTATTCCAACAACTATCGACTAACGCTGGCTCTCAGACAGGACGGCAAATGTAGCCAGCCGCAAAATTGATTATATTATACCCCACCTTAGATCACAGGATATTTGGCAAAGGTACAAACTTCGATGGCCCAAATCAGCGGCAGGGGAAAAATCATTGCCTTAACAACCTCTGGGAGACGTGCGAATGTGAATGGTTTCGACTGAAGAGGCTCGTTTTCATTGGTTGTTTTCACGTGACGTCACAGCAGCCATGTTGGTTGAACTTGAGACTTATTGATCCCGCATGATGTCACAATTCGTTAGTTGCTGTTATTTATTACATATGTAAAGTCAAGCCTTAAATGGTTTATTCTGAATTTATGTCTACTTTTGCAAAGTGGTTTTAGGGTCAACACAAGTTTAATGACCAAATCTACACGCTGCGAGGCTGATTTTCTGAATAACACTGAATATAAACTTCCAGGTTAACCATACAATATGGTGGACAATACTCACGTCGTAGTCACGTGAGCGTAAGGGCACTCATGGGCACTGATATCAAAACGAATTCAGACGCCTTGTTTGAATAAAGAAAAGGTTTAAGTTTGATAGAATGTTTTGAGAGGCTGAATTGCATAATAGCTGACGCTGTCTTCAAAGATACCAAGAAAAAACGCCTTCAGGCCACAGAGGTACCTTTTATAACTCTTATGAAAGTCCAATTTGCATGTCTATTGGTGAAAGATACACGGTTACATTTGGAAACAGCATATCGCGTTTCTACACGAAGGATGAAGCAGCATATGTAGATGTTAGGCAGAGATATCTGTGGTTCCTTCACGCTGGTTACACGGCTTAATTCTTATGGAAATGTCGCTATCTCTCAGGAGGTTGGGAGGACACCTCATCCCAGTAACAACTGACTAACGGTGAACACCGTTATCAGTTACTACTGTAAACGCTATTTCTCATGGAAATGACGAATCCCGTATCTCTGCTCCCCGGAGGAAAGTGCGCGACGCTCGTGAAGTGGGGCAATAAATTTTACTGGGGGAAATCGAAAGAGATAAGACTGAGCAGCTCAATGTTGAGTTATACGATAGCTAGCGTATGTATACCGCGTGCATAGCAGGATGATCGTAGCCTCTATCAGGCTTTAGAGGCGGCTCTAAAAAGAGTAGAAGTTCAGTTGACCAAAGCGGCAAACTGTACTCTTTAGCTGAATATCTCTCCAGGCATGATATTAATCTATTTGGCCAATTTCTACTCTTTCCAGTCGTCACCGAATTGAATCAAATCGCAGGTCAATTCTGTTGTCGCTGAATGTAATGTTTAAGATGTTTCCAGCATTGCACAAGCTAGTTTCATGCTGTACATCATTTAGTTCGATTCTGCTGAGTCCTAGTAGCTTTTGTCCTTTTCTATCACAACCCTTGGTGAGGACAGGCGTCTTCCTTCTGGAAGCTATTACAGTCAAACTGTACCGACTGGGAAAAGTGCCAAGAGGGCAGGGCTGGGGTCCAATCTCATTATTATATACCCAGGTGAATATTAGCATCTGACAGTTGTATGCATCACCTGCGCAGTCTATCCATCCATGTTGTTTTCGGGTGGTTTTCTTACTTGCTTGCTTATGTCGAGTTCTGGTTTCCCTTGCTTTGAGTCCAGATGGCTGCAAATCTATCCCTATCTCTGAGTGGCTTATTGGTAAGTGATATAACTACATCCAGTGCCTAAAACTGTGACATTCACTACCTATAACTACGTACAGCAACGTGCAAATTTTCACCCAGACTCTATTTTCATGTTGATGTTCCTCTTCAGCACTTCAGCGTCAAATCCAAGATCCAACAAATTAGTTTAAGAAGTTTAAACTGTAAGTTCAACACAAAGACTGAAGTTGTATAGTATTAGGCGAAAATTTAGGTCCAATTCTTTTGGTTGGAAATTACACTTAAACTTGCTTCATAATGAAAAGTTTATAGCAAATTCGTGCCGGAGAGCTAATTGCACAGTACAAAAGATGAAAGAACATTGAAACAGAGTATAAAATAACTAAAGTCTACACGATGAAAGGTAGCTGTCAGGAACTATAACTATGTCTAAAACTATGTCTTCTACCAACACAGATGGACTTTCAAGACAACAAATTAGATCAGTGTAGGCTAACAAGACCGATACGTCCTTTGCCGCTAAAAATCGAGTTTAGGTGTCTAGACGAATCCTGCTGGACACGGACAGAAATGCCCCGGTGACCACTATTGGCTATTGACTCCCATACCGGACCAGGCTTTAGTGGACATTCGATAAGAAGTTGGTGTAATTACATCAGCAGTAATTGTTGATACTTCAGTTACTTTCGGCGTGTAAAAATCAATCTCACAGACTCAAGAGCAGAGGCCTGTGCTATTGTCTAAAAGACCACATTTTTTAAATACAAAATCAACCAAATTTGTAAAATTGTTACAGATTAACAAGGAATTGTATTTGTAAGCCAGTAACAGTGGGATCGCGTGGCATAACGGCAGAGAATTCCGTTCAGAACCAAGAGGTCCCGAGTTCGAATCCTGCCAAGTCACCAACCTTGTGCCCTTGGGAACGGCACTTCACACGACTTTTCTCACTTCGCTCAGGTGAAAATGAGAATGCCATAATGATCATTATCATGATCGTGGGCATCAAAGGAAAACCAACCAACCAACTGATTGGTGCCCCTCCATACATACCTAAATGTGGGGATGATGGGAATAATGTCCGCCTTAAGTAAAGATCTAGAGTCTATATGAATGACGGTTTATTGCCTGATAGTATTGAGCATTGCAGAAGAAGATAGTTCATATCGGATCCTGTCTTATGTTAAAGCTGGAGATATGCCAGGCTTGTCAAACAGCCAATCCTGATCCTTATCCTCTAATCATTTACGTCTAATTCTTATCTAGATATTCTTATCCTCTCAGGATTTGGCGGCTACAATCAAGTATATACACCAAATCTACTAAAAGTAGGTATGTGAGGAAAATGAAATGAAAATAGCTTACTTGTCCACAAAATTCCATTCTATCTGCAGGAATTAGTTGCTTCTTCGGACAATTTTCCGACTCTTTTTCTATGAAATGTAATTAGGTTGAAATAAGGCATCTATAACAGTGAGGAAATAGAATTATGAAGTCAATAACTTCGTTGGAGAGTTGCCAAATTGACACAAATGGGAAAAATGAATTTCCTATGAAAGAAAATTACGACGTTTTAAATCAACTTCCCCATTCGTTTGTGGCAGGTCTCGTTTTAATTAGTTTGCCTGACAAAATAGATTACTTTTCTGACAGGTGAAATTTCCCAACCTTCTGTTCTGAATTTCGTCAAAGGATGGGGACACTAGAACAAGATATGTTACAATGTATGGTCGATACTGTTTTTCATGTATTCGTACCATTATTGAGACTTTACTACAAACATGATTATGTCTAAAGCATAGAAACAAAATCATATCGAAGATAAAAAAATGAACACGATGAGTAATGGTAGATACTTTAGAAGCACAAGGTACAGCCAAGAACTTTGTCTTGAATGCCTAATTATGCAATACGTGTAGTTTTCATGCATTTTCAATAGCCTGTGACTCCATATTTTCCCAAAATTCGATATTTGATATTTTGTTTCGCTAACCCAGACCGATTTTCCATAGCCTTGTAAAGTCTAGACCATAAACCAAAGAAACAACAAACGAAACAAAAACATTAAAAAGCAGTGGACAACAAAACAAAAATGGATGTTTCACGGTTATTTTCGGTAATGATTGGGGCCTTCTCTGTGTTATGTTTTAATATACTATCCCTTTTGCTATACCTCTCCGAGTACATGTAGTTGGACTTTCCGTAGCCTAGTAAAGTCTAGACCTTATACCAACAAAAAAGACCAAATGGGAACAACAGAAAACAGGGGAAAGCAAAACGAAAATGGATGTTACCGGTTGTTTTCGGTGACAGAGGGGTGTGGGGCCTTCTCTGTGTCATTTTTTTATATATATATCTCCCTTTTGATATACTCTCCCTTCTTGTATCTCCCCATCCGTGGCGGAATCGCAATAAAAACGAGTCTTCCCGGGTTAATTGGATTTTATAGGATCGATAAAAACGCCAGCTCCAGGAAATCACAGATAACACAATTTCTACCCTAATCACTTCATTCCATCATAATTAACCACAGGAAGATGAATGGATGAAGGTTTCCCTGCCTTTGGTCAATATTTCTTCTCTTCAATCATCTGCATTACAGGCTTTTTATTGTATATTTTCATATGTTGTTTGTTACGTATAGTTTTATGTATTAGATTTAGCGTTCCTGGTTGTGTTAGCAAGATGAATGAATGAAGGTGTCCCTGCCTGTGGTCAATATTTCTGTATCTGTATAGCCGGTATAACCGCCTTTCGGCGTAACACAAGAGCTTTCTCCTCTTCAATCAATCATCCGTATTACAAACAATCGTCTTAAATTATCCAGTAGTAGAGTATGACGGATTGCGCTAGAACCACTAATGTGGTTTTAACCGGACAACAGGGGCCGTATTTAATGAGCAATGTCCGATAATGCTGTCGTTAAATACACATTCTCTGCATACTGGTGCGTTTGAATGATGAAGTTAGCCACACTTTGTATTTCGTTGTTCGGTCTCACGATAGTCGTCTGTCCATACCAGGTGCATTAGAGTGATTAGGTCCTCCAACAGACTTTACTTCGTATGGTACCTTAAAGGGCTTTGTATTTTGTTGTCCAGTCTCACGATAGTCGTTTGTTCATTAGTGTGTCTTCTCTGTGTGTTTTTGTGTGGCCTAGTGGCAAGTAATCCTGCCTGTTGGCCTAAAGGTCGAGATTTCAAATCCCAATGACTGTACGTATGTCACATTGCCGACTAGCACGAAAATGGTTCAGTTTATAGAGAAGGGCGTTCAGTTAGGGACAGTAGTTCATAAGTGCACTCCATGTATGAAAGAGCTGGCCGAAGGAAATTCTACCATGTATTGAAACTGTGTATACTAGTACTTCATCTATCATAGCCTGGATGCTAGACCCATTGCGCGCTAGGCATGTGTTTAGCCAGAGTGTTTCAGGGTCAAACTCAGTGGGGCTATGTTAGAATTTCCTTAGGGGCATGTTGGCACTGGAGTCGAGGAGCTATCCTGTATACTGGCCCTTGCACCCAGGCTACCCCTGGAGCCGAGGACCTAGCCTGTATACTGGCCCTGGCAACAGTCTGGCACCCAGGCTATACCTGGAGCCAAGGAGCTGGCCTGGAAACAGTCTGTCATCCAAGATACATTTATCATAGAATACATTTCAGCAGGCTAGAAACTGGATCTATGTACTGATCTAAAGTATTTACTGATATATGTACTGTTTCTCTGATTTCCATGTTTTGTTTCTTTCCTTCCAGTGCCGCCTTCCACCGTTGAGATCACCGGCTGGGACTCCCAGTCTCCTTTGCGCGCGGGGGACCCCTTGCGGCTGTCGTGTACAACTACAGGCGGCAAGCCCGCGCCTCAGATCACGTGGCTTAGAGGGGACACTGACGTCACACCGCAGGGGCCTTCACCCACGCCTTTCCCGGACTCAACACGGGTAGGCTGTCAATCAATCAATCAATCAATCAACTAATCGATCTATCAATCAAAATCAAATCACACCACATCAGCCAATAATTTATCAACTTTAACAATGAATTATGAATACCTGTGATATTGATTAGCAGAATGTCTAGCCTTTTAATGCTGGTCGAACCTGCCAATCAATCAATTAATCGATCTATCAATCAAAATCAAATCAAGCGACGCCGGTGAACAGTTTACTATACAGTAACAATAAATTATGAGTATCGGTGATATAAATTTGCAGGATGTCTAATTATAACCTTTTAAGGCCAGTCACAATTCGTTCATACCAAGAAAGAAAACTGAATTTCGCTTGGTTAAATTCTGAATCTAACTGAGCCAGTTTTCCCTTTGAATCCCTTTGGAAGTTCTGAAAAATGTCACGTTGAATTTCCATAAAAGAGCAGCCATACAGATTTTATCCAGTGAAGTAAGTAAGTTTTAGAAATCCTACCTTGAACTGACTGTCCATTTGACCTGTACATGAAATTATATCACAGAGACAATTTAACGCCAGCAAATATCATTCATAGGCTGACTCCTCAATTGACTGAACTTGTATTTGGGTCTCGCTCTGCCAATGAAACCCATTATAACATCCCATTTAGATGATAGTTTCCTACACTTCAGTTCCTATGATCTTCAAAAGTGTTCAGGTGTCGACTGCAGTTCTGTAATTATGTGGTCCTTTGGAGGGGCTTTTAGTTCACAGTGTTTGAGTTTTAGTTTTCTGTTGACTCCATGTATACTTTTGGTATGTCTAACTTACTGTAATCTATGTTGGACTAGGTAGAACAGTGTCCATTGTACGTAAAAATCTAATGAAGATATCTGAATGAAACAAACTTTAAACCTCAATTTCACGTAACATGCTCAATTTTCTGGATATAAAAGAACCCAATCCTAACCCTGGCCCATCTAGGTCTAGAAATAGGCACGTTTCTGGATACAATCGGTTTTCATTCATTGAATCATCAATGACCAACGTTGTGGAGTCGTGTGGCGTAGTGGCCGAGTGCGCGACTCGGAACTTAGAGTCCCGGGTTCGAGTCCTGACATGCCACCGATCTTGTGCCCTTGGGAAAGGCATTTTCCTCACTCAGCTCAGGTGTAAATGAGTATTGTCCTGTCATGTATTTGTCCCCTGTGTTGGTGGCGGCATTAATATAAGTTAAAAAAACTTGAGTGTGTCGTCACCACGTCTGGTGATTACATGTTGGAATAAAAAAATTAAAAAAAAAATGACCAACGTTTCTCGAATTTGACCCCCCCCCGTAGGTGACCCTTGACCTGCAGATTGCGTCCCTGTCTAAGGATGACCACCAGGCGAGGTACACCTGCAGGATCACGCACGAGACGCTGGGCAGCCCGCTGGAGAAAACCATGCCTCTCGCCGTGCAGTGTAAGTACAACCCTCATCCAATCTGCCACTGCCGTAAGCAATCGTCACTCTCTCCAAAGACAATGGTTCTGCACCATGGGTCAGTTCGTATCTGTGTATTTGTTACAACGTC
>NW_017804187.1:706226-787836 GCF_001625305.1 Branchiostoma belcheri | reverse complement strand
ATATATATATATGTGTGTGTGTGTTTGTGTGTGTGTGTGTGTGTGTCTGTATGTATACATATATATATGTGTGTGTGTGTGTGTTTGTGTGTATGTATGTATGTATGTATACATATATGTGTATGTGTGTTTGTGTGTGTGTGTGTGTGTGTTTGTGTTTAAAGTTAAAACTTTTGTTCCAACACAAAGGTAAAATCTCTCACATACTGTGACATAGAACTTCGGCCAGTCTCGCTGGTCTTCCTCAGTAGACTGACCCAGTGAGACTAGTCACGTGGCTTCCCTGAAGTGTGACGTCAACAAACATGAACTTTCATGATAGATTCTGTTAAAGTATTAGATTAGTGTATCCCTCTTTGCCCGATAGATATACACATATTGATGTTTATAGCGTTGTATGTTGTTATAAAGTGTTATACATGATGTCACACAGATGCGCCCATCATCAGCATCACGTCCAACCCGCCTGTGACGAAGGAAGGAGAGCCCGCCACGCTGGTGTGTAACACGGACAGTAACCCCGCCATACGCAACTACCAGTGGCTCAAGGACGGCAGGTAAGGTTCACAACTTCTAACTAATTTGTGTATCATTAATTGAAAGCATTTATCACTTCCAGTTATGCATTGTTTAAGTACGTCAATGAAGGTTAGACACCCAGATTAGGAGATACCCCTTTTGCTCCTTTTATGGCCCTTTTTCGTTTTTTGTTGTTTGTGTATGTGCCATCTTGCTGTTTGATTTGTTGCGCAGTTAGTCATAGTCTTATGAGAATGACTGACAGAGAGAGAGAGAGAGAGAAAGAGTTTGAGGCTTTGACAGATTTGAAGACTATATGTGATTTGGAATCCAGAAATAGTTGCTTTTGCAGCCGCTTTTTCAACTAATGCATATCTCAATAAAGTATCAAGTATAATTCCTCAAAGTTTGAGATCTTGCATGTGCTTTGCCGCAGGACGGTAGCAGGCGGAACCGGGAAGCAGCTGACGATCACGAACCTGCAGCGGACCGACACGTCCGTCTACACCTGTCAGGCCATCAACGACGTCGGCAGCGGCAGCGGGAACTTCACGCTAAACGTAGCCTGTAAGTATACTCTCCACATGACAATACATTATTATGTTTACCTTAAGTTTGCAGAGGTAAACAATTTGACTGTTTCTGCTCTGTTTCTTTCTCTTCTTCTTGCTTTTCCTCTTCATCTGTTCTAAACAAATAAGGTCAAAGACTGGCTATCACTATGGTAGAATGTAACTGTAGCAGACACCCTGTTGTGTAAGATTACATTATGTAGCAAGTGGTACGACAGCGTTGGTGGGGGAGGGGTGGCTGGTCGCCATATGAATGTACTTATGTAGTAAGTGGCAGGACAGAGGTGGAGGGGCTGGTCACCATATGCATGAATGTGTTTGAGTAAGAATAATTAGAGTAGTAGTTTTTTTGTGAAGGTAAGCATTGTGCATTTTCTTAGCAAAGGATACTCTTGTACTTACTACAATTCTATCCAAGACGAACCGTTTGTAAATGCCACCTTTTTAGTTGTTACTATCATTTCTAAGGCCACTTATTTCGCCTCTCCCCAGACCCTCCCAAGATCACGACGACGGCCATCCAGGGCGAGAAGCCGGTCAGGCTGGGGGATCGGGTCAGCTACAAGTGCCAGGCGGACGGCAACCCCGCACCCACCGTGTACTGGAGGGTCAAGGACACCAAAGTCAGGTGGGTGCCGTCAACCTGATGAAATTTACCTTTAATCTTTTTGTTGACGTCTCAGGGAGGAGCCTAATGGTAAAGTATTGTGTGCAATTTGCAAGAATTCTAGGAATTTGTTAGACATTTTGTCCGCAGGCATGGAATGTCCACAGGAATGTCTTCCAGCTCTGTTGACACATGCCTACATTCCTGGAAACCCTTGGGAAAATTCTGTCTGCCCCCCCCCCCCCCTAGTGCCCTACTTTCTGTCACCCCGGTGCCCTAGGCCTACTTTCTGTCACTTCGTTCACTATACACTCTTCACAAGGCGTCTTCAAAATCATGAAATCATGGCACTGTCATGCAAACAATACCCCTAACAGCAAGCACTGTCGCCATGGCAATGTATGTTTTAATTGCCAGTCTTGTTTAAATCTTGTTTTTGTTCTGTTAGGTTCGGGACGAGTAACACCCTGACGTTCCCGTCCGTGAGGTACCAGGACGAGGGGAGGTACGAGTGCGTCGCCAGCCAACAGAGCTTCACCTCCAACGACACGATAGAAACATTCATCAACGTCAAAGGTGCGTCTGGATATCTCAAGTTGGGCTTCGTCTCAATGTTTTAATATCAAAATATCAGAACAATATCTTAAATTTCACACTTGTATTGTGAGTAATATGCCGAACTTAAATGTGCTTTGGACATCCTCATGTTGGGTGTTCGAGTTTTCTAAATAGATAAACATACATATCAAGTACATATCAAGAATAGTATCTTAGACTTTAGCAGTAGTCACCGAAGTAGCCATTTGACTACAAATTCTCTAAATGTTATGGGGTCAGGCAGAAACATAAAGTTTGCATGAGCGATACATTGTGGGTAAGTTGAAGGCTCTTGGCCTTCTTTATGTATTGTTACACAAGAAAAAAAACAGTGCTTACCTTTCTTTAACAAACAAGTCTACTTTAATCCCAACAGGCCAGCCGTTCATCGAGCAGGCCAGGGGGGCCGTGCGGGCCCAGGCAGGCTCCAAGGCGAAGCTGGAGTGCGAAGTGTACGGAGACCCTCAACCGGACCTGGTGTGGGAGGGGCCGGACGGGAGGGTGGAGGTGTCAGACGGGAGGGGAAACGTGCAGTCTGAGTACATCATAGAACAACAGGTAAAGTATGGTAGTGCACACACAGACAGACATACACACACACATACACACACACACACACACACGGACAAGGTAAGGTATGGAAGACTGAGTACATCATAGAACAACAGGTAACATATAGTAGAGCTAGTAGATTTTAAACACACACACACATACACAGACACACACAGACACACACACACACACACACACACATACACACGTACGCACACACACAAACACACACACAGACACAGAGACACACACAAACACACACACAGACACACGCACACTGAGAGAGAGACAGAGAGAGAGAGAGAGAGAGGTGGCAGACTTCATCCGAACACACATAGACAAATATTTTCATGCCACTTCGTAAATTCCTTAAGAGTGACTAATTTGCCTATTCGGGATGTCTTATTGACGATACAAGTGCCTAATTTACATACTTGTGACATCTTGCTGCAGGTCATAACGCCAGACGCAAAGATCAAGGGCGTCCTCACGATTAACTCGGTGGAGGAGAAACACTTCACCACCTACACGTGCACGGCAACCAACAGCGACGGCGACGCCTACAAGCAGATAGAGCTGCAGAAAGCAGGTAAGATATACATAATAACATACGAGTGACTTATTTGCATACTCTGGATATCATATTGACTATTTTGCATACTTGTGACATCTTGGTTGCATGGCAACTAACAGCGACGGCGACGCCTACAAGCAGAAAGAGCTGCAGAAAACAGGTAAGACCAAAGGAAGGAAGTTAGTAAGAATAAATGAATGAGTGAGTGAATGAATGAATGAATGAACGGATGGATAAATGAATGAATGAATGAAAATGAATGAATGAATAAATTATGGCATTTTGCAGCAATTCTAAGGGCTCGTTTCAGTTCTCTCGCTATCTCTCTATTATTAATCTGTCTATCTATAAACCGTAATACATTTCAGTAACTTAACAATGGCAAAACAAATTGGTAGGTCTACCCACCCAAATCCAGCCAATGATGGCCGCGGAAAGTTGTTCAAAGTTCACTTGACCTGAAATACTGCTGTATAACATGTCGATATGTGTATATTAATCCATAAAACCTTTACAATGTGCTGAGAGCACATAAGACTCGGGTTTTTACACGTCCGTTCACAAATCGATGAATTGGCGTCTCCGGGAATCCCGACTAAAGTTCAGGGGCTTTTGTTCCACCTCTCTGACATTTCTTTGCTCGTGCACTTTTGTATCCAGAACCATGGCAATCTACTTCTCCGTTTTAAATAGGGACTTAGGATCAGTTGGATAATCTCTGCGTATCCAAGAACGTAGATGTGCCCCTGACAAGGTTCTGGATACGCGTGGACTATCCAGAAATGTGCCTGAGCATGATTCTTGATACAATAGAACCTGTCTCTAGCTAGTTCTACCCTTTAATCCTTAAGGGTTAGGGTTATGTTTAGGCAAGGTCCTGGACTGTCTTTGCGTATCCAAGAACGTAGATATGCCCCAGGCATGGTTCTGGATACGCGTGGATTATCCCCAAAAGTGCATGAGCATGATTCTTGATGAAGCACGGTTCTTTATTCAACATGCTGTTCAAGAATTCATTCTTTCCTGGAACTATCGCAGAGTGGAACGCGCTGTAACCAAGTACAGTAGAGACATAGTAATTAGATGGCTTTAAACAATGTCTAGAGTTAGATGTTCAAGGGTTAGGTGTAACAAGTCGATCGGCAATACAGATACAGATACATGCACCACTTCCTGTGAGAGTAACACTGCTGAGTTACGACAGCAAAACTTACTGCCATGACGTAAAACGTAATAACTTGTGACGTGAGGGGCGGCCAAAAGTCGCCGCCAAGAAGTTCGGGTTCACGGGGAAACTTGCGCTGATTTCCCTCGCGTCTTATTCCTCTTGTAACATCGCCTTAAAGCGGCGTCTTGAGGCACTTCAGATGAAGTTTTATTTTTTTTTTCATTCCATTACTTCATGACTAGACATGGTGACGGCACAATCAAGTTATATCAACTTATTTTATGAGCTTTCCCACCAACGCTGAGGACAAACACAGGACAAGACAATAGTCATTTTTACTTAATAAGTTAAGTGAGGAAAGTCGTGTGAAGTGCGTTTCCCAATGGGCACAAGATCGGTGGCATGTCAGGACTCGAACCTAGGACCTCTTGGTTCTGAGTGGAGCACTCTGCCGCTACGCCACACGACAACACGCGTATTCATGGCGTCTTATCTTTCAACGTCGTCTTAAAGTTAAAGCGGCGTCTTGAGGCGCTTGAGATGAAGTTTTGTAGCGGAGACAGGAAGTTTACAGCGGCAACAACACATATAAAGGAACGAAATAACACTGTAACAAAGTAAAAGTAAAGGACAGAATATAAAATCAGAGCTATTTCTTGTCTCCTCTTTTCACATTTATCTGTCATCCAAGTTCCGGCATAGCAAGAGACATATTTACGCGTATTCGGCATATTGTCTACTGTCAGAGGGCAACAAAATTTCTTGCTTTTTTTTCTCAAAAATCAGGAGAAAATTAATGCACGCGCTGATGTCATCCATAAAAATTACTTGCTGTTGCCTGATATTAATAACCCATTTCAGTTATAATGGGGCGCAGTTGAGCGCGAATCCGCGCGAAGATGAACTTATATTGATTCTTGATAAGCGTGAATTTACCTTCGTCTTTTCTCATATAACAAAACTGTCTGGAAACATTTCGTATAAAACCGTCATGCGGCTGGCTAAATGTCGGCAACTTTGTAACGGATTATGTGGCAAGTTTTGAGTTTTTTTTACGTTGAAAGGAGAGTCTGGAATGTAGGTGCAAACACCAGCAAATGTGTTCCGAGTCAGTTGACGCCGCTACAGGTCAGGCCAAAGCAACCTGCCATGAAATTAAAGGAGCAGAAATCCGCCGACTCACCAAAAAATTATATCATTAAGAACAGGAGAATGATTAAGTAGAAGATGACCCAGAAAATGTGGCAAAGGTTTTTAAAACGACAGAACATTTAGCAAACGTATCGTTAAGAACACAGGAGAATAATTAGGTGAAAAATGACCCCAAAAAAAGTCGTTAAAGTTCTGAAAGGACGAAATATTTAGCAAACGTATCGTTTAGAACATGAGAATGATTAAGTAGAAGATGACACAGTAAAGTCGGATAATTTGTAAACGGACAAACCATTTACCTTTTTAAATTTTAGATTTTTTTTTTAATTTTAAGAAAACAAAATCAAATGGGACTGTTAAAATTGCAGCCCAAACTTGTCCTTGTATTCTATTTTGTTCAGTGAAGAAAAAAGGCAAAATCAACGATCAGGCAGCGTGCCTTGTCGTCTGCAGATCCAAGGAAAAGATGTTATACAAAAAAACATTTGAGCAAACAGTCTATGCTACAACTTGATTGTAGCTAAAACTTGTCCTTGTATTTTATTTCGTTCAATGAAGAAAGAAACACAAAATCGACGCTCCTGCAGCCCTCCTTGTCGTCTACAGATCCAAGCGGCGCCGAAGCTGTTTTTTACAATCACGCGTTCATCTCGTGTTTATGAGCCTGTATAACGTTCTGCCCTCCCGCGGGTTTGCCTTTCATCCGGAATAAATCCCCTCACATACCGGATGGAATTCCGCTTCGTTTGCTGAGATATTGTGCCAGCATTTGGGATTCAAGTGTCGTCTATGAAATTTAGACCTCAAGGTAATAAGCAAAAAGCAGTTACTCAAGCAACTGGATATGATTTTGGAAACGGTGAAACGTTTCAACAGATGATTGCGAGATGTTGGACATAGTTAAAATATATCAAAGATCATTAAAACACATTGAAGATCACTAGATGCTTCGATGAAGGTAAGACATCCAGGTAATAAAATACGCCAAAAAAGCAGTTACTCAAGCAACTGGATATGATTTTGGAAACGGTCAGACGTTTAAACAGATGATTGAGAGATCTTGGACATAGTTTTAAAAGATATCAAAGATCATTGAAACACATTGAAGATCGCTAGATGCTTCGATGAATGTTAGACATCCAGGTAATAAGATACGCCAAAAAGCAGTTACTCAAGCAACTGGATATGATTTTGGAAACGGTCAGACGTTTCAGCTAGCATCCACTACCTTTTGTCAGTGACTGAGAGAGAAATGCAGGTTTATAAGCACAAATAAGCAGCTCATTCAATCAATAGTAGTAGTAGGTATTCGTCCATCATACAAGAACATGAATTACTTCATCTACACCCTGTACTTATTATTCAATAGTTTGTGCTTATAAACCAGCACTCTGGTCTCTCAGTCCCTGACGAAAGGTAGTGGATGCTACCTTAAATGTCTGACTGTTTCCAAAATCACATCCAGTTGCTTGGGTAACTGCTTTTTGACGTATTTTATTACCTGGATGTCTAACCTTTATCGACGACACTCAAAAAAAAGTAGCAAAAGTTTTTGAAAGGGCAAAACATTCAGCAAACGTATCGTTAAGAAAAATGGAAAATGACCCGAAAAAGTAGGAATTGAAATGTGGTAAAAAGTCAAAGACGTTTCCAAAATCATATCCAGTTGCTTGAGTAACTGCTTTTTGGCGATTCAAGTGTCGTCTGCGATATAAAGCCACGGTCATTGCCGTGCGAAGATAAAGTTGTCAAAAGGGGCTGGAAGCAATTTGGTCGGCCCTTATTGTTCGCAAAACGGCCGATGGTTTACGACACGTCTCAAATCGTCGCCGTTTTACGGCCTGTCGTAAATCGTCGCCCATATTGGGTCCTGGAGCAGAAGGTTGGAGAGAGAGGTCCTTTTGCGAATGGCAAATCACTGTTGTAATTTTACTGAAAGACCCTCCAGCAAGGGGAAAACTGCTATAAATTCCTCCAACTCTTCTCTTAAAGCTTTTTATTACTTGTGGTCGTAAAAGACATGACGTCCAAACCGTTGGTGACTTCATACAACAGGGCAAAAGCCATACAACTATAAATTCCACCAACTCTTCTATTAAACTTTACATCAATTGCTGTCATAAAAACATTCTAGCCGTCGACTACTTTACACACCACCAGTTTTTCTTTAACTATGTGTAAACTGTTGATATAGTAAAGGCCCTCCAGCGAGGGGAAACCCGTACAACTTGCTATCAATCGTCTAACTCTTCTCTTAAAACTTCTTTTTATCACTTCTGGTCATAAAACATGACGTTCCAACCGTTGGTTACTTTATATAAAACCAGTTTTCTTTTAACTGTATAAACTCTTGATATAGGGCGCAACTTGCGTGGTTATATAAAGAAATGTCTCTAGATTGGTACATCATAATGGTCAACAAGAAACTTAAATTTCAAAATATATAGCCGCTATTTAACGTTATCCCTGCTGCCTAACCCTTAAACCAATACAAATTTGGTGCCAAACAGCTGGGGGTTAAAATGGCTGGCGCTATATCTATATATTCCTTTAACTATGGAACTATGCATAAATTGTTGATATAGGGCCCTACTTGCATGGTTATATAAAGAAATGTCTCTAGATTGGCACATCAGAATAGTCAACAAGAAAACTTAAATTTCAAAATATATAGCCTCTTTTTAACCTTCTTCCTGCTACCTAACCCTTTAACAAACACAAATTTCATGCCAAACGGCTACCTTCGTATCCCGAGTGTTAAAATGCCTATATCTATATTTCTCTACCTTATATCATGGATTGGAAAAGTTGAGACCCTTTTTATCGCGTCTCCGTCCGGCTTTAAAAGTTTAAATTGAATGTAATATTGGTAAAAATATATAGCGTGACGCAAGGACATAAATTTCAACCATAATATATACCTCCCTGAACGCTATATCGTATATAAAATGACTAAAGCTATTGCGTTTGCCATAAAGCCACCGCAATATCTACACCCAACGTGTTGTGCATAACCACATATAGTTGTATAGTTTTATGCTTGGCCATATTATATTCCCTCCATATAAACAAAAAGGCATAAAGAGTTTGAGTGTTATACGTGGGCCGTGTGCTAATTATGATAAAAGGTTGTAATAAAAAAAAACTGATGATAAACCAAAGAACCGAACCAGTAAGCAAGGATGTGTGTCCTAATAGAGTTAAATAAAATCAACTTTTTATCGCTTAGCAAAATTGTCGATCATGATTGTTTTTTTTAGTGCTGACATGTTGACTACTTGTCAGTATGGGATCGTAAAGTAAAATAAACAACGTTTTTATAACGAAGATATGAAACGTTTCCTAACGACAACTATAAATCTTGTTTTTATTCGATAGCAGCTAGACTTCCCCAATGGTTATCGTAGACGAAATACACTTAAGTTTATGTAATATAACTGATTTATACTGTGAAAGTTGTATGGTAGTCATCATGATAATGAATGTGTGTGTTTGTGAGGTGAACACTTGCTGTTAATGTTCGTCTGCTAACTGTCTTGCACGTTTCACCAACTTACAGTAGGTGACTGTGAAGTAACTTTCTTATAGCACGGTCTAGAAGACATTCACACGGTTTCTTAAGCTACACTTCTTGCTAAAGGTAGCTAAAGAGTTACTGCAATGTTTACCAGCTGAATGTTTTCTGGGTCGTGTCATTTTTCACATGCATGTGTTGTTTGTGCGATTACGTCACAAATACGTCACCCTACGTCACAAATACGTAATCTCTTGTTGTCACGTTCCTTTTTCCCGCCACCTCAGGAACAAAACCTCCCAGTAAGTAGCACTGCTGTTTCTTTTCTCTCTCTCTCATTCATTCACTCCTTCACTCTGCTCTGTGTATGTCTTTGTTAGACACGCTGTCCACAAGAGGATGCGACTGCGAACTAAATGTTTGGCTACTAGCTCAAAGTTGTGTTGTTTTTTTCTATGTTGTGACCTTCTAATCTTTTTGAGTAAGGAATCAGGACTTTCACGTAAATGACTTAACTGTTACCATTCAGCTTGTCAGTTCTTTTCATGATCATCCTCATCGGTTGTTCTCTTCAGGAGGTGAAGCAAGCGAAGTTATCCTTCCAGTACGATTTATCAGACATTGCCGACAAAAGTTCCGACCCTTGTACATTGTTGTTTTGTAACATTTTATTGCAGTGTGGACATGAGCTGTTATTTTATCTTGCCTCTTAACTTTAACTTGAATGTTTTAAGAAAAAAAACATGATAGCCCTGCGTCTCTGCGGCATCCTTGGGTCGCTGTTTATATTATCACCTCCAGGACCTCCGAAAACTCGGGCTTGTAGATCTGACAGGTTGATTCTCTGGTCGGTTAACAAGGCGCGGCGATTGTTATGGATGCATTATGAGATGCGGACGGGATAACGTCCATACATGTCCAGTTGGTGTGACCAATATTGTCGGAACAGGCAGTCATGTGTTGGATATTGGATGTGTATCGGGCTTTTGGAGAATATGAAATTGTGGCAGCGGCGTTTGATCCTGAACGTCAAAGTGTCTGATTTCTGCAATGCCGCCCAATGTGAACCACTCTGGCATTAATGGGACAGATCAAGCCTTCAGGTTTTCGTTTTAGGAGATAGCCAAAGAAATAGCTATCTATTTCAGTCTAGTACCAAATGTTTGACAGATCTCTTAAAGAAGTTCATAGACAAAGGACGAATTTTCATAACGTTTTGTGTATTTTATCGTATAGCTATTATCAGCAAATTAACAGGTCAAATTAAAGTCAACAGGTTGTAAATATGTTTAAAGTTAAAACTTTTGATCCAACACAAACAAGTTCTCTCACCTAGAGCCTTCGACCCGTCATCCTGGTCTTCCTCAGTAGTTTTAGAATAAGTAACAAGTACGCAATTCAGCCTATGGCTGCGATATACTTTTCATACCCGACCAAAATAATCAAATAAACCATTCATTCATTCTTTCAGTATGAAATTAAGGGCCAGACAAATCCAATTATGGTCGCTATACAGTTAGTTGTTCAGCTTACACCGTCTAGTGGAAAGGAGCCTTAAAACTCATGAAAGCTGCCACCAATATAAGAGCAGCAGCAAACGACAGTAAAATGTTAGTGTTGGAGATATCTAGGCTTATCATTTATTACAGGGCCACCCAGACGTTTTAAATGTAGAATAAAAACAAAGTAAAGTGTAACTACAAAATTAGAGGTAAAAGTCCACTTTACTGAAAATGAGTAAAGCAGTAACTGTTATTGCAGTATCAAACTGGCACAAAGTTTTAGTACAGGAAAAAAACTAGAGAAAGAAGATAAGAAGATTCGACGAAAAGAAGATTAAGATATCAAATGTAAATGCAGAAACAAAGTGGATTGAATTACTACTTCAGAAGCAAAACCGGTGTAAAATTTTAGTGCACCGTAACTTAAAACCAGCCCACTACAAGCTTCAAACAAAATATATGTCAAAATATGTCATTTTCGTCTTGAACGTACGATTAACTATTAGGTATTATTCACATAACATTGCATATGTGTCATAACAAAACGCGACAAATCTCTATCCATACATATCATATATAAAAAAGAAATCTAACTTGAGGCGAGTTCCACAGGTTAATCTCCCCCATAACATCATACTCTGGTTTAATTTTTCATCTATATGCCGTCCTGTGCGGCACAGAGAATGAAAAGCTTGCACTGATAGAAGATGTGGGGTGATGATACGGAACATGATTGGCAGAATAATTGCTTTCTGCCTTATGCTTATCTCAAGCGGCCTACAATGTATGTCGTTTTGAAAAGTACATGTAATCCTCTGCGCTAACAATGATTGTTGTTGAGACGTTGACGTCAAGAGTGTGATGACCCGCTAAGACTTGATAGATAACGTCGTGATGTTTTGTAGCAACGTCAGATTAAGGCGGTGATACGAAAAGCATCAAACTCAGAGACCCACGACAATGAAATGGTGAATTCATTTCGGTCAGATGTTATGATATGTCAAACGTATTCCCAGTATCAGTTCAACAGGTTTTGAACTGCTACTTTTTAAAACAATTTTTTTCGAAATTTTTGACTGCTCAATCCCTACGCTTCTGTGACGTCCACGTCATGTCATGTAGATAGAACATGTTATTCGGTGAGCTGTGGATTATAAGGAGCAGATAGTTTGCGACGCCCCCCGTCTCAGTTGGGTGTAATGCCATGACTTGATGACTACTTTAACTCTCGGTAACTGGGATGTCTACCCCCCTCCCCAGAATCTGGCGGTCACAAGCAGTCTGAAAAGTCTTCTGTCTAAACGCTGCTACCTTTAACTAAGTCCTGTGTCTTTCATGTTCTGTCTTTTCGACCACGCATATGTATAAACTGTGTTCCTCTCCATTGTCAAGATTACATGGACCCCCCTCCCCTCCCCTTCCCTCCACAGGACGTCTGAAAAGTGCCCATGGCCACAGACGGTACTACCTTAACACAAAGTCATATGTCTTTCGCATGCAAAAAGCTATACTTCTTTCCATTGACAAGCTGACTGGTTGACTGTTTGCCCCCTCCCTCCTCCAGAATCGGGCGGCCGCAGCCAGGCGACCGGCTTACAGAGCCCGCTGTCCATCATCGTGGCTGTTATCGTGGTGGTCGTGGTCGTCGGACTCATCATTCTCGGCGTGCTGGTCTGGTGGAGGAACAAGCGGAAAGTCAACAAGGAGAGGTAAACAAAATCCTTTCATCCAACTAGAAAAGGACCAGTTGCAAAGCAAATGCATATTGTTTACCTTGTCTACTCTGTTAATTCTTACTCAAACACATTCACATATATGGTGACAGGAGTCTAAATCCCTCCTGCTAGAAAATTGCAACATGATGTAACCCAACACCAGTTACCATGGCGGCAGCCTTCTGGTTCAGTCTGGTCAGAACTCACTGTTTGGAGAAGAAGAAACGTAGCAAAAACAAAATGTTTTTATCCACAGCGCACCAATCAACACCGCGGAAAAGGGGGTGAACAGCAAGGCGGCCATTAGCAAACCGCCAATGATCAACGATTCACCAATCAGCTAACAGTAACTTTGCCTTTGATCTGCAGTGCACCAATCAGCTAAACGCTTCTTTCTCTTTAATGTACACCGCACCAATCATCTTGCTTTCTCTCTCCCTTTGATCCTTAGCGCACCAATCAACACGGCTGAAAAGGGCGTGAACGGCAAGGCGGCCATTTCAAAGCCACCCATGATGAACGACGGGCCGACCGACCGTGAGATACAGCGCATGACGCACGCCCCGCCTCCGTATGACCACGAGCCCAGATACAGCACCGGATCTCTCAGCAGATACGACAGGACCCTACAGGGCAGCCCCTACAGCCCAACCGGCATATACCATGTAAGTATATAAGTCCCTACACATCCTTCTAAACAGGATATAATATGTACAGGTCCCTACATAGGTCTGAACTGGATATGCCATGTAAGAAGAAGTCCCTACGTCCGTCTAAACAGTATATATCATGTAAGCATAGGCCCTTACATACAGCCCCACCGGCATATACCATGTAAGTATATAAGTCCCTACATCCTTATAAACACGATATACCATGTCCCTACATCGTTTTAAGCAGTATATACGGTATTTGTCCTCTGCGTTTGGTGGAGGCATATTACAAGTTGATATAACTTGAGTGTGCCGTCACCATGTATCGTCATGAAATGTCGGAATAAGAAATTTAAAAAAAGGATAAACTATGTAGTATTAAGTACAAGTATAGCTTTAGATGATTTCCTTCTGGAAAGCAGTTGTTCAGCTGTTCTATAGTGGTGGCCTAGTTAACGCTTGGCATCTCTCTGGTCCTGGCGAGTGGCCAATGAGCTTTCGTGGTGAGCATGGGTGACTATGCTTCGATGGCCTGGCTACACATGTCACACACTCACATACTGCAGAAGCATCCGTACATACATACATTATATACATTCATTCAAACATAGACAACAAGGACAGCACATTCAGCACATCCAGCACTATCACAACAGCGTGTGTACCTTCTCAGCATTTCTCTTTCTCAGTTAGTAGAACCTATTGACGGTATTTTTACATTCGTGTGCCCAGGGATGTCTGAAAAACAGATCCACAGATCTGAGATCTACTCTGGTTAAATAAACTTAAAACTTAAAACCTGTTCCCTGTGTAGGCAGTAGAACTTAATAGTATAGCGACAGGGGACGATATTTTTGGCATTGAAGGGTTCCATTTTATCTGCAACATTTCTGAGGAATACGTTTATGATCTGAAGTTGCAAAAGTTCATAGGAAACAGGCGTATTTCTACACCATGTTTGACGTCTGAGGGAACGTTATATAAACTGCGCAGTCATCAGAAATGAATCGGCTCACAGCGGGAGACGATATGAGCTAGGCGGAACCGCTTTCCATCGCTGTATGAGAAGGATATGCATCATGAGATCGCTTGACTGCGCGAGGATGCACGCTCCGGGATTGCATAGCCTCCATAGCACGCCAAAAACTGGGGGTCTTCGGGGTCTTTTGGAGCTTTTATGTGCTATCTTCTGATTGCATATAGACAACATAGCCGGCCTGGTTGAATTACCCCCGTTTCTTCAAGAACTGGGCTAATCAGAAAACCGCCGAAGACCACCAAACCCCCAGTTCTATAAGCCTGCTACTGAGGCTAATCAGAAAACAGCCGAAGACCACCAAAACCCCAGTTCTATAAGCCTGCTGCGGAGGCTAGGGATTGCAGCCATCTTCTCTCATTTCCCCGCAATATTGTGAATCTGGAACAGCGGGCGGATGAGCATCTTTCAACCACCTCGGGGGAAATAATCGTTCGACCATCGCTTCTTCCAAGAACAGAGATTATTGCAAAGAGTTCTGAAAATAGTTCAGCGGCATATAGCATAGCAGGGGTTTGTAAAAGAATGGTTTAGAGCTCAGAGCACATCCCTTTAATAACTTCGCGGCCGCCCTCTGTGAGCGTTTGAGATTTCTTCTGTTCATTTATGAATCGCGAGGAGGGCGATCTCTCCTAAAAGTAGGCGTTTTGACGCACGTTTGTGTGAATGTTTGCGGTTTGATGAGGAAACTGAGCTTAGCAGCAGTACCAGGCAGTGTTTCACATGAAATGAATATCACAGACAAAGTGATGGCAAAAGTTTGAAAAACGTACGTGTATGTTGAAGCCACCACTAAACCAATAAACTGAATGTTGCCGAGAGATAATCTTGGCAAGAAAAAAATAAAAACGATACAAGTTTCAAGCTAGTTGTCATCATAACTTGTGATGTCCGACAGAATAATACAAACAATCTCACTTTTGGATTAAAAATATTCAGACATTTATTGCTCCTTCCAATAAATGGATTCTTTGACAGAGAATGCATGATGCTTAAAGAGATATAGTTACAATGGTGGTCTGTCCGATATATATATATATATATATATATATATATATATATATATATATATATATATATATATACGTAGGTTGCATAAGAGCATTCCATCAGAGTTTCTTTCTGATCGACTTTATGTGATAAAATATAAATCCGTGGGTCACAAGTTGCCACAAGAAGATTGCCACAAGCCGCCACGCCTAATCTCGCAACAAAGTAACGTCTAATCTCGCCACATTACACAAGTGTCAGCAGGGATTACCGTACATGAAGTGGGCACATGACGGGATAAGCCAGTGTTGCGCCGGCGTATCTACGGTAAGCCGGAGGGGTCCATCTGTACCACACACATGTCACATTCTTATAGCGTGGGTGGAATAACTCTTCAAAACTCTTCGCATTGTCCAGATACCTCATTCAATAAACTTCAACAGTCAATGTTTCCAACTGAAAGTACTCGTAATTATAAAGTTTGATCATGGATACAAATCACTAACAACACATTTAAGAAGGCAACTTTTTCCAGCCTTTCTCACTTATTCATCAACAGAAAACACACATGCGAATTTCCACAGAAATGATTTATACTTTGCGCTTTGTTCGACCTGAACCACTGGATTAGACATCTACCTTCATTCCGACTGTCGCAACTGCAGCTTTGCCGGTGAAAGTTGCTTATTTTATGGTAAAATTCGGTGCGCTTCACACCTTTCCTGCAGTCTTTAATCACAAATAAATACATCCTTTAGATTAACGGACTTAATGTGAATCTCGTACTGTGCCCGTTCACATTTCACAAAATACTAAATTTAAATTATATTTCACCAAAAGCCAATTAAATGTAATTCGATGTGAACGAGGCCTTTAAAATGTATTTTAAAACTATTTGCTGGCCTGATGACCTAGGCTGGAGCGGACTTTACCGACTCTGACGATTCGAGCTTCGTGTACGAGAGAGAGGCTCAGCCGACTCGCGTCAAATCTGCACAGATTCGCCATGTGAGTATAAACTACCTAACACGGTAGAGTAGAGTGACAAAAACGCCACTGCATTTCATACACTAACTGCAAGGGGGCCAAACCTATACCACCTGGTCCTGATGCCCAGGAAACAGTATAAAGGTACATAACGCGGTAGAATAGAATGACAAAAATGCCCCTGCAGTTCTTACGTTAACGGCTAGGGCGCCCAAACATATACCACTTGGTCCTGATGTCCAGAAAATACATAACGCGGTAGCGTACAATTGACAAAAACGCCCCTGTAGTTCTTACATTAACTGCTAGGGGGCTCAAACCTATACCACCTGGTCCTGATGCCCAAACCATGACTTGTCCAGAAAACAGAAAAATAGTTGAAAACACTGCTAGGATTAAATTTCCTAATTTCTTCATTTCGTTCCACTCTGTCTTCTATTCTGTGAACCTGGGTTCATTGCACTGTAGTTGATGACATGTGTCCACTAGTTTAGTGTCCACTAGTTTTCGCCAAGGAGACAACTTCTTCGCCTTGACTGTCTAGTAGGTTGAGGAGAGTGAAACTTGTATGTGATTTTTTTTTTGGGGGCCATCAACAGGTCGCAAAACACGAGATAATACATTTTATCCCAGAGAGAAGTCAAACAAGGCACCCTTAGGAGGTCTTTGTATATCGACAATCATATACATAGCTTTAGGATTTCTAAGACGTTCCCTGCCCTTTCTCGAAGAAAATGAAGTGACGGCTTTTAAGTAGTTCGCGAAAGTTTGCAAGCCTTAAGAGGCAATGGGAGGAAGAGCAGCCGGCTTGACGTGAGCACACCGACAGAAACATCAATAAACCTGCCCACAGAGGGACGCACATTCTCGCCTGTCTTACGCCTGGTGTGTTAGAGCTGGTAAGGCCACACTAACTTAATTCTATGGATGACATCCTCTGATGACCCCAAAACTTGTTAGCGCGGGGGAATTAAAAAAAGTTCCAGCCAAAAAATGCTGCTAAACTGGTATTGTGAAGTTGCGGTCGTGGGGTCGTGTGGCGTAGCGGCAGCGGCAGAGTGCTCGCCTCGGAACCAAGAGGTCCCGGGTTCGAGTCCTGACATGCCACCGATCTTGTGCCCGATCTGGATTTTTTTGCTCGCCCGCGCGCACTAGTTTGGTGGTCTTCAGAGGATGTCATCCATAAAATTAAGTCAGTATGGCCATATTTTAGAGCCGGTAAGACGTTCTCTCCACGGGACCGGAAGATGGAAGACCGGATGACGTGCGTGGGGGCAGAGGGATGGCTGGAGAGAGCTTCACGTCAGGTTGTTCAGTCCCACAGTGGTTACACCATCGGGCGGAATCAATCACTGAACCACCGCACAGACACCGTACCAGTTCTCACAAGACTGGAGTGTGAGCATTGATGGGGGCCCGCATGCCCTTTTCCGTAAAAATTCCATGGTATTTTCTCTTAACCAACGCCTGGAAGCTTGATGATGTCTTACATCGAGGTTGTTTGACACTTGACGCCTTGGAGTTGGATTTTGTCAATCCGTCCATCGTGTCGGAATCCATCACACCACCGAACTGAGACAATGTACCAGATCTCACAAGACGGGAGTGAGAGCACTAATGACCAGAGGGATGCATTACATGAAGTCTAAAGTGTATAATCAGGGCGAAATTCCAGGGCATTTCCTTTAACCAGCGCCTTAAAGCTCAATGATGTCTTACATTGGGGTTGTTAGATGACTGATGTAGTGGAGTTCGTCAATCCGTCCTGACAGTTACAGAGTCTAGCTGGCTCGTCTCCGCGGAGCCCGGTGGCAGTTGGACGAGATAAGCTTCAGAAAGAACTCCGCAGACAGGATCGGAAACGATATCCTTCCTCCCTGAAGAAAACGGTGTAAAAATAAACTGACAGGCGTGCAACAGACTTGACGAACTGTTTGAAATAAGTTCAACATCGCACACAACAGGTGCCTAACTAGTTGTACACGCGGTTGGGTTGTGAGCAGTAGAGTTAGATATGTTCCCCTCATTTATCAAGTTAACGGATTCAAGATACAAAGATCAAACTCTGGTGCTAAGAACAGTTGCAAGTCGATATGCTGAAGGCACCGTTGGAAATTCTTAGCATAACAACAAAAATACCTAGTAGCAAACTCCTCATTATAGATCAATCTATATATTTGCTCTGTAGAAGGGATTCCATGTCACAATATCAATTCTAGCTCAAATTCCCGAAGCTGGGAAGATGGTTTTGAACTAACAGCAATTAGACGAAAACATTGCATCATTATTGTGCTGGGGGACCTCCTACAAAGGCGTAACTAATTGAACACTTTGGGGTTAAATTGAGAAATTTATCATCTGCTGTCGTCACAAGAGAAGCTCAGAGAGAAATGCATTGATCAACACTGACCTGCAGTTTTGTAGCACCACGGCAGGGGGAGCAGTAGATTAGGTACAAGGATTGCATTAACTCTCAGACATACAGACAGTGCACCAAAATACCACACTTCCAACCAAAACATGCATGGAGAAATATCATCGGAAACACAAACACACAGACACACTAAAAACGTTTTAACATAATCACATATCACATACAGTTACAGCTTGTGAAGAAACGACTTTCTGTGAGGCCCGGTACAAGGAATAAGGATTTGGCCACTCTGGGATCGAGAGTCCCAAAAATTGCTGTACACAATAGGCTCTGTCCCAGAGTACCGCACCACTCATTTCTACTAACGCCTTATATGGTGTGTGACGTCACAGCCACCATGCTGGTTGGTTAAGAATTGAACAGTTAGACGGGTTAATTTGCATGTGTATGACGTGACTACATATACACATTTAAGTATCCACGAAAACTCCATGGTTTAAGCATCCAAGATGGCGGACGGTACTTACGTCACAATCACGTGGGTGCCAACACTTTACTCTTTCCTCTCTAGCCTTCCTATCTCAACTGACTTGCCTTGATCTCTGTTTATCTTGACTTTGCTCTATAGAAACGAATGCATCATTTCCTCATCTACTGTGTCTTTCAGAGACTTTTCTACTATGCGATATTCTAATATCCCACTCTGTGGTACTACTTACTTCATGCTTTTGCGATGTGGGGAGGAATTCTAACATGCTCCTTGCGTTACTCACTTTTACCCTCGCCCCTTGCGCATTGAGAGGTCCATCTTCTGCCATGGCACGGCCATGTGGCAATCACGAATTAGAATATTAGAATCACGTGAATATCACGTGGTGATCACGCCGTGGTCAGGTGGCAGAACATGTGGACCGCAACCAAGCGCGAGGAGCGAGGTCGCTGTGGCAGTGTTGCAGACAGAACTCTTATAAACGCAAAAAAATTTAGGCGTTTTAGAAACGGATTAAAACAAAAGCACCTCCCATTTCAACCGTCCAACATGGCGGCCAATATTGACGTCATGTCACGTGAGTGCAACCCCCCCCCCCATTCTTGGTCGACGAAGGTCAGACGTTTCAAGTACTACTTTCCGTCATTTACCACAAAAGTCTGTAGTTGAACAGGTATGGATAAAAGAGTACGAAACATATTATGGGAGTTCAAAATTGGGTCCCTGCAAAAAACAGCCACAAATCCAAATTTACCCCACAACCTTCCGGTTCAACCATCCAACATGGCGGCCGATACTTATGTGACGTCATGTCACGTGAGTGCAAACGCCCCATATTTGGGAGATGTACAAGACATCAGTTACTCAAGCAACTGGATATATTTTAACTTTCAAACGTTTCAAGTAGCATGCCCTACTTTTCGGAATTTGGAATTGTCCCAAAAAATCATAAATTGATAAAAAAAATCTTCAGAGTTCTGTGTGCACCACTGGCTCTTTCTGTACCTTTACCTTTTCCTGTTCTTCGCCCCGCATGTCCCGCTGCGCAGCAGGGATGGGTGTGAAGGAGGGGCCCGGACCGGCAGCACCAGGGCTCCCCGAGGCCATAAGGTCCTGTGCTCTCCTTCTGGCTCTCCTTCCTTTCCGCTACGCTATGCTTTTTCTCACATTAACTGCATGTTCATATCGATACAAAACAACAGTCAAACCTGTGTCTTGTGTCCACCTCTCTCTAAAATAAGGACCGGCAGCACCAGGACTCCCTGAGGCCATAAGGTCCTGTGCTCTCCTTCTGGCCTTCCTTTCCTACGCTATGCTTATTCTCACACGTTTTTCTCAAACCTGCATGTACCAACTCTGCATAGAGAACACTAGGTTGTTGATATACAGTCAAACCTGTACAGTGACCACTCTAAAAATAAGGTCCTGTGCTCTCCTTCTGGCCTTCCTTTCCGCTAGACCTATGCTATGCTTTTTCTCTATCTCTGTTTCTATTCATATCGAGCATGTGTTCAAAACTACAGTCAATCCTGTACTACTGACAACTAAAACCTGCCAGTGACATCTCTGCGTTGAAAACAACAAAGTGTTAACTTTTAGTGACAACTAAAATATGCATGTACAAGTGACCAACTATGCATAGAAAACACCAATTGATATGCAGTCAAACCTTTACTAGGCGACCACCTCTGCATAAGGACCACCTGGACCATGGCGGGCGCTTCATTGACCTGTCTATTGGTCCCATTTGTCACTATAAACAGGTTTGGCTGTACATCTTGTCAGTAGAAGCTTCTGGTGTTTAAAGAAACCCCAACCCTGTCCCTTCTCAACCCTATACAAACCCTTGTGCCCCCCTCATAATAGCAGGGAAGGACCATTGCTGATTTTGGGGAATGGAAAAAGAACTGCTTGGCAGTCCTGTCTTGGCAGTCCTGTCCTGTCTTAAACAGAGTGACATTCTAATAATTTGTCCCCTTTCGAGGTCATTGACAATATATAGAAACTTTTCATTTGTGCATGAACTGGTCTTGGATATCTTTGAAGTTGTCATTTGGTCCGTTTGATAATGTGCAATTGCATGAAGCATCGTTTTGTGTGAACGTGCATGTGACACCCGCTTTTAAGTGTACAGAAACATGCATGTAGGTGAATATGACATTTGTAAACGTGCATTCAGGTATCGTAAGGCACCATAGCATATACAAATGGGTACATACATAAGTATTGTTCATTAACTTATCTGATTATTTCTCATATAATACCTTGTCTCATATCTTTTACTTTTTAAGAGTTGTTTGACCCATTATTGTAATGCATATGTATTTACTCGATGGCTAAGCAACAGAGGTGAAATTCAGCATAACGTTGCTAGTCTTTTTTTCTGTTTTCTAGTTTAGTGCTATATAATTTATAGTGCTGGGAGTAGTTTTGTCACATACCTCCTAGTTCACTCATTTATTATCTTTGTACAATTTATTTTGCATTGGAAAGTCATGTGTATGATTTGATTCGGTCATATACTGTATATAGTTATGTGTGATATGTTGAATTTGTATAGTATTTCATATTTCTAGTGTCTTTCCAACTTTTAAGCAACCTGGCTGGCTTCCTATCCTATTGCTCCTTCCCTGTCCTCTCCCTTATTGAACCTCATCAGATGGCCATGCTTCATTTCTTTACTTCCACGTGAGCATCACGTGAACACCACGTGAGCATCATGTGAGGTACACGTGTCTTTTTCATCCCTTTTCGTGAGTCTACAAAAAGATGCTGCGGTGCAAGGCGGTAACGTTTTTTGTTAGCTAGGCTTTTCTGCCAGCTCCAATTTGGGTAATTTGGCTGTAGTAACACGTTACGATTTTGCACCACACCATCTATTTGAAGATTCCATACACGAAAATGATGATCATGCCAGTGCCATGTGACGATCACGTGAACTAATCGTGCACCTTTTTCCCGCCCTTTTCTTCATATCTTCTCCAGAGCGGCTACACGGACGACAAGTTCTTCGGCACGGACCTGGATGTGGACCTGTCCGCCCGCTCCGGTGGATCCCGGAGACCATACTATGGCACTTCGGACACCAGCTTCGTATAACATCAGCCCCCTCCCCCATCTAACCCCCTCCCCCTTCCTCCCATCTGCGAAAGGCAGAACAATTTTGTACGTAGGTCTGCTGTTGTCGTGTCTATCGTGATGCACAGCTGTCAATCAAGCATATCGTTTCTGTGGTATCATCAATGAGTATGGATACGGTCATGCATCATGTCTTCACTTTCACGTGAACATCACGTGAGCATCACGTGAATGAACGTATCCTATCTATATCTTCAGGCAGTTTTTTAGCTTTATCAAATTTGAAGCCGCTTATCGCAAACTACCATGAAAATATCAGGAGAAGGATTGCTTCCACAAATTTCTGTGTACATGATCTCTACAACAAAAACCTTAAGCGCAGAAAACAACACATTGCTCTCATATCTTTCCAGCCATTTTCTAGTCAACTGCATTTCAAACCACATTTGTGAGGTCCTTCGTTTCCATGACTACGCAATGATTGGCAGCTGTTTCTCACGATGCTGACATCAGGATAGTCGCTCTCTCCTGTGTGTATGCAAACCCTCTGCTATAAATTAGACCATCATTGTAATGTATTCTCCTAAAGAAGAAAGAAATTTTGTATCCACTCTGCCGGTATATCTGCTACAAAATGTGCTTAAAAATCCTCTCTACTGTTGTGGAGAGACTTTTCTACGTCCTGTACCTGTGACCGTGGTGGTGTATAGGCGACGGTGGTTAGAGCTACGGGTAGGCAGTATTGCTAGTTTTTAGACTTAGGAATCGGCGGCCATTTTCGGCTGCTATTAAAAGTGTTTCGGACTTGTGATGAACAGATAGTTCCTTATCCTGGAAGCCAGCCTTTTTTTTAGTTTCAGTACGCTCGACTAGTCACAAAAAGACAGTATCAAATTGGCCAGGCAGTATCCATTTGCCACTGACAGGTGGTGGGGGTAGCGACAAAAATAAAAAGGCCATATATAAAAAGGTAACGATCATTCCCCCCACAACCTCTGCTTGGAGAGAATTACTCTGCCAAAAAGACTGGACCTGCACATATTCTATCTGCCTGTCATTTGAATACTTGAAATTTCAAACAGGCGCGCTGATTGGCCAAACCCGAGCCCCACTACGACTGTGATTGGTCTTCCAATCAGTAGAGGCCTTGTGTAGCGCGCGAAAGCTGAACTGGCGTCATCACAAGAAGGCAAAATATGTGTCTGCACCGTGGGTCCATTCTAGCCTCCACCAGGCCTTTCTACGGGAATACGGATCGTACAATTCGGCAAGAAAGGAAAATTGGTCAAGGGAGTCCGGCCGCGGGGAGGTTGTTTATTCCCTCCTGCCCGGCCAGTCAAACCTACAAGGCAGCCAAACTCCCCTGGCAATTATTCGCCTTATATATAGCCAGCGTAGTTAGTCTGGTAGAGACTAGGTCCGTTCTTTTTGGCAGGAAAGCGACAAAGAAAGCGAACCGAAGCTGAAAAAATCTGGCGTCCAGGCTGATAGTTCTTCGCAGGTTGGGTGAAACTTCGTGTCATGCGGTGCTGTGACAAGTGTGACAACTCTCTCTCTCTCTCTCGCCAGAAGTTCAGATAGTAGAGGACAAAGTATAGATATATATACGATATATGTATATCAGAGAACGCCTTGGGCTCCTGCCAGGACTTTTTTCCGTCCGATTTTGCGAGACATCTGTGCTAAACATGCTGTACCACGCTTAAAATGTGCGCATACTGAAATCTTACATCCTCACCAACGCAAACTCAACCCATGGCGTTCAAATGAATAACTACGCAGAAATCTGCCATAATTAATTGCTTACAAACTTTCTAAATGATTATTTTAAGTGAAATGGGCCCTGATTTATCTGCCATGAACTTCCATGCGATATATTTTCATTGCGCAAAGTTTGGCTCATCGTAGTCAAAGCTGTGTAAGTTCACGCCCGACAAATGCGACTTGTTTGCCGCTCTATATACTACTCGCACCTCGTCCTTTCTGCCGGCTGGGCCCTGTTGTATCCAGAACCGTGCTTTACACAGACCCATGTTCTGGATAGTCCACGCGTATCCAGAACCTTTCTCTATCCAGAACCATGCTCAGGCAGGGTTCTGGGTAGTCCCTGCGCATCCAGAACCATGCCTGGGGGCAAATCTACGTTCTTGGATACGCGGAGACAATCCAGAACCGTGCCTGATCCTACCCCTAACCCACTCAGGCATAGAACTAGATAAGCACGGTTCTAGATACGACATTGACTCTCCAGAACCGTGCCTGATCCTATCCCTAACCGGGCCCATTCAGGCATAGAACTAGATAGGCACGGAACCGTGCCTGATCCTAATCCTAACCCATTCAGGCATAGAACTTAAGATTAGCACGGTTCTGCACATTATAAATCCTAAGCACCCAAATCAAACCATCAGTGCGCACCGCCGGGCAGGTTTTCCGCTGGGGTGACCACGCGTATCCAGAACCTTGTTCTATCCAGAACCATGCTTAGGCACGGTTCACGCGTATCCAGAACCATGCTTAGGCACGGTTCACGCGTATCCAGAACCATGCTTGCAACAAATACGTTCTTGGATGCGCGGAGACTATCCAGATCCTACGGGTTAACCCTAACCCATTCAGGCATAGAACTAGATAGGCACGGTTCTGCACATTATAAATCCTGATCGCCCAGATCAAACCATCAGTGCGCACCGCTGGGCAGGCTTTCCGCTGGGATGACCCTGGCAGGACCGCGTGAAAAGTGAAAGTACTGGAACGGCGTGGAGCGAAAGTTGATCGATCGTTTAAGACGTCTGGGAATTAGTCCCAATATCCCCGTTGCCGATTCTCTTTTCCCCGGTCCGAGAGAAGAACTTATTTTGGTCACCATAAAATTTTAAAACTTCAAAATTTCAAAAACGCTGGACTGAAAAGCGTCATCCTATATTTACTTTCCTATCTGATTTATAAAAGGTGCTGCGTATATATTCCTTGATATCTTCGTATCGATATTCATGCATATAAAACGAAGATGTTCATGATCAGCAACGTTTCGAAATCCAGAAATTCTACATTTCTCACTTTTTTCTTAGTCTGAGATGGCATATTTTAGGATAGTATCATCAAAACCTGGCCACGACGCTCGAATGTGCTACCGTGTCTATAATATCCATATACCTGACTCGTGTATCATCCTTGACCCCTGTTCATGCCCTATTTACGGAGTTTGCTGCTATCGATTGGAAATAATTGTTTAATTGAACAAACATACATGTAGCGGTTTGAAAATTAAATCGGCTTCGTTATATTCCTGACGTGCTCTATTTGGTTTACACCGAGAGTTGTCCCTCGCGGCTTGAAAGCGCAAGTAAAGGCTGAAATCGAAAGTAAAAAATCAAGAGAGATAAAAAAGGAAAGTGAGAAAAGGGGAAAAAATAAAAAGCCGAAATAGAAAGTAAAAAAATCGAAAGTAAAAACCGAGCGTATAAAAGGGAAAGTAATAGCCGAAAGCGAAAGTAAAAAAAGTGAAAGTAAAAGCCGAAAGTGAAAACTAAAAAAGCGAAAGTAAAAGCCGAAAGCGAAAGTAAAAAGGCGAAAGTAAAAGTTCTAATCGACTCGTGCCCAGCCGATCCATCATCTCGGGTTGACTGGCGCCCAGCCGCGCGGAAAAATCGAAAGTGAGAAGGCGGCGGCCGTGCAGAATGGAGGCCGGAGCGGCGCCTGTAATAACGCGGGTCTCCCCAGCGGGCACGCGGGCGCGGGATGCCTGCTGATGGGGAGATGATGGGAGGGTAAGCGGCCGGAGCGGCCTCGGGCATCGACCTGTGGTAAAACCCGCAACGGGGAGCGAGGTAGCCTCCTTTGCAGGCGTTCCTTGATCGTTCGCCTTTTTTTTGGACGGGGGTGGGGACTTATTTCCAACTTGCACAATTTTCTGATCAAAGGTACATCGCACGCACTAGAACTTCCACCAACCCTAGAATGGCAACCCTGGAGGCTAGCTAGCAGCAAGGTGCGAGGAGAACATGGAGCGGCATTAACCACGTGCCGATCTGTGTTCGGGACGCAGGTCATTATTGTCATTATTGACCGGGGGGTCGGAATTAGTTCCGAGTCCTGCGCAAAGAAACGTCAAACAAGTTGTTCTCTATGTGGCTTCTTAACGTTGAATACTTCAGTAGCAGCATTAAGGAGATTTTGGCATATATGTGGTACAGTAATGCAGCATGATGCTTACAGCAGGAGGCGTTGTTCCGTATGCGTCAGTTTTTGCCATCCAAACCTTATCAAAAACCTTCCCAAGCTTTGATTCCAACTTCAATCCACTTTTCCCAAATTCTGCACACACACACATACATGCATGGCATAACACTTATTTCCAGCCATAAGAAATTTGATGTCGATCAGCCCATGGCATGAGAAATAGTTTATCTGACACCCCATCATGTAAGCTTCAATCAAAATGGTCCAAAGATTCGAAGGCGAAACCCACCAACAGTTGATGGATGGATTTTTCTGTACATATTGACACTGTGTGTCCAAGACAATCTGTGAGAGATTATTTCAGTACACATACTTACTTACGGTGGGGATGGTATTATATTGGATTTGGTTAGCAGCGTTTTGTGTAATTTGTGTTTTAACGTTAGGCCACAGCAAGTATTTTTTATGGATGACATCAGCGCGAGCATTGAATTTCGCCTGATTTTGGAGAAAAAAAAACAAGAAATTTTGTTGCCATCTGACAAGCCGAATATAAGAAAAATGACATGTCTTACCATGTCGGACGTAGATGGCAGATAAATATGAGGAGGGGAGACAAGACAATGTTCTGACTTATTGTTTTGTCTTTAACTTTGATGCAGTGATATATTTCATTCCTTTTATACGTTCCCACTGTATCAAACCACTTGTACAATGATTGAAAACTTTTAATTTTCAAAGTTGTTTCAGTGACAAATGGATGTTGTGATAGTTGGCAGTAAAATTAGCACAATGGCATCATCTCTTGTTTAACAACTTGAAGGTATGTGATGTCAAAATTTGAAAATATAGAAACCTTGTATTTTTGGCCCGCCTTGTTTTTTTTCGCCCGCTCGCATTATATTTGGAGTCTGCGGAGGATGTCATCCATAAAGTTTACTTGATGTGACCTTAGATGAGATTTTGGTGGATGGCGAATGTTGTATTATTATTATACCTGGAGCTATGATAGGGTAATGGGAGACAGCGCCTATACTTTGGGCTATCATCAATCTTATTCTGTTATACATTCAACTATCACAATGTACACGTTATCATTGGAGTAAGTGCTTAGAGTTAGAAATATTATGTAACAAACGTAGGTTATTTTTTAAGTTGATACAATGTTACTAGTGACACAGGGTGTTTTGTTGCCATATTTGATGTTTATAATACGACCTGTTCAAAGCAGGGATTTTTTAAAATAGTTCTTATGTGGTTTTAAGTGGCGCTGGTTTTGCCAATAGGAAATGTTTGTAAAAAGTCATTATTTGTTAGCTATTGGCCGCTATATGTAACGATTGGTAACGCGTTTATGTCGCATTTTTGCCGTGCTAGTTTCGCATCATTTCACATATATAACGCGTTTATGACGAATTAGTTTCGCGTCATTTCACGTCTATGACGCGTCAGCTTCACGTCATGTCACATATATGACGCTTTAGTTTCTCGCCATTTCACACTTGTGACGTGCTAGTTTCGCGTTATCTAACAGCCATGACGCCATAAGAGTTTCCGTTAAAAAACTGAAATTTTATCATCTGCATTGTACCTACTTACGACAAGAAATTTCTCAGGTTCCTACAAAACCAAATTTATGCCCTCTCCGCAATGTTTTATTTCCCTTAGCCATCCAAAACTGGTTCGGCACCATTACACGTGGAAATATACCAGTTTTTTTTTTTTTAATCACACTGTTGCTTGGAAAGTCGTACCAAAGTTAAACATATGTGTTAGAGTTACAGATTGGTTGCTGTTCAATCATGACATTTTGTTTTCGTTATTTTTTTTTATGTACCAGCTAAAACGTTACTGCCCAGTTGAGATATTACTGATAAATTGTTGTGGATGTTATAGCATAATTTTACATGTATTTCAGCACCAAAGCAGAATGAATAGCAGCTATGAATGATGATGTTTGAATTTTGTGTGAAGAAAAGTTACAGTCTGAAGAGTATTTTGTAAAGAACAAGAGTCCACGATGTAAACTTTAGCCTCCGTAGCAGGCTTATAGAACTGGAGGTTTGGTGGTCTTCGGCTGTAAGCTCCCAAAGACCACGAAGACCCCCAAACCCCCAGTTTTTGGCATGCTATGGAGGCTAGTAAACTTGTCAATGAGTTACAGGACAAAAAATCACCGATTTTTCAACCTTCCTTACTATAGATGATCTTCTAGTTCATTCATGACAAAATTTGGGGAATTTTCTGTCACATCTGTTTTGGTTTCTTGTTGAACAATCTACAACGTTTGCTTTACCGTAAGATTTGTAAGATAAAGAGTTGTATGTACAAGTAAAATGTGTTGATGGGATATTGCTGTATATTACTTGGTGAAAAGGAATCTTAGTACGTTTTGTGAGTCAGTTTTCGATGTGTTGAACTTGCCTTATGTAGTATGATGCAATGTCGAAACGTTAGACCTCAGGTGAACGGTCTCACAGCGCCGTCTTGCGAGAGATGGTAGAACTGCAAAATGATGCACCCGACCATAGGACCAGTATTGTACAAGATGTCTATTTCGTGTATATTCATATACAGATGCAGCCTCGACCCAAGTCTCTAGCTGTCCGTCCTCTACTTAAAAGAAAGCTTCTTGACTGTTTTTGGTACCGTAAAAATCGCCAAAAATGAACGAAAAGAGAAAAAAACTTAAAAAGATAAAGATTTATCAGGTGCTCGAAACTAGACTGTTTGAGGCTTCAATTTTGAAATACGTCATGACAAGGTTCATATTACGGCTGTGTCAGGTATAAAATGGCGGACCTTTCGAACTCATGTTACCAAGGTGATACCTGACGTCACCATGACGTACTGATGACGTACTACGCTATGTAAATAAAAGCATCGTTCTCTCAGTTACGTGTCAGTGATTTTTTTTCCTCAAAATTGGCGTTTTCTCATCGAACTACATATATAAATGTCTTAGTAAACAGTACGTCCCTTGGGCCAGTAGGGCTATGCAATACATAAATATTAGAAGCTCTACTATGGACAATATCTTTTGCACAGAGTTATACTGAAAGTTATACTAGATATTTGAAACGTCATCATTCTTCACCTCAGTTAAGCATTCAATATACGCGCTGAGCCTTTCAGCTATATATATGACCTAATCACACAGGAACTAGGAAGGTGTGCATTTTTGACACATGAATATTTCTGCCAGGAATGATAGTTTTGATCAAATAGTGTGTTGCTCATTGGAAGACATCATAATGCTGAGACCTGGCCCTCAATTTGACCCTCGACCTTGTGGGGCGTGACGTCAACAACATGGCAGCCTAGAAGGACTTTGGTTGTCACAGGTGAGTGATATCCGTTGTATCATTTCCTTTAGAGGGAGTTTAATGGCCATCCTTGCAATGTAACTTTGTGGTAAAGTTGCTTTGATTGTTTTGAACCAAAAATCTTGAAGGAGCTCTTGCCTTGTGAACGTTAGAGCGTAATATTCCGACCTATAAGAGCATATGAGCGATCGCTGCTTTTGTTTACATCGATCATATACATGCAAATTATTTGAAGACAGAATTCCATCCAGTGCTGCCGATTTATTTCCGGATTTGTAACAACCATATTTATGTACCATACTTCCTTTATCAAGTTATATATACCTGGTCACTATCATACTATATCAAGTTATATACCTGGTCATTACTATGGTTTTAGCACTTAGTTTGTTATTGATTTCAATTTCCCAATTTTGCTGTGAAATCTGTTACTATACCGGTATATAATACTCTAGTACTACAAGCTACATGTACAAGCGTATATCAAGCGTACGAAAGAGCCACGGCTCCTTTATATAGACTTATTATTCCTGGTATTTTCACAACCAAAATAACTCCGACCCGCATCAAACTAGCCATCATGATCCCTACATTAAACGCAGTCTATACAAAATGGCCAAATAATCTTTGTCCTAAGAAGTAAGCTAAGAAACAGCAACGAATATCTACAAGGTTGAATAATTACCTTCTCCCTGCTGCCTAAACCCATAACCAAAACAAAGTTGGCGTCAAACAGTACCTTAGTTGGAAGAAGGTTAGGGGAATTGCGATTAATTCACTTAAAGTGTTTTGGTGGACAAATGTTGCCCAAATAACTAATTAATGGGAAACTTACATCAAAGAATAGTAGAAATGGTCTATCGATGAATATAAGAAATCCAAAATTTAAAAATCCTCAATTGAAAAAAAATTAGATAGAAAAATACAGCTGCCTTTCATAGGTAAGTTAGAGTTAGGTCAAATTTTACAATACACCTCGTTCGGTGAAATTATGAGGGCATATTTCATGCCATATATATGACGTTGTAGTATAAATAAGGCAAGTCTAGAAATACATTTACGAGTCTTTTTTTTTTCTAGTCTCCACTAGACTTTTTAAGACTGAAAAATTGTGGTATTGGCCAGCAAATAATGACTTCCTATTTATAACCGATACCTATGCATACTGCTATGAGCCAATCGAGGGATGTTCTTAAGTAATTTGCTATGAGCATGTGACTTAAATGGAGAGTGCTGTTCCTCCTTAATACGTCGGTGAATATTAGACATACTGGTAAAAATATACGCCAAAAAAACAGTTACTGAAGCAACTGGATATTGGGACGTTTCAGGTAGCATCCACTACCTGTCGTCAGTGACATTGACGACACTGACGACAAGAGTTTTCTGTCACTGACGAAAGGTAGTGGATTCTACCTGAAACGTCTGACCGTTTCCAAAATCACATCCAATTGCTTGAGTAACTGTTTCGGCAGTTCCTCCTTAGCCCAGCTCAGTAGAAAGCCATGACTCTCTGCAGCCAGTCGGAGTAGTCTGTAACGCGGGTGAACACCCCGGGAGTTTTCGGCTCCCCGCACCCGAACCCCCATGACGTCACGCCCCAGAGCACCCACTTCCCGTCATGCTTGCACGACAGCGGACCGCCGATGTCGCCCTGGCAACGGGAGAACAACACAAACAGTTACGTCATGCAAAATACGTTGCATAGAATACGTTAAACACTGCATTGTATTATCATGAAAGGGCCCACCACCCTGCACTAAAACGCGACGGGGGCCGACATCGTCTACCTTTGACCCAGTGTTGACGTCACACTTCAAAGAAGCCACGTGACAAGCCTCACTGGGTCAATCTACTGAGGAAGACCAGAGTGACTGGTCGAAAGCTTTAGGTTAGAGTTTTTGTGTTGGACCAAAACATTTAACTTTAAACACTGTATTGTGTTTCTATCTATGCATTTGTATGACCCTTTCTATTTATCTATGGGCATGTTGGCCTTGAAAAGGCATGATTCTGGTTACGACACCTACGCATGACAATTGCCCCCACCTTGCATGCGTTGTTCCCGCCCCTGACGTGTCCCGCGCACTGCATGCCGGGTAGAAGCTTGTCCCCGTAGATGTACCCGCATAGCGCGTCCTGCAGCAGGGGTACTCGGGCCTTCGTCAGGGTCGTGGGGCGAACCGACCGGTCCGTGTCTGCATGAAGGAACAGGAAATAAGAGATTTATATATGCGTGTGTACATGTATGAAGTAACTGTCCTGCAGCAAGGGTACTCTGGCCTTCGTCAGGGTCGTGGGGCGAACCGACCGGTCTGTGTCTGACAGGAGGAACCAAAAAAGCGCAGATTTTAGACTTCAGGGATTTCAGATGGGTTTCTAGGTATGACTAGGATCACTAGTCATACCGCTTGTATAAAGTAACTTTTTCCCCTGCATCAGCGGTACTCTGGCCTTCGTCAGGGTGGTGGACCGTACAGACCAGTGTCTGTGATTTAGAAAAAAGGGTAAAGTTAACAATAGCGCTAGCCCAATAGCCTTTGAAAGGCCATAGGTAGATTAACTGTGTATTGGAGCCCATCCCACTCCTTCCATTCGTCGCCTTTTACCTCGATTCCTAAACCAAAGACAGGTACCTTGGCGGACTGAGGAAAGTCGTAGTAAGGACCTCTCCCAAGTACACAACGTCTTACCATGTGTAAAAAGGATAAATGTCTCTTTGCTGTTCTGAAATATCTACTAGTACAGTGAGGAAATTTACTCACAACTAACTGAAAGAAACGGTTTTACCGCTATCTAATTAAGTCGGAGAAGGCTATTTTTCTGCCACTCAAAAAACTTAATGAATATGACTAATAAGACAGACGCCTTTCTTACCTGTTCTACCCCATCCACTGACGTCACATTGCGTCCCAACAGGGAACGTCATTTCCGTTTCCGGCAGACAGATGGGCCGTACGTAGTCGGTGAGTCTCGCGCATTCGCCGTTCTTCTTTCGCAACTGCAGGGGGGTTAATCGATTACATGGTAAGGAATTAAACGATGAACGAATAAATAGACGGATGGATGGATGCATCGATGGTATTTATTGTATGTCCTTGCATCATCCAGTAAAAACTTTTGAATTGATATAAAGTCAAGCGGATGTTACTCAATTGTTTTGAGATTATACATTCCATTACGTTTCACGATGACTGAACTGCTTGTACAGGGCACTTTACGTTAGTGTGACATCACAATCGGTCAAAGTTGGTTAAAAGTTAGAGTTAAAAGTCTATATCGTCCCCCGTCCGGACGTCCTTTTTTTTCATCCGTTAGTGACGATTGGTTCAGATATTTAGGACAAAACATTGCCGAAAACCGGATGTGACGTATACCTTGAGCAGTGCTATGTCGTGTTGCCCTGTGACTACGTCATATCCGGGGTGAATGACCGCGGTGTCAATCCGGAAGTCCTGCTCAGTCTTCTCGTCCAGGACGTTGTTATACTCCCCCAGTCGGATGACGTAAGCGTCCTTAGAACGGCTGGGACAAACACACAAACATTTTCGGCGACGTCTCAGGGAGGAGCCTAATGGTACATTAATGTGTGCAGTTCGCAAAAATTCTAGGAATTGTACAGGAATTTTGTCCACAGGCATGTAATGTCCACAGGCATGTCTTCCAGCTCTGTTTGCTGACACACAATCTATACCCACATTCCTGGAAACCCTTGGTAAAACCTGTCTGTGACCCCTGTGCTCGTTCACTATACACTCAGGGGAGGGTAGGAGTGATCTAATGAACTGCGCTGTAATCAACAGGTACCAAGGCTTCCTCAAAATCATGAAATCATGGGTAGGGGTAGAGGTAGGGGTAGAGGTAGGGGTAGGGGTTTATTTATTTATTTATTTATGAAGATTTACCACATTTGTGGAAGGATTGACATAACAGGTGACTACCACCTTTTCAAAGATGTCAACCCCGAGACCAGGCTGTAAGGTTTGAACCACTCACACCGGGAAGGTCCCCTACTCTTTTCGATAAGTGCGGTGGGTTCTTTAACGTGCGTGGACTCTCCCAAACACGGAACCTCCATTTTACGTCCTATCCGAGGGACGTCCCTAGCCAAAGCTAGGTACTCATTTTCACCTGAGTGAAGTGAGGAAAGTTGTGTAAAGTACCTTTCCCAAGGGTACAACGTCGGGGCGCATGTTCGGACTTGTTCGGGTACGACCCGGAATCGAACCCGGGTCTCCCCGCTTCGTAGTCCAGTGATGTACCACTACACCACACGACGCCACGATCAACCGCTTGCGGTTGGGGTTGGGGTTGGGGTTAGGGTTGAGTGATAGAGGCCCTGAGAACTTACTCCATGCAGTGCGCGGCCGTGACGACCCAGCAGTCGTGTACCAGCGTCCCGCTACAGACATGGTTCACGCCTTTGGTCAGCAGCAAAGCCTGTGCAACAAAATGTATCACGGGAGTGTATACACTAGAAAGGTAGCATTTGGAAATTCATGATACCTACGCATTTTCTAGCCTAACAAACTACTGCTCTGCTAAAATGCATATACATGGTGACCAGCCCTTCAACTCTGTCCTACCACTTGCTACATAATGTATTCTAACATCACAGGATGGCTGCTACAGCGCTAGGTATATAAAAAAAAGCTAAAAGCTCCGATTTCTTGTTTTAAGGGTGTATAAATACCAAGGTTCAACCAATCAACCAACCAACCAACCAACCAACCAACGCGGCGTCAATGACGTCACGTGTGTAATGATGACGTATGTGTGACGTCACCCACCTGCCACGGGTGCTCGCCCTTCACCGCTACGTCACCGCTCAACAGCGGGGAGACGCTGGGCGTGCCGCAGGGGATGACGGGACGGGGACGCCTTATTTGGGTGCTGCGTGGCGCGTCACCGACTGGTCTGTCCGACAGGTCAAACTTGTCTGAACAGGACGAAAACAAAAAATGGCCATCATGAGATACACCAACAACAGCAATGGTCGTCTATTAAGGTTAGATGTCGCCGTCCGGATTCCGTGCTTTATCCAGACCCATACTCTGGTTCTGGATAGTCCATGCGTATCCAGAACCATGCCTAGCTCTCTCACCTAGAGCTTGCGACCAGTCACTCTTTCCTTCCTCAGTAGACTGACCCAGTGAGGCTTGTCACGTGGCTTTTTTTACGTTTGACGTCAACACTGGGTCAAAGGTATCTGGTAGACTATGTCGGCCCCCGTCGCGGTTCAGCCTGACTGGGTCAGTCTACTGAGGAAGACCAGAGTGACTGGTCGAAAGCTCTAGGTGAGAGAACTTCTGTGTGTTGGATCTAAAGTTTTAACTCTAAAGATGTAATTACCAATACAGATGAACTTTCATGATAGGTCACAAATTGTATCACCTTGACATCTGCTGACGTTGCACTACCCGTAGCGTAGTACGCGGAGTACGCTGAGACTATACCTTAACCATTGCTATGATATAAGAGATGTTAGGTTGCAAATTGTCTCACCTTCACATCTGCTGACGTTGCAGTACCCGTACCGCCCGTTAGGGTGCGTGTAGCACCACGGCGCCCGGTCGCCATCCGGATTCCGGCAGTAGTTGTGCTGCCCGATTCCGTATTCCGTCTGCGAGTTCTTCCACGAGTTGAACTCCAGATGGGTCGTCTCGTTCCAGAAGAGGCAGGACAGGCCGTCGGTGGTGACGGAGTGGCGCCCGCGGTAGTCCTTACCCCGTCCGCGGAAACAATCTGGGGGGATATTTGAAAAAAAAAACATTGGCAAGGTGATCTTATGGTTAGGGCAGTACACTTAGACTCTAAAGGCTCTGGGTCCGAATCGCTAGCCAAGATGCATGACTGAATACAAATATGACAAAGATTAGAGATCTGCTACAGTTGTCCACTCCGTGTTTTGTATATTCTTGAATAAATAAATAAAAGAATGAAAATATGACCGAGACGGAGGACGATACGGACTACCGGGCACTTTTGACCCGTTGCTGACGTCACGTTTCTTTTACTTTATGTAATTATAGTGGAAATTTAACAGAATGAACACCGAAACACTTGTATCAGTCACTGACCAAACAGTAGACATTACTTATTCTAGCTGTGTAGATTTCACTAAGACTGAATGATACATGGATTAATAAATGAATGAATGAAAGAATAAATGACTGAAAACATGAATGAAAGTTGTATGAGCCACTGACCACAGAACTTCTCGTCGCTGCCGTCCCCGCACTCATCCTTCCCGTCACACAGGAAGCGCGCCGGCAGACATGCGCGGTTAGCACAGATCACCTCGTCATTCCTGCAGTACTTCGGGGGCTCTCTAGGCGGCGCTGAAACAACGGAAGAGATGAATTTTCATTCTAATACTTGTCGAGCTTTTATCATAAAAGCAAACGATTAGACTAGCAGACACGAGAGTGGCTGGAGGTCGAGGGTTTGATCCCTGATTTTGTGTCGTTGAGAAAGGCACCTTACACGACTTTCCTCACTCCACACAGACGTAAAATGGGTAGCTAGGGCTGACTTCGGTTGGGGAGGTAAAAGGCGGTTCAAGGAGAGGGATGGGCTCTGTCTTCCAATATCGTGTCATAGATACAATCTATTAACAACATACTTCCCCTACGGCCTCAAAAAGTCCATGAGACTATCTTCAACCATATCGCATTGTTAAACACTTACATGTGCATTTCGGTATGGCACAGTAGGACCATGTTCCGTGCTTGTCGCTGACGGTGTAACACCAAGGCTTCTCGTCTCCATCCGGGTTACGGCAGAAGTTGTGCGGACCTGGCAGGAACACAACGCACCATCCATCAGTAAAGGTTAGTCATCATGTGATAAAACTAGAAATTTTAAAAGGTAACATTTGCAAAGAAAATATATAATGTTTACCTTGAAATGGTCTAGACTAACAGATTACTACCCTGTTAATTCATATATGTGGTGACCAGCCCCCCAACCCCGTCCTACCACTTGCTACATAACACCACACCATACATGTAACCCAACACCTGCTACGGCACCAGTTGCCATGGTGACAGCCGTCTGGTCCAGGTCTTTGACCTCAATCACTGATCAAAGTTATTAGATGCTATTAGAAACTTCTGACTCTTAAGAGAAATTATTTACTTTTTAATAAAGTTTATCTAATAGTTGGGACTTTGAAAGAATGCCCAAAGCTCACCTAATCCAAGCTGCCCATTCGGATAGTCGCGTGTGTTGAACTTCCGGTCTAAGGTCTCGTTCCAGAACAGACATGTGAGACCACTGATGGTCTCGTGATCATTCCCGCGGTACACCAGGCCTTTCCCGCGGTAACAGTCTGAAATGTAAAAAAAACATGATGTGAGAACACTGATGGTCCGTACAGGCAAATTGGACCCTCTCTGGCCAGCTATCTCCCGGGGTCACATTCCTTTTCAGGCCGATTTCTACTATTTATGCCGCCTGAAAAGGAGTCTGGTGGAGACTAGGCACTTGCCGCGGTCACACGTGAGACCAACAATTGTCTGGTGTTCAGTTATGATTGCCCAGATGAAGACAGCAGGCGGTCACGGAAACGTCAGCTCTTGTTAAAGAGGCGGTTGTGAATAAAGAATTGCTATTCAACCATTCACCAACCTGATTAAATTGTTACCTGATAGGTATCAGAAGACTCAATTTTTCGGTGAGTTACTTTACTGCACCTCATAGGTAATAAAAACCACTATTTATCATAATATGCTAGGCGCGCGCTAGTTATGGCACATTGAACCATTTGTCATACTAACTGTTGTACATCCAAATCCAGGCGTTAATAAATGCTATCTGATGTAAATGCTGCAAGCACATATCCGAGAAACACTATCCGATAGTTGTATTTAGGAAAATGTTTAACTGACTTACTGCACTGCGCCTCGTCGCTCCAGTCCTCGCAGTCGTTCTGCCCGTCACACAGGAAGGATGACGGGATACATTTGCGGTTGATGCACTCGTGTTCGTTTTCCCGGCAGCCTGTGCGAAACGTTTGTAAGATAAGAAACTTCACCAATGTTTCTTGGCTAGTAACCTTCTCCCTGCTGCCTAACCCTGTGGCCAATAGAGAATTGTCAGCCAAACGGCTACTTCAGTGTGCTAAAGGTTAACCTCATCCCTGTTGTCTAACCCTGTCTAAACGGACAGTTACTTTAGTGTGCTAAAGGTTATGAGAAACTAAATTCTTTAATTCAAAAAGGACCTAAGACCTACCTAAGTTACACTTATTGCCCATCAATGGCCTTAGGCCATGGACCTCCATTTGTGAAAAAAGCGTATGAAAGAAAATTATGTAAAATCTTCATGATACCGAACTGCGCATGCTCACCCTGGCGTAGCTTACACTTGACCGCTGCAGCCTCGCCCCGGGAGCAGTCGTGCTGTCCCCACGGCGCATGCGCACACTCCTGTAGAGAGGACTCGGTGCCGACGCACTCCAGATCGTCCAACACGAAGGGCTGACTACCGGCGCCGTAGGAGGAACGGTAGTACGCCTCTTCTGCTCCCCTGTATAATAAAGACAGCGTGATGTCAGTTACTGAGTTAGTGAGTGAGTGAGTGACGTCAGTTACTGACTCTCTACTGAACCACTGGAAAAGAGTTGGGCTGAAATATAAGCACACAATGTACAAATGAAGTGGATCTTTCGCCCTCTCCAGAAACTCGGCAGCTAACCAGCTAACCAGGCTCTGACGTGGAATGAAAACGGGGAGGTTTGTAAACACGTGATTGGTCAAAAATGTAAAAAAAAAGTCTATAGCGTCCCCCGTCCCCAGTGATCGGTATGACGTGACTTACAAAATGTAGCCCATCTCCCTGCAGACGTGATCTTGTAAACACTTGATTGCTCAAAAATGCACAAGAAGTCTATACCGTCCCCCGTCCCTGGTGATGGGTATGACGTGACTTACAGCGTGTAGCCCATCTCCCTGCAGACGACCCCTGCGTCCTTGATGTCCCACTTGTCGTCACACACCAGGCCCCACTCCCCGCGGTATTTGACCTCCACGCGACCTTGACCCTCCGTCTCACCGCCGCGCACGCGCACCTCGAACGGAACGTCAGAATCTGGAAGATACCAAGTGTCTCAGTCACGTGGGTAACAAGTGACCCGTTGACACAATCATTCCAAATGTAAAATTTGATTACGTTTTAGCTGTTCACGGTATAAAAATATTGATTATTACCTAGACTTTCTCAAACTTTCTCAATGATGTAAACTTTATATTGTTGATACATTTTGTCTGACCCTTACCTCTTCCCTCATATTCTCAATGAAAAGCGGCTTGCATGCAGATTTGAGCTTAGAATAGAGAACGGTTCAAGACTTTCCTGTTAATTCATTTTTACTGTTAATTCTTTATTCACGCACTGTCTATGTCTTGCACTTGTCTATAATTTTTGACCAATCAGCCAGGCTGCCCGAAAGTCAGTGTAATCCACTGTAACATTACAGGAGTGAAGGTTTTGATATCTACCGCAGTTTTCCTCGTCTGAGAAATCCCCGCAGTCGTTGACGTTGTTACAGAGGGACAGGTGGTGGATGCACCTCCCCTGCGGACACCGATGGTACGGTCCGTTCGGCAGTTTCTCGCAGTCCATGTCTGAGGAAACAAGTGCTTTTAAAAAAAGCTGGCATTTCGGCGCGCTATCACGGTGACACGTTGTACATCTAAGGAAAAATACGGCTGTTGAGATTAAAAATATCGTATCCAGAACCATGCCTATCTAGTTCTATATCCAGAACCGTGTCTGAACATGGTACTGGATAAAGCATATGGTTCTGGATACAAGCGGGAAGGACCTGAACGAAATGCCTTAGCCTGGTATTCAAACCAATTATGATATTTTTTCCAGCTGCCGATTCTCGTCCAAATATTTGTGGAAACTATTAGTAAGCAGCTATACACAATACCGATAGGTTTCCATAGCAGACTGGAAATTCCTTCCAACTGCCAATTAGATCCCAAACATATAATACCAGTCATACATGGGCAATACCAGTCATTGCCCATGCATCCACTTCATATGTCGCTCCACATGCCTTTGGTAGTTTTCCTATAGTCTTTTCGTGCGCATACGAAAGGGGTAGCAACTTTCTGTGCCATATGGTATACGGTATGGTGGTACTGTCAGTATTACCTGGTTGGTGGATCCTCTCGTAATGGTCCACAGACGGTTTCCCAGAACTGACCAACCCGCCAACCACTTGGACAGGTTTGGACCTGAACATGAGAACAACACCAGGTAATAATGTCATCCATTTTAATATGGACCGAACGTAAGTGAGTAGATGGTTTTAATAATCTCGAAAGGGAACATTTGCAAAGCAAATACATTAAGTTTAACTCCCCATGGTCTAGCTCAACAAACTACAGCTCTGCATTTATTATTATACGCAAACTCGTTGACTATGGTGACCACCTCTCCAACTCAGTCCTGCCACTTGCTACACAATACAATCCAACACCATAGGGTGTTTCCTACAGGACCACTTACCACGGTGACAGCCGTCTGGTCCAAGTAATTGACCTTTTTTTCGTTTGGAACGAAAGAAGAAGAGAAAACAGAGCAAAAACAACATTACACAGAAGGAACGACAAGTATTTTTTACAGTAAAACTCACACGAGATCGCATGACCGGGAGGCGCGATGATAGTCGAATGAGCGGCAGATGAAGTCTGTCGTCTCTGAGCAGATCTGCATACACCTCTCCACGTCCACGTTCATGTACCCAACCTCGTACAGCGGCACCTTCAGCCCAGACTGCCGGGTCACGCGGTACGAGTTAAAGAAATTATCTGTGGGGAAGAAGACGAGATGTCTGTGGTTGTGGTGATTTTAGATTCGTTGTCGGCCAAAAGTGGCACTGGTCATTGAGATAATTAGAGGATCATAGAGATTTAGGGCTTCAACTCCCTTTCTCTCTATCCCTCTCTCTCTATCTCTATCTCTTTCTCTCTGTCTCTATCTCTATATATCTTTCTATATTTCTGTCTCTCTCCGTCTGTCTCTGTCTCTCTCCCTCTCTCTTTCACTCTCTCTTTCACTTTCTCACTCTCTTCTCTCTCTCCCCCTCTCCCCCCCTCTCTCTCCCCCTCTCTTTTCAGTCTCATGAAAAAAGGAAGACGTTACCACAGTTGGCCTCGTCCTCCCCGTCAGCACAGTCCCGGTCCCCGTCACACCGGAACTCCTCAGGCAGGCAGCTGGGGGAAACAGTTAACATTTCCTGGTTAGGACTTATAGTATCCAGAACCGTGCCTGTCTAGCTGTTTGTCTGAATGGGTTTTGGTTAGGGTCAGGGTTAGGGAAAAGAAGCAACATTTCCTGTATGGTTAGGTTTCTGGTTTTCGCTACAGACTGCCCTATGTTAATTTCCTTAAGTACATGGTATGTCTTTTCGGTACACCTAAAGTTACATACGTATTTTATACACCTATATTTTCCCTAGGTACGTGGTGTTTCTGGAGTCTTAGTTACATACGTATTTCATGCCCTATATTTTCCTGACGCACATTATATTTCTGAAATTTATTACCCTATATTTTCTTTACGTACTGTTTTACCTACATGGTATTTCTGTTGTCGCCCCTACACCGGATCTCGTTCTGCTTGCACTGCGGTCCAAACGCCCTGGCGGCATGCCCTGGTATTACAGGGAAGAGCACAGAGTTAACAAGGAAAAACACGGCGTTGACAAGGAAAGAACATGGCGTAAACAAGGTTCTTTCAAGGGTAAATTGGTAGGTGAATAGAAAGATCGATAATGATGTAAAAATTGATTGCTTGGCTTTTATTTCTCACCGTGTGCAGGCGGGTGCTCACATCTAGGCACCCCACACTCCCGCCTCTGCACCCTCCCCTCCCTGACGTAACACCAGGGAGCCTGCCCACCCCCGGGATTCCGGCAGAAGTGGTGCGGTCCGATCCCCGCCTTGCCGTTAGGGTGCGTGAACACGTTCACCTGGACAGACAGTACAATTACCTTTTGTCATAGAAACCATTTGTAGTATCACGTAGACTTTCATATCATTGTACCTTCCTTTTCATACAGGTTGTTTGTGCATGTATCTGCAATTAACCCAGCAGGGTTCATATGAGTTCACCGGAACATTGGAACAGGGTTATGTTCTATTTGGGTCATCGGCACGGAACATGTGTTCCTTTTCGGAGTTCCCCGAGGTCATTGGAACATAACGAGTTATTTTGAGATTTTTTTTTTTTTGGAACAGGGTCGTGTTCTATTTGAGTCACTTTAGGTCTATTTTGGTCAACGTCACCTGGCTTTATGATGATGATTAATAATTCACCTCCAGGCCCAGCGTCTCCTCCGCGTCCCACGCCAGGCAGGGGCGCCCCCTGGCGTCTTTGCTGTGCGCTCCACGGTACCGGGATCCGTCCCCGGAGTAGCAGTCAACTGTAGAATACGACATGAAAAGGCAATCAGACATGGCAGACTTCACCCCCTTACCCATACCCGTGAGCTTTCTAGTCCCAGAGAAACATATACCAGCACTACCAGAATAACAGTCAACTGTAGGTCACAAAACAACAGGGTAGTCAGAGATGGCAGACTTCACCCCCTTACCCATACTGTCGAGCTTTGGGGTCCCAGAGGCAAATATTGCAGCAATGTCGGACTGACAGTCAATTGTAGATCGGACAACAACATCAGACATGGCAGACTCCACCCCCTGAACCATACATGCCACTATTCCGAGTCTCAAAACGTACCGTCGCACTCATGTATGTCGCAGTAGTCATAACCAGGCTGTTTGGGGTCTCCCACGTAACACCAGGGCCGGAGGTCGCCGTCAGGGTTGCGACAGTAATTGTGCTGTCCCAGGCCGAACTCACCCTGAGGGTACCTGGAATGATACCAATATATAACGCCACTGCAGTTCCAGAACAAGAAGCTAGGGGGCTCAAACTCATGCCATTTCATTCCCAGCACAAGAGCTATCTACCATGTAAATTTCGTGACCCTAGTATGTATAGATCAAGAGATATCAAAACCGGAAGTTCAGCTGCAGTACCATAGGAAGCCACCAGGGGGCCAAAATCTAATCATTTTGAGGTCTCATCAAAGCCTTTTTGAGTTATCGTGTACACATACACAAACACACACACACACATAAACACACACACACACACACACACACACTCACACACACACACACTCACACACACATACACACACACAAACACACACACACACACATAAACACACACACACACACACACACACACACACACACACACACAAACACAGACACACGAACGCCAACGAAAACATAACCTTCTTGGCAAAGGAAATAAACCGTTGATGTACCGCAGGGTGTTGTACTTGGTCCCGACCATCTCGCTCCACATGAGGCAGGACTGACCGGACAGCGTGCGGCTGGCCCGCCCGCGGTAAGACTCGCCTCGCCCCGAGAAACACTCCTCAACCTCCCGCTGGTATGATACTGCAGGTAGGGGTAACATACCAAATATTTACAGAGCAAATGCATGATATCTATCTTCATATTGTCTGGCCTAACAAACCACTGCTTTGTTTATTCTTGTTAATACTCAAATACAAGAGGTAAGCGGTTAAGTTTACTAAAACACATTAAAACATGGTTACCACAGGGTGTCTGCTACAGCACCAGTGGTGTCTGCTACAGCACCAGTTACCATGGTGACAGCCTACCTTCCTTGGGCAGACAGACGACTCCGGCCACCTCCTGTCTGTCACAGTCGTGTTTACCCCAGTCGCTATGGAGACATTCCATCAGAGTGTTCTCGTTCCCAGTGCAGTTCACGTCGTCCATGAGGAAGTCCTTCCGCCCGTCCCCGAACCGAGACCACTTCGCCTCCATTTTGGATCCGCTGGGGGAAATGATTACAAAATTCTGTTTTTGTCATATGTCTGCTACATCTATCTACATATACGTCGTTTCTCTGAAGCAGCGCGCGAATCGCGATCGGCAAAAGCAACAACGTCATTTAAAGATATTCGAAACCTCATTATCAACCCTCGGGTTCGCATGCAACACCACTTGCCACCAGAGTACTAATTGAGTAGTCAAATAGTTCAATAGCGACCCTGCCTCTGGACCAAGAGGTTGGCGTACCCGACATGTACGCTACTAGAAAGGTCCACAGTCCATAGCTACATATATATAGTTTACTGCACTTTTTGAGAAGATCCAGGGGGAGTTTCCCTGATGGAATCGACCGGTAAATGCTATGAATACACATCTCTATTCTTTCTCACGACCAGTGGAATAGTGGCTTCAGTGTGCTAAAACTGGTTCGATATCACTTCCACGTTACTCCTGACCAGTAAATGTACAGTTTGTGACTGTGAAAGTGCCCTGCTTACTTGGCGAACCCCATCATCCTGCAGACGATATCTGCGGCCTTCTTGTCCCAGTTGTCGTCACAGATCACGCCCCAATTCCCGCCTTTCGGCCGCAGCTCCACACGGCCTCGGTTTGGTGCCAGACCGCCGTTCAACCTGGAAACATTCGTGACGTCATGAGTAACGTCATGAGTGACGTCATAAGTAACGTCTCGACTTCATGAGTAACGTCGTGACGTCATAAAAATCTTATTTTCATAAATTTCATTCGAATTTCACTTTTGATACTTTCTATTCGGTTCTAGTAAACAAGGTTGGCACATAAAATGATTTATATGACTGTCACACAACGTGAGTGTTGGCGTTGCATATCCGAAGATATGCAACGCCTCGGTCAAATCTACGTTCTTGGATACGCGAAGACTATCCAAAACCTTGCCTGATCCTATCCCTGACCCATTCAGGCATAGAACTAGATAGACACGATACGATAGGGCCTACTTTTAAATAGGAATTTATCGTACCTCATTTCCCAGGCCTCGGCTCTCGCTAACGTCCCAGTCGGCATGTTGTTTATCTTGGTCTCGCTAGGTGGCGTGCCGGCGCTCCTCCTCCTCTTGGCACCAGTCGCCTCCGCCTCCATCAGCCGCAGCCTCAAGTCGTCCAGCTCGCCGCTCAAGTCGCGAATCAGCTTCGTCTTCTCGCCCAGGTCTTGTCTGCACTCCCTGAAGGACGATCTGCACGCCTTCTGAGACGCGTCATCTGAGCAATCAGAGAATCCGTTTAATTCTAACACGTTTGGGGAAAACTTGAGAAATTTATTTAATTTTAACGCAAACTTTTGCATATGATTATATTTAGGGAGTGCAGATGGATCACGAACCATAATGCGATCATTGGACGGCATTGGAGGCAGTAAGAAGACTAGCATCATTCATTGTTATTGGATAGAATGTCACAGACATCATCGCTTTTGAAAGACTATCGAAAGACCATTAACGTTGAGATATAGTTGCTAAAGCTATCATTTTTGGGCGTCCGTCTATAGTTCAGTGGCCTCCGGGGTCTTTCAATGGCCAAAGTCTTCTTATGGTCGATGATCTTCAGGGTCAATGATCTTCAGGGTCGCTATGTGACCCATAGGTGACTCTCAATGATCCCAATGTCTAAGGATGGAAATGGCTCTGGAGAGTAGCCCACAGTTGTTAGGCTAATCTGTTCCCAAGGACGGCAGCGTGGTTGGTTCTTTCGCGGGCTGTGAGGCCACATGCGACCCGGGTGTAATCGGTCGTTTTACGGTGATTTAGTCCGCACGTGTCCGGGCTCGTGCCGAACCCAAACGTCACACTCCCCCGCGTGTCCTGACTCGTGCAGCCCCGCCCCAAACGTCAGTTCCCGGCCTAACGAGTCCCACATGCCCCCGGGCCGCTAGCTATAGCCTGAATGCCAGCAGAGCCATAGCAGAGGCGAGGACCAGGCCCGTGAAGGCCCTGAAAGCTAGCATGTAGTCCCTGGAGCTGAGGAGCTGGCCTGTGTATTCCCTGAAAACAGTCTGGTATCCAGGCTAGCATGTTGGCCCTGGAGCCGACGCTCTGGAAGCAGTCTGATGATGTCTGATGTCCAGGCTAGCTCGTCGGCTCTAGAGCCAAGGAGCTGGTCTGTGAAGGCCCCAGCTGGGAACAACCTGGTGCCCAGGCTACAGTGTCGTGCAGAACTAGACACCACGTGGAGCGGCCCAACCCGCGGAGGCCGCCGGAGCGGGATGAACTCTTGACTCTGCCACGTGCTGAGAACCTCGACTCGGGCGGCGACTTTCAACCCAGCTGCCCTGGGCAGGGTCAGAACCGAGAACCGCTCACCGCTCAGCCTGCCAAACCCGAGCTGGAACCGCCACAGTTGTGTCTTGGTCAAATTGAGCGAGACGCTTCACTAGGGCAGCACGTGTGCCAGTGAACTTGGTGCCAACTTCAGGGTTTCAGTCGTTACCTCCGTGCTGTGGTGTAATGCGTTTAATACGAGTTTTCCAGCACCCAGCTTTGATTAGAAATGCACCGCATGGAAGGGACGTAAAGCCAGAGATACCGTGTTTAAGGACAGTCACACTCCAAACATGTCATCGAAAAGGGAAGGGGGCTGTCTCAGTGTGAGTGAATGAAGCCTAACAGAGTAACAGTCACGCAGGTTGTACTATGCAAAACTGTTACGCCTAAAAACAAATCTAGATGGATGGCCTTACTACGGGGCTACACGAGGTCATTACAAAAGCCTCTTGCGCCCCAGGAGCGGCCATACTCAGCATTACTCACCGTTACTCCTACACTTACTATGTGCGAGTTCTTCCAAACCAGGCATGCGCAGTCGCTACCCACCGGGCAGCAGCCTAACCTCTAACGACCGGTCACATCCGTCACCGGGGTTACGTCAGTCACCATGGTAATCGTCGCCGGGGTAACGCCTGTTGCCATGGCAACGCGGGCACGTGTGGAGAGGAAAGAGAACGTCTGTGATCCTCAGATACTTTTGAACTTTTGTGTAAAAGTACTAGTTAACGTTTACAACGCTTGTTTGATTCTACACTTTGACGTGACCAGTTCAAAATTTCTCGACCGAAAAGGAAAGAAACGAAAAATCCTTTCTGCTGCCTAGCACTAATGTCCAAGCAGTTTTTTCGGTGGAGCTAAGACAGTATCAAAAAGGTGGGGAAATGGATACAGACTGGCCAATTTGATAATGTGTTATCCCCACCGAAAGATCTGCTTGGAGAATACCTAGGACGACCTCGTGGACCACCTCGTTGCCTTTTAGAAATCTTCAGTTTCTTTCTCTGGCCATACTGGCTTACTCCAATTAAGGAGGTTATAAAACGCCATTGGCTTTAAAGAAACATGTTCTGAGAAGTTCAAAGTGGTTGAAAGTTGTTGTTCGCTGAAGACGGCAGATGCCTGAGGTTGACCCACAGCGGCCAGAGGCGACCCTCCCGGGGTTTTATGGTGACTACAACTTTTCATGTACCGTGACCTTGACCACAGGCCCCGTGACCTTGACCCCTCTGCCCGACACGTGTCCTGCTGACCACGCGGTGACCTGACCTCGCCACGTGACTCTAGGCCGCACGTGTCAGCGAACGTCCTCTCGGATGGAACCTCAAGCAAGCCTTTTAGGTCCCATTTTTGAGGAGGGCCACTTCCCAATGACGGTAAAAGAACTCGCTACAGGCCAGGGTAGGGGTGAGTCTCCACCAAACTCCTTTTGCAGGCAAATGGAGCTTCTCTGACCGGCTACATTCTCTGGCCAATTATATCCCGTTTGTAGGCCGATTTTTACTATTTCTTCAGCCTGTAAAAGGAGTCTGGTGGAAATTCGTAGGTGTCCTTCCTGGTATAACAGGATCAAACCGTTACAGTCCGGTCTTGTCAGCTTGTACCTACTGTACACAACCAGGAGTGCACGGGTCAGCGAACCAGAGGCACGTGTTCTCGTGAGTCTGTGCCTGCTGTGTGCAGCTCTGCAGGTGCGGGTCGCTTTCAATTTGAAAGGACACTGGACATTCGTGAACTCCAGTGAACTTTTATTAACGAAACACTGGCAGCAGCCCATGAAGACGCGTGCAGTGAGGTTCGATCGTGTACTAATGGTAGCGTGCTCGGCCTTGAACCGAGAGATTCCGGGTTCGAATCTTACCCATGTCACCGATTGGGAAAGGCACTTTACATGACTTTCCTCACTTCACGTTCCGTTATGGGGCAACCGTGTTTGGGGAGAGTTGTTACGTTACGTTCACGATCTCGAGAACGTTAAAGAACCCACCGAACTCATCGGTGTGAGTGGTTCAAACCTCACGGCCTGGTCTGCAGCTTGTACTTACATGAACAAAACTGGTGTGTTACGACTAAAATTAGTAAAAATGCGGTTTACCGGTTATGTGAAACAAACAAACAAGGAACTGACCTTGTCTTGAGAGCTGTCCTCTGTAGGCGTCCGGGTGACGTAAGCTGCTGGCGTAGCGGGTGTGGGCCGCCCACGGCTAAGGAGGAACAACACAAGCGTCTTTAAGTGTCACAAAAACGTCTTCAGGTGTTTCAAAACGTCTTTCGGTGATTCAGAATGTCTTTTAGGCGTTAAACAAGCGTTTTGGGGGTTACCTTTTTTTGCAAACAGGAGGTATAGTAATAATACATACGACACAGCAAATGCAATAAAATGCCAATGCATATCAACATGTTATATCAATTTCCTTTTTCTGTAGATTCTAAATTTTCTGAACACTTTGTTTATTTCTATGCATTATGTTCTTGTAGATTACGTTGTTCATGAATTTCATTTCCTATAAGCTACCAATGCCATCGTGTCAACCCTCCTCACTCAGGTGTAGGAACTGACATGGACTCCCATTGTCTCTAGAGACAGAAGGATGCCAACAAGCTACCAATGCAAGCTTGCAATCTCTCTTGATTTGACAGAAGTACACTTTTGACTCTCGCTAAACCATATCACTTGCATCTAAGACATACGTCTTCTGGATTTCCGACATGTCGCGTCTTGACCTTTCCCAAATGTCAAGGTCACGGCACATCAAAGCATCCCGCACAGGAGATATCCCGGCAACACCTACGCAACAATTACCCACAAAGCCCCGCGCCCCATTAGCGGCGACATCAAAGGTGTAGATAAAGGTCAAGGTGACGGGTAACTGGTCCATCTTCGTCAGGAGAACGGCAGGCATGGACGACAAGGTGAGAGGAGCAAGCAGAAACATATGTTCCGGGACAATTAACAGGGATTATCTATACAGCTGAGACAGTAACATTTCCAAAGCAAATGCGTAATGTTTACCTTCGCATATGGTCTGCTTTGTTAATTCTTACTCAAACACATTCATGTATATGGTGACAGGAGTCTAAATCCCTCCTACTATAAAATTGCAACATTATGTACCCCAACATCAGCGACCATGGTGAGAGACAGTCATTGACCAGGTCAGAGGTCACTGTTTGGAGAAGAAGAAGAAGAAAATGAGCAAAAACAACATGTTTTCCTTCGGTAAATATAGCAAGAAGAGAGAAAAAAACACCCAAAGAAAATGTATTTCTGAGAAAGCTTTACTTTTGGCCCACCCTGGAGAAATCCCTGATATGATCTCCTGTGGCAATTTGCACGTCTTGTCCCGCACTAAGTGTTACTAAGTGTTCCTAAGTGATCTTCAGGGTCCTCGTTACCGGCGGTAAGTCAGGGTATCACTCATCCAGGACCACACCGCATGGAACTGATTCTACCAAGCGCCAGGGGTGAAATGGACGGGGAGTTTACTCACTTCTCGTGACAAGAAGTGAAGAACTTCGTGGATGTAGGTTAGAGGTAATGAAGTACATAAGACTAGAAAGGTAATATTTGCAAAGCAAATCCAAAATGATTACCTTCGAGTGTTCATGAGTAAGTGATACTAATGTGTGGTTAAGACGGAGGCTCGCTTTCTCACGACCTCCCCTGAAGTCTTAAGTGGAACAAGAGTTTTGTGACACGGGTCTAACCAGCCTGTTAGTTACGTAAGGAAAACAGTCTGTTACAGATTTCTGCTGTCTTTTCTGATTTTAAAGTTGCCAATGTTACATTGACCCCACCACCGCAAACAAAGAGAGGAAATTTAAGTCTGGCTGTTAGAAATACGTCAGGCTACAGGTGCGGAGGGAGACGATTTTGTACTCTGTTTGTTACGTCACGTAAACAGTCTGTTCCAGATTTCTGCTGTCTTGTTGTATTTTAAAGTTGCCAGTGTTACATTGACCCCACCACCGCAAACGAAGAGAAAAGAAAACATTTAAGTCTGGCTGTTCATCATGACAGGTGGGGAGGGGGGTAACCTTGCAAACTTGTCTTACAACAAATGTCCGCATAGTCAGCCCCAGTAGACAAGTAGGTCTACTGACGTACTTTTCTTCTACAGCAGCCTGTTCCGTCACAGGCAGGTGACGCTTGTACGACACACACACAACTGTCCCAAAATGCCGCCAATTTGTTCAAACCCCAGCCGGGTCATACCAAAGACTTAAAAAAAACGGAACTTGCGCCTTGCCACTGACATCAGCTAAGCACTCTTAAAGAGCTTGTCCATCAGCTATGCTCGCCTGCACCACTGTCAAACTTGTCTTACAACAAATGTCCGCATAGTCAGCACAAGCAAGCAACCACGCCGGTCTTTCCAATCACTGTCCTCCTGTACAAAAGCCTTATATTTATAAACCACATTATAAACATAAAAAGAATTCATCAAGTAGAGCATGTAGAATGAAATTCACCATTGACCCAATCTCCAAGCAGGTCCTTGGGTGGTAAAAGACAGTATCAAATTGGCCAGGCAGTATCAATTGGTCTGAGAGGGTCCAATACGCCAACAGCCTGACCAAAGGATACTGCCTGGCTAATTTGATACTGTCTTTTAGTCCTACAATCTGCTTGAAGACTACAGTGAGCGCCCTGTCCAATGTTTAGTCGATCAGAATTCAGTTTGCGGTCACAGACTCCCGTGTAAATGACGTGCGGTTCCCGCTGCGGTCGGCTGGTCGTGACCGTGAGCTTGTGCCGACCTACTCGGGGTCACGGGCTGACAGGAGCCGTGCCCGAGCGCCTGGCACGCGATCGTACCGCCACATGTTTCTCTCACACCCTGTCTTACTCTTTGAGACGGCAGAGCCGGTCTTCAGTATGTGCTGAATCGCCTGAAATGTCGCGTTGCAAGAGATCGCTCAGAGAAATGGCAAAAATGTGACAGGCCTGGGGCTCATAGCTGTTGGACAAGCTCTTCAAGACTGCTTAGCCGTCGACATGATGGAACACGCGTGTCTGTTTGTGCTGACTATGCGGACATTTGTTGTAAGACAAGTCTGACAGGGGTGCAGGCGCGCCAATTTCACGAGCCCGAGGCACCACGCCCCCTTTTCTTGTCAGGGGCATTTCTTGTCACAGACCGAGTCTCACGTTCTAGCCCATTTTGGCAGGGTAGCGCGTCCATTAAAGCCAAGCTGGCAAGGCTGGACACTAGGATCGACTGAGTAGTAGACCCTTTCTACACCCCATAAAACTATATATATATATATGTGGAATCGGTCAGACAGTGAGTCCAACGCCATGCCAAGCTTCCCACCAACTAGACACTACAAACTGTCGCGCTCTATGAAACCACATGGAAATCCGCCAACCACCACAGTACATGTGTAGTACTTGGCAGACTCAGCAGTTTATATAATAGTCCCGGCGCTGCACGTGTATATAAAGACTCTGTACGTGCGCCCGGCTGTGTTTTATACCGGCTCAGAGCTCAAGATAGTGTCGGTCTATATTTGAATCGTAGACCAGACAAGTCAAGTCAATGCCTTTGAAAATCGGGGACATTCAATTGCAACCACGTTAAAGAACCCACCGCGCTCTATATCGAATATAGTAGGGGACCTTCCCGGTGTGAGTGGTTCAAACCTTACAGTCTGGTCTTATGCAGGTTGTACTTACATGTACAAAACTGGTGTGTTACGCCTAAAGGTTTTGCCATTACTGGTTATGTGAAACAAACAAACAAACAAACAAACCACGCTTTGGGAGCAAACTTCGTTCCTTCGCATGTAACGTTACAGGTTTTATCATTACGTAACATTATTCTAATATGAATCTCAAAAGAATACACGAATTATATATTATCAGAGATACATGTTCTCCTACCTGTGTGTTGACTACCAGTATTTCCAAGGCGATGGCGGATAGAAAGATGATCAGGCGAAAATGTATTCTGCAAGTGGTCTCCATTTTGGTTCTCCGAGGCTTCTTGCGCGACTGTTCGACAAAAGTGGTGCAGTGTTCAGGACCTGCAGATGATATAACTCCCAGAGTTGTGCATGAGGGAACTCCGACCCGCCCCCGCCCCCTCGCTTGATGATTGACGTGGGGGCCCGCATGCCCTTTTCTGTAGAGCGAAATCGGCCGTTTTAATTCTACATAGAGCGTAGACGGACAGCTCTAATTCAACGTAGAGCGTAATTGGCGAATTTTGCGTAGAGCGTATTCGCCGTTTTAATTCTACGTAATGCGTTGTAGCCACTTGGAATTTATCATAAAGCGTAATCGAGAGGTTTCCGAATTCAGCGTAGAGCGTTGTCGGGGACCCCCCCCCCATGCAGGCCCTCGGACAGCCCGTCAGGTTTAAATTTACCGGTGACCTACGGAGCCAAGGTCATGATGGCGGACCAAAAGGCGCCATGTTCGAATCACGCGAACTTGACTGCTGTTCTACTTCACAATGATTAACGGTACATCTAGAGGTCAAGCAAGGGCATAGTTTCCCCCGAAACTAGGTAAAAAGAATCCCTTTACGAAGCCTCAACAGAGTTTCGTAACAAAGGCAGATAATTCTTCCATATTTGCGAAGGAAAATGTTTCTGCTATGATAAATTTCCTCCGAAAGCGACACAAGTGTTGACATTACGGTGACACCGTGTGTACGTCATAGCGTGACCTCTGGTTGACCTCGCGTCACCACTAGAGTTTCCTTACGCTTCCTTCTGCCGGGCTCAAAATTCCTTGAAGACTTATCTCTAGTTGGAAGAGACGGGCTGGTATTTCCCGCCAATCGCTTTTCCCGCCAACCGCCGAGTTTTGGCGCGAGTTCCCTCAGGATCAGACGACACTTGGTCGGCGGCAGGGTGACCTTGTGGTTATTATATAAAGGTCGTTGACATTGAATTTGAAGGTGCTGGGTTCGAATGCCTGGCAGACCCCGGTGTTGTGCCCTTGGCAAGGGTACTTCACACCTATTTCCTCACTTGATTTAGGTGAAAATGAGTACCTAGCTTCGGTTTACTAGCAAAAGACTAGCCTCTACCAGGCTTCGGGAGGCGGCTGGAAAGAGTAGAAATCGGCCAAATAGAGAGATAGCATGCCGGGGGAGTTGGTCTCGGGAGCGGCAAGCTGTTCTTTCCAGCCGACCAAACTCCCTTGACATGTTATCCGTCTATTTCAGTATTTGGCCGATTTCTACTCTTTCCAGCCGCCTCCCGAAGCCCACTAACCAAAGGATCGCCCCATCTTGTCGGCAATGGCGGGCGATATTCGCGAGATTGCATAAGAGGGCGATGAACTTTGTTTGACCCGTGGTCTGTAACATGTGAGGAACATCAGGTGGCGTGGATGGGAGACAGATAGGACTTGCTGAGCTATTACATCTGCGTTCACCGGATGGTTCTTTTCAAATAAACGAAATGAAATGATTACATCTATCTAACGTTCTGTATCGTTCTGTTAGTACTTAACAGGAGTCAGCTAAAAACTTTCAGTGAAACGTGGTAAGACGATTTTCAAGACGACATTTAGGAGGAAAGTCTGTCTTCATTTCTAAAAGAAGTCTAAAAGAAGTCTAATTTTTCTGACACAACCTAAGTATAAATATATGGCCGCTATTTTTGTTTAGACTAAACAATGTTGTGCCATGATTTAGATATCTGCCTGGAGACTACATGTAGCAATAAGGAACATTTCACTCGACTGTAGGTGAGAAAAGCCTCCCGAGTGTCTACCTGTCATCTCTGGAAGGAAAAGGAATAAGATTACCGACATTCCTGAGACAGGCTTAACTCCTCCAGCCGACAGGGAGGGTTAAGTACGAAGGAGGCACCAGGGATGAGTGAGTGTGGACAAGGATTCAAGACAGCATTTGTTAGTGTGCAAGCAGATTTTCTGGTGGCTAAAAGACATTGGCAAGGCGGCTGGCGTTCTCAATTAAGGTGAAGCATAATATTTAGCTTATAGTGCAATGCGGCTTCGATACGGTCCTTGTTTTCCGTCGAGCACAACGTGTGACCCTTGGTCCTACTCTTCTTGACAGGTGTGCTGGGTTCTTTTACCTCCAGAGGTTTGGCACTTGAGGCTAACGCCTTAAGCTCTCTCATACACGGGGCCACCGGCTTTACGGCACCATCCGAAAGGACTGCGATCCCCCACAACATGCAAAAGCTGTCTGTCTGTGTGTAATTGTTGATCTACTAGTATTCTGGATGGGCGATGTCTGCCATCTCTGCTTTAATTGCCTTGTTGCCATACATGCAGCGATATCGAAATCTAGTTGGCCCTATAGTTCTCTCTACTTTAAAAGAAAGATCACACGTGTGCACGCCACAACGTCCGTGCACTTCGGAGGTTTTCCGCTAAGAGCGCTTCTGCACTACTTGGCCCAGCTGCACTACCTGTAACCGAAAAAGGAGTTTTAGAAGATTTTCTTTTACTTCACAGCAATGGATTATATAATATTAGAACGAAGTGAAAATGGTGACGGGAAAAAGTAGACATATATAGAGAATTTCAAAAACAAACGAAACTTTACACGTAAAAAGTGTTTGGCGCTTTTGCCAGCCAGCTAATGCAGCAAAATCCACGCCAAATCCTCGTGGAAAAACCTTTTCAGCATTCGCTCATTCGGTAAGACCGCGTCAGACTGTTAGGAATTTGTTCGGCAGCCGTCATTTATTTCATTTCAGCCATCTATACATTACCTGAGTGACTATTCACTATTTTGTTTCTAAGTGCCTTCTTGTGCTTTTACATAGATCTAGAATGACCTGTTTAAAATCTACAAGTATGTATCAGTCTGTATATGTATAGCCGGTATAACCGCCCTTCGGCGTAACACACCAGCTTCTGTATCTGTATAGCCGGTATAACCGTCCTTCGGCGTAACACACCAGCTTCTGTATCTGTATAGCCGGTATAACCGCCCTTCTGCGTAACACACCAGCTATTATATCTGTCTATATATATACCTAACATTTCAACATTTATAACAGTGCAATTTAACGGAATACAGTGCAATTTTACTAGTACACAGTGCAATTTTACTAGTAAAATTGCACTGTATACTAATACGATTGTACTGTATTCCGTAAAATTGCACTGTATTCCGTAAAATTGCACTGTATACTCTGGCACCCCTGAAAATGCCTCAAAGTATCTCAAAAGAGCTTTACTTGAATTGAACTTGCATTGTAACCTTTCATGTAATGACTCAGCAACCGTTACTTCAGCGAAGTCAGTGTATCTTCAGGGATGCCAGAGTATACCGTTCAATTTTACTAGTATACAGTGCAATTTTACGGAATACAGTACTAGCTATAGTATACAGTGCAATTTAACTCGTAAAATTGCACTGTATACTAGTAAAATTGTACTGTATACTAATACGATTGCACTGCATTCCGTAAAATTGCACTATATACTAGAAGAATTGCAGTGTTTTCCGTAAAATTGCACTGTATACTAGTAAAATTGCACTGTATACTAGTAAAATTGCACTGTATACTAGTAAAATTGCACTGTATACTAGTAAAATTGTACTGTATACTAGTAAAATTGTACTGTATACTAATACGATTGCACTGCATTCCGTAAAATTGCGCTATATACCAGAAGAATTGCAGTGTTTTCCGTAAAATTGTACTGTATACTAGTAAAATTGCACTGTATACTAGTAAAATTGCACTGTATACTAGTAAAATTGCACTGTATACTAGTAAAATTGTACTGTATACTAATACGATTGCACTGCATTCCGTAAAATTGCGCTATATACTTGAAGAATTGCAGTGTTTTCCGTAAAATTGCACTGTATACTAGTAAAATTGCACTGTATTCCGTAAAATTGCACTGTATTCCGTAAAATTGGACTGTATACTAGTAAAATTGCACTATATTCCGTAAAGTTGCACTGTATACTCTGGCACCCCTGGGCACCCGTAGGTCGCGAATTGGATCTTCTCTGGCCGGCTACCTCTCCTGGTGTATTGTTTCGGTCAATTTCTACTATTTTTCCAGCGATCCGCGGTGCCTGGTAGAGGCTACCCCTGGTAAGTGTATCTTAGCTCCGGTGGAACGGGAAAAAATCCCCGTGCGCAACCTGCCGTGTCCTTACGTCATACCTGAACAAAACCGCTTTTGTCTTGCCGACACTTGAGCCGCTTTAAGGTCTAAAGCCTCAGCCGTACACCTTACGTAAGGACAAAAGACAGGTGTGAATAGCGGGACAATAGGAGGAGATATTGAGAATAGAAACATTACAGGTAAGCCTATAAGGTAAACAGGTGCACTCTCCAAGCAGAGGTTTGGGTTTTTTTTCTCTTTTTTTTGGCGTGTTTTGGGGCTTTTTTAAGGCTTTTTTCGTTCCCACCTTACGGTAAGGACAAAAGACAGGTGTGAATGGTGAGACAATTGGAGGGGATATTGACAATAGAAGCACTTATAAGGTAAACAGGTGTACTCTCCAAGCAGAGGTTTGGGGGTTTTTTTCTTATTTTTTGGCGTGTTTTGGGGCTTTTTTAAGGCTTTTTTCGTTCCCACCTTACGGTAGGGACAAAGGACAGGTGTGAATAGCGGGACAATGGGATGGGATATTGACAATAGAAACACTCAGGTAAGCTTATAAGGTAAACAGGTGCACTCTCCAAGCAGAGGTTTGGATTTTGGCGAGTTTTTAGGCTTTTTATCGGGCTTTTTTTTTTGCGCTGGTATCTTTTTTACGCCATTTTTTTCGTATCTTCTTTTCGTTTTTCTTTTTAAATCTTTTTTTCGTATTTTTTTTTTTTTGCTCTGGTATCTTTTTTTTATGCCATCGCACACAAGAAAAGATACCAGTGCAAAAAAGAAAGCCCGGTATATAAAGAAGCATAAAACACGCCAAAAATAAGCCCAAACCCCAAACGTCTGCTTGAAGAATAAAACATGTATAGCAGAACTGGCAGTGGAAAGTCCCACCATACAGAAATGGATTTATTGTGTTTGACAAAGCCGACAGTTCCGGAAAATTCACCTTCCTTATTTCCTCAATCTAGTTGTTAAATAAGAGTACACTAGACGTAATCTCCAAGCAGATATTTGGTTGGCTTCAGGTGTACCCTTTCAATTGATTCGTTCAAGTTATCATATCGTCATATTGATTTTATTGTTTTAACATTATATTGTAAACACTCTTAAATGTGTAACGTGTTAATGTATGGAATGTACAGAAGGCCTTTGGCTGTAATACCCTTTTTTACCCGAATGAATAAACCAGTTTTGATTGATTGATTGATTTGTTTCATACATTGAATTGTATACATGTTTGTAACGTTATATATACACGTATCGCTACATGTAAACCACAAAAACGTGCAAAAAGATGAAATATAGAGAGACAATAAACGAATAAATTAACAACCATAACCTTATTTTCAAGCTACCATGAGCCACTGCTTATAACTTACAACCCTGAGACTTGTAAGAATATTACTGATTCTGAAACGTGTCCAGCATTCTCGATTAAGCGTTTGTCGACTTTTGGAGCCAGCACAGTTTGACATTTTGTTACGGATGGCTACATTTTTCCCAAGGCTGACAGCCCTGTGCACCTAGCCTCCATAGCATGCCAAAAACTGGGGTTTTGGGGGTCTTCAGGGTCTTTGGGAGCTTTTGTGTGCTATTTTCTGATTGCATATAGACAACATAGCCGGCCTGGTTGAATTACCCCCGGGTTTTTTTAGAACTGGGCTAATCAGAAAACAGCCGAAGACCACCAAACCCCCAGTTCTATAGTATAAGCCTGCTACGGAGGTTATGTGTACCCCTGTTGTATTGAACCATTTGGTACAGTCCACCCCGCCACCCCTCCCGTTCTGCAGAAATGGTACAGTCCGACCCGCCAGGGCTGATTTTGTGACGATGTTTTAGGCTAAGATCTGAACAAATTTCCCCCTCAGACATCCTGAATTTGACGTCAGGAACCCTCCAAATGGCGACACGACTTTCCTAACGACGTGCCCGATTCTAGGAACGGCGGAAAGAGCGAGCAGAGCGGCCAGGATTTGAGGAAAAGGACCGTTCTTTCGGCTTAGTAGCTGTGCGGGTTCGGAACTGTAGTCCTTCCGGCCATTTTTTCTCACGGGTCGAGTATAGAACCTAAACCGGGCCACTCTACTGCCAACCAGAACATCTTTCCCCACCAAAATCCTGAAAATGTGCGTGAAAAATCCCTCCCTACGGATCCAGTAGGACCTTAAAGGGCTGTACAAGGAAATCAGGGAGAACTGAGGACGGTTTTGCCGGGGTTTTGCGTGGTTTTAGGCCGGTAGTAGTTCCAGCATCCATGCCCGTCACACAGATTTCCGTGGTCCCGGCAAGGGAGAATAGCCGGACAAGCATCGGGAAGGTTTGTTAATTTCCTTGTTTATTTCACTGTTTGTCGTTAATATAAACATCAAACTGCTTCTAACACAATCCATAGAGTTGGTATAACATCCAGATCGGTGGAAAAACTGGTCCTGTCGCCAGCTGGTTGAGCTTTTCTGGTGTTTTTGTTACTGACACCGTTTTTGGGACACTCTTGTTGTTATTTTTATTTACTCTGCAAATATCATAGTTTAATCGCAAACATTCTTTAAATAACAATTAGAATCTGGTCACTATTTTGAAGAAACTGTGGTGTACCTACAAGTAAGCTGATTTTTCTCACCATGATTTCCGTTTGCACATGTATCATGTTTCTTTGTGTTGTGTTTTCTTTTTTTGGAGAGGGGGGGCAATGTTATGATTTGGATAGTATTTCCCAAGGTTTAGTATATAACAGTTACCGCTGCCTTATGGATTCTTATAGGTGGAATTTAAAAATAATCTATTCATATTTCTAGGTAAATTTCTACCTTGCAAATAAAGTAACTTACATGCATGTACATATGAATTATGATATGCTATACAATATTTCATAAAAGACATAGTAATGCCTTGCAAGGGATGAAGAGGATAAGTAAATATGCCATATTTCCAGTAAATTAAAAGTTAACGTAACATAGAATTAATTAAATTACTTTCCATCGAGCCAAAAAATATTATTTTGTAGTGCAAAAACCATGGTTAAGGTTCTTGAATTGTATTTGAAGGTTCTTAGATGTGTTACAGACTGAGAGTAACACATACATTGTACCTGTACCTTGGTATTATACAATGTAACTTCAAGGAAAACAACAATACATTATTATATCATACTAATTATAGTGAGGTTTTCTTTAGCTTCCCATCTTTATTTCCTTCTCATTTTTCTGGTAAAAAATATAAGGATCACAGTCACTCATACTTCCGAACAAGTATAAGGAACTGTATACTATAGGGAAATATAATCAGGCCTGGAACAAGGAAACGAATAAGTATTGCCTTTGGCATTACATACACAGACTTCTGTATACAAAAACCATATGCCACTGGCATCACTATGGTGACATATTACATTTACATAACAGATATTTGCTGTACAAATCTTTCCCTGCTATAATTGTGTTCCCAGACTGATCATTATTCTGTCCTGGGTGTTTACTCTAACCTGGAAGCCACCAGTTAAAGACCAGTCTATGCAAATAGGCAGATTTAGATTCACGCAGGGTTCCAGCCAGCTCCAATCCTACCCATAACTATAACTAAAAATTATATCTGAAAATATATAACTTAATGCATGCGGAAACAAATTAGTATTGCCTTTGGTTTTATGTATGGACTTCTGTATACAAAAACCATATGCCACAGGCACCACTAGTGGCATTATTATGGTGACATATTATATGAATATAACAGATATAGATATTTGCTGTAGAAATCTTTCTCTGCTTAGTTGTGTTCCCAGACCAATCGTTACTAGTATTCTTTCCTGGGTGTTTACTCTAATCTGGAAGCGACCAGTTAAAGACCAGTCTATGCAAATAGGCGGATTTAGATTCACGCACAGTTCCAGCCAGCTCCAATCCCACCCCGGGGACTGTGGAAGTCATCAGGACCAAATTTGTCTACAGACTCCAGAAACAGACACAGCAGGAGAGACATTCAGGAAATTGTGTTTCTGAGCATTTTTTTTTTTGTATGATGAAGTTGGATATATGTTTTATTACATTGTTTACATGATTAATATTGATATTGGAAGGCAACATTTGGACTTTTACATAGTATGATAGCAGACAGGAAAGCAATTCAGGAAATTGTGTTGTTTTTTTTCGTATGCTGAAGTTTGATTTGGACGGATGTTAGTTTATTTTTTTACATGATTGATATTGGTATATTGGAAGGTAACATTTGGACTTGTATGTGATGGTACCTTTACATCGTATAGTAGCAGCCAGGAAAGCACTTCAGGAAATTGTGTTTTCTGGCCTTTTTTTCCTTCGTATGCTGAAGTTTGATTTGGCAGATGTTATTACATTTTTTATATGGGTATAGCAGGATAAAGAAGGTAGCAAAAACATGCAAGGCTAACAATACATCTGCTTGGAGGTCAGAGGTCATGATAAAGGAACTGTAGTTCCCTTAACAACAAAAAATCAGTCTGCGTTGGGCGGGGGGGGGGGTTTGAATCACTTCCTAAACCATTCCCAGCATGTCCTCTGTGTAAAAACTAAAATACTCTTCATGCCTATTTGTGTATAAGGGCTCAGAATATTACTAGTACATTGGAGTCATACACATAATTTTTGTTTATACATGTGTAAAGGTACCAAGGCTTTGTATGTATACAGTGTATTCTTGATGTTTTAATATCAGAAAAAGATGAGTATTTACTAGAATTAAAAATGTAGAAGTTATAGAATAGATTGAATTCTGATATAGAATGTCAGAATCAATCATAGAATCTGAAGAGGGGCAGTAATATTTGCAATAATATTTCAAATTTTTTTCTGTGCACCAAAATTTCTAGTTTGGCTGCACCTGCGTCATTATTCCCAGAAATGAATTTGGAGTCCTTCCAGTACAGACTTAATGCAGTAATTTAGAGTTGGCAGTCCTCCCTCCCTCCCTCCCTGATCATGACAAGCTGATATCTGTCCAGATCACTGCCAAACGCTGACTTTATCCCCCGCCCTGTTACAGCTGTAATGTTCTATTGTCTGTCCTACAGTCGGGATACATCACTAGCAGTTCAATAAAAACTTCATCCTTCCCTTGGGACCTGGCATTTGCATGGGGAGTTCAACGCAGCCATTTCCAGTATAGATACCTACCTGCAGGCTGCATTTTGCATCATGCACCCAGTATTTCGAGTCCTGATCTCCCCTGTTACAGCTGTAATGCTCTATTCGCTATTGTCTGTCCAACAGGCAGGTCCTACATCAATGTACATCACTGTTCATCCTTCCCTCGGGACCTGGCATTTGCATGGGTAGTTCACAGCGGCCATTTCCAGCATAAATACCCACCTGAAGGCTGCATTTTGCATCATGCACCCAGTATTTCGAGTCCTGATCCCTCCGCCCTGTTACAACTGTAATGCTAGAGATATTGTCTGTCTAACATACAGCCGAGGTCCTACATCACTGTTCATCACTGTTCATCTTTCCCCTCGGGACACGGCATTTGCTTGGAATTCACAGCGGCCATTTCCACCATAGACTCTAGTCAGTTAGAAATACCCACCTGCAGTCTGCATTTTGCAGGGACATTTTCAATGTTGCAGAAGAAACATTAGCAATTTTGCAAATTGCCATCTGAACTAGAAGCTTGTGCTACACTGAAATAGTGCTTTTGAAAAGTGCTTTGGAACATGTGTATTATTAAACAAGACAGTGTTAGAAATACCCATCTGCAGTCTGCATTTTGCAGAGACATTTTCAATATTGCAGAAGATACATAATGATATTAACCAACCTGCAATTTTGCAGACTGAAAAAATCAGGATATGGCCAGTTTCAGTATAAAAATAATGGTGTTGGCATTTTAAAGAAAATTACTCAAAACGGTGAATTTTTATGTGAAATAGTCAGCTAAAAAAACTATATTATAATGTCTACATGTTGCTGATAGGTTTCTGGCCATGATTGAGGCAGGTAAAATACAGTAACATCACCACAAGAATGCCAATAACTGTCCTACATGGTCTTGTATTGATTAACAATGAAGTAAAGTTATATCCAGGGTATCCTTATTGACAGAAATACGTCCGTTCCGGTACTTTTGGATATTTTATCGAGTCCATTAGCTACAAGTTTCAAACGATTGAAACGAAAGTACTTAAAATATGTAGCTACACTCCCTTGAGTTTAAAAGAACACACAATAACAAGTTACGTAACAGGTCTATTACGACTATGCTAAATGTTTATGTAACTTGCATTTATAATTTAAAAAAAAGGTTTGGGGTTCAGTGGCATTGGTATTAATATCGTTCAAGAGCTAGATTAATTTTGTGCTTACTACTGACTCTATATAATAATTTTTATATGTGTAGTAAGTTTGCATGTATTTTTCAAATTGCATGTAAAATGTTTGCCATAAATTATTTTTGGCGTAATGCAATTTTGCATGTGCTACATGGGTTTAAGTCTGGATTTATAAATGTGTATTTACAGAAAGTAGTACGTATATAAATGTGTATTTACAGAAAGTAGTACGTAATTACAGAATAAAATTTTCTCTATTCAATGTTGCTGATGGCTAAAAAAATATTTCTAGATCTATTTTAGATCTATTGATCACTGCTACATGTATCCGCTATGATGTACAGTATTCTGTCCTGTCTGTCCCTCCCTATTCCTCCCACTCACAGTCAGTCCATGAATGTCATTGATTTCTTACTGTTAACTGAATTTTTTACTTTCTGCAACATTACTGAAGGCTGAAAAAAAGTATCTCAGTCCACACAATGTATATATTTCTGCTCCATGTATTGTGTCGTGTCTGTCCCTCCCCATTCCTCCCACTCCCACACAGTGCATGAACTCCATTGATTTCTGTGGTTACTTAGGGAAAACGGCCGCGAAACTGACATCAATATTACATGACGTGTGCTCCAGGGTGGACGGACAAAACGTTTCCTCCTCATGCTGAATTACTCAGGCCCAGGAAATAAAATGTTGTGTTTCATGTTTCCCGACCGACTCTAGAAAAAACTGCGAACCATAGACTTTTTTATGTGGACCCCTGCAGTGTAAATTTATCGAGCTGATCAACCTTTTCTAGCTCCATGATCTGACACATGAGTGATAAAACATTTTAATCGGTTTTCCAACATTGACATTTGGAATATGAGTGTCTTCTTGCAGGTTTTACTTTGTAACTTTAACTGTGTGTGTAACTTTATCACTGCATAGAGACTATGAGCTTTTTTATTCGTTGATTCAGCACCAGAATCTTTCCTTTTTTTTTTTGCAAATCAGAAAAAAATGAAGATGCAAATCTGAGAACCAACAAATTAAATTGGTGTGTCCTAAACTGTACTATAATTGTATAACTATAAGTTGGATGATCACTAGAGATTACCATTTTTAATCCCTACCTACCGACCCTAATTTTTTCAGGACTGAAACAGGAAACACAACATTTTTTTCCTTAGGCCCTAGCGAAGCTAGCGCTTCTTGTTCTGTGCTTGAAACATTTCGTCCGTCTGCTGAGTTACGGCCGCCGTGGGTGGTTATTAGGGACCAATCGGCCGCCTCGCCGCGTTTAAACATCTTCCAACATCCTCACGGATTTCACGAGACCGCATGGATTGATTTTTACTTTGCTGGAGAAGTGAAATATATTATCGGGAGGCAATGTAAGGTTTAAGTCTGCAGTTTACCACCTTGTAAATTCTGAGTTTTCTGAGGAACTATTGGTAGTTTCTTGACAACTTTACACTTGCATGTAGGATTTTTTATGATACAATATAAATGTAGACTGAGACTACTTGCAAAATTATAAAACCTAGCTGCACCAGGCACCCAATGAACATAAATCACTTGCTAATGTAATTATAAACGTACGAGTACAGTTTATTGTTTTTGGCTTGTGTGGGGGGGTGTCCATATATTAATTAAAATATACTTGTCACTAGTACTGTGTGTGTGTGTGTGTGCGTGTGTAACTTGCCATCTCAGATACCCTTGTTCTTTCCTATAGTTGTGGAGGTCCCGTGTTTGAGGAGAGCCACACCTCGAGCACGTTAAAGATCCCACCACATTTTTCGAAAAAGATTAGGGGCATGCCCTGGTGTGCGATGGTCCAAAATTCTACAGCCCAAATACTACAGTGTAGCAGAATCATCAGCAAGTTGATGTTGGCTACCTTAACCCCCAAGACTAAGACCAGACCAAGACTATAGTTTTACTAATTTTTAGCACAACTATTCTGTGAAGACGGTTCATGCCGTAATTTTCTATAGTATCTCTCCTCCCTGAGTCATCAATATTTTATCACAGAAGGATGCTGTGCCGCCGTAGCTGCTACAAACCCAATTTCAGCAGAACAGTTACGCACAGTCCATGCATTAACTGTAATCTTCCCCTCGCCTATACATCATACAATCTTTACAGGGCCTGGAGCTTCCGGTCTCCAGCGGCCTGGCAAATGGCATTTTGTGGATATCGATGACATTTTACTGTTCTTCTTGCCAGTTCAATGCCTCCCTTCTTATCATCCGTAATCAAAAGTTCTGTTATGTAATTTGTTATTGTACATTTCTTTTATTGTCAATGACCCGAACCAGACTGTCTGTTACCGTGGTAACTAGTGTTGGGTTACATCATGTTGCAATTCTATAGTAGGAGTGATTTAGACTCCTGTCTGACCATATTATATACGAATGTGTTTGAGTAAGACCATATGTGAAGGTAAACATCATGCATTTGCTTTGCAAATTTTACCTTTCTACATGTACATGTAGTTGGAATTGAAACCCTGCTCACAGTCTGTTTGAAATTCGAGACCAGCCAGTCACTAATGAATATTGCTGCCATGGAAACCTGTATAACCGACCACTTGAGAGAAGTCTAATGTTGCCAGGTGAGAGCCGTGGAAACCTTTATTACAAACCCTGCACAAAGCCCCACACTTTAGCTGCTAATGGATACTGCCTACATGGACTTCTCATGGGCACAACCATTTAGGCCTGGTCAGACACTTTACATGTATAAGGAATTGTGTTTTAAAGGGATGGTGCTGTAATTATGGTGGTGGGGGTGGGTCACATAAGGAATAGTGGAAGGGATGGTGCTGTAATGATCTTGGTGGGGGTCAGACACTTTAAATATATAACTTAATTGTGTAAGGGATTGTGCTGTAATTATGCTGGTGGGGTATGTCACATAAAGAATAGTGTTAGGGATGGTGCTGTAATGATGGTGGTGGGGGTGGGTCATATTCATACGGAATAGTATAAGGGATGGTGTTGTAACTATTGTCTTTGGGGGTATGTCACATAAAGAATAGTGTAATTACATGTATAAATATATATAAGGGATGGTGCTGTATAGTGATGCTGGGTAGTGATATTCTGTTTTGAGTCCAGATAATGAAGCCAACATTCACCACAGCTTGAAGCTTGAAATAGTTCGTATTCAAAACCTGAGGCTCCTTCCTAAAATAAATCTATTATTATATAAGATAGAAATAGAAGAATTTTGTTAAGAACTGAGCAACATTTATATTTATCCTGTACCAATTCTGGTATAATTAAATGTGAAAGGTCTATCTCATGCCCTCAAGCTGTGATAGAAATAGAAAAACTGGTTATAGAACTGAGCAATATTTATATTTGTCCAGCACCAATTCTATACCATAGCTAGTATAAATGTTAAAGGTCTCATGCCTCCAGGCACACACACGTATTTAGATGTGCATATGTAGACAGCAGGTTTCTCTGCCATTCCTATAGCAATTTTATCCCAACCCCTGCAGGCACGTACATGCTGCCATCTGTGATGTGATTTCTCCCTCCTCTGGAGCCTTCCAGCGCAGTGGACCCTCCCCATACTCTCTCCTCCAGCCTTCCAGTTCGGTGGTTGGTCCCTGGCTGATTAGTCTGCCAGCCTTGCCCTCTGACTGAGTCTGAAATCCGCCTTTCCCCATCCCTAATGTCTGAACCTCCGCTAGCGCCGGAAGATGACAAGATCTTCATCCATGTTCTACTTGCCAAGTGCTGGCAGGGGTTACGATAAATATGATGGCTGTACACGTAGGCCAGTGATGAAAGTTCAACCCTTGAAATCGACCCTCTCTCAATCCCTCATGTCTGACTATCTGTGTGTGTTTGGCAGATGACATGATCTTCATCCATTTTCTACTTGCCAAGTGCTGGCTTGGGTTAGAAATATGATGGCTGTACATAGCAAGGCCAAGGCCAGGGATGACAGTGCAACCCTGGAAATCGGCCCTCTCTCAATCCCTTATGACATGTTTCAATCTTTGCTGGCTTCTGTGTTTGCAAGATGACATGATCTTCATCCATGTTCTGTAACTTGCCAAGTGTTGATGTAGGTTGCAGATATGTTGGCTGTACATAGTGCAAATGTACAGGCCTAGATCAGTGATGACAGTTCAGGATGGGAAATCGGCCTCATCTCGTCTCCTCTAGTGTACAAAATTACAAATGTACTTGCGTTGAAAGTTTACGGATGAATCTAACACCATCTGTAAAGAATATTCTACCTACACTTTATTACATGACAGCTTAATCATCCCAAGACTCATATGCAATGTACATAGAGTCATTACTGTCATTAGAATATGTCATATATTATTATTAGCCTCACTTGATTGTATATTATACTAGCAAGTTATTAGGATGTTAAGCTTCATTTTATACACCCTTGTCTTTCTTTTTTTGTTCCATAGCTGTTGCCTTACATTGTACCATGTACAATTGTCATGCAATAAGATTCTTCCTCAATAAACCTGGCTGCTATCCAGCAATGGCATTAGCACTGCCTAATGAGCATTGTTGTAAATCTCATGATCAGAGGAGGTGGTTCCTACACTACAGGAAGTGTAGTATTACATATAATTATATACTTCTTAGCGGAAGTAACAAATTGCAATAAAGTTATTGTCATTACATATCATATGAACCTGCTAGTCCCCAGCAATGGCATTAGCAGTGCCTAATGAGTGCTGTTGTAAATCTCATGATCAGAGGAGGTGGTTCCTACACTACAGGAGGTATTACCTCTCATACTACAGTCACTCATAGCTCTGGCAACAGATATTCCTGCACATAATGGGGGTAGGATGTGTTTCTGATGCAGGGGGAGGAAATTAGAGGGTAATTTCCCCTGGGATAACTGCCATACTGTCATTGTTAAAGCCCTCCTCACAGGTTACTCAATCTCATTTGCATGTTCGGGACTTCTTGTTGTCATATGGTCACGAATATTCAAATATAAATGTTACTTCTTAGACAAACTATGCAAATGAGCTATCAATTGAAAGCATTCCATCAAATCAATTCTTGATTTCTCGCTAATATTTTGTTAATTCAAGCTAGAATGTATATATGATTGGGCATATTTTTTTCTGGAAATGTGTATATTTGAGGAAACAGCCTGTTATAGCTCTGGCAACAGATATTTCTGCACATAATGGGGGTAAGATGTGTTTCTGATGGTGGAGGAGGAAATTAGAGGGTAATTTCCCCTGGGATAACTGCCATTTTGTCACTGATAAACCCTCCTCACATGTTACTCCATCCTCTGATTTACTGCAAACCTGATGCTAATTGTTTCAGCAAGGTCATTATTAACCTACAGTTTGGGGAAGTGTCAAGGCTATGTATAAGCTACCTGATTCATTTTTGCAAATACTTGTCCAATCACTAAATCAGCTCATTTGCATTTTTGGGACTGCAAAATGATTAGATGCTTTCATATGGTCACAAATATGCAAAATTACAGTAAATGTGTGCTGATAGACTGTGGGAATATGCAAATGACCTATTTTTTTAAGGAAACCCATGCATGATCATGATGATGATAAAATTAATTGTTTATGACTCACTGTATATGTTTTGTACATGAAAATGTGCATCTAAGTCTTATTTTTTGGGAAATGTTGGTTTTAGTTTACACCCTTTTCTACTGAATTATTAGCAAACACACTCAACATAACTTTGTGACATTTTAGCTGAACTGACTCTCCACACAGGTGAGTAACCCTTATGGTTAGTACAGGTGTTGATGTAGACTGTAACAGTCTGACATTTTCACTGGGATGAACATCCACAAATGAGATTAACCCCAACCAGGACCCTGTCATATCTCATAAAGTAAGTACCTGTCTGCCATCCCTGTAACCAGTACAGGTATGGGAGCCAAACAGCTACTCAACTGTGCTGAAGGTTTGACTGTGAGGGAATATAAATTTTTTTCATCACAAGGATGTGACTCCCTTACGTACATGTACTTGGATGAAAGTGACAACAGTTCCTGTTTTTGTCAAGAATATCTAAAGTAAAACTAATAACAAAAGTAACATTATCAGCAAACTACCATCAAGGTGATACAGTTTTAATGAAGCAAGTAGAGGTAGACTTTCTACCTTTTAGTTTTACCCTATTAAAACAATATCTTCAAGCTCATATATTACAACTTTGCATACACAAACTAAGCAAAAAGGCCAGCTTTTTCAAAAGCATTTCTTGTTCCTATTGAGACAAGCATTAATCCTGTCCAAATAGACCAGATTTTATCTGACCTGTGATATGAGCAGACTCTTCTTGGAAATGCACAGTTTTGACTGAATAAGCAGCCACTTCTTCAACAAGTATCGCTTGATGAGGCATCCCTGCGCCACTCAACAAGATTACAGGAAGCCATTATTAATGGAACTCTTCCCTGAAAACTCGTCCAAAAAAAAAAAAAAATCCTTAAAAAAACTCGTCTGGGAAAATTCTTCAAATTCATCTTGGAAAGCTAATTTAGAAGTCTCTCCTAGAACTCTCCTAGAAGTCTCATTCTGGAAAAATCTTCCTACAAACTTCCTTCAATGTTGAAGATCAGAGTCATTGACTGGACAAGATGGATGACAAGTCCAGGCAGCTGAGAAAAGGCTAATTGCATGATGGGATTAGAACTTCCAATTGAGGTCAGAGTTCAAGTGTTATCTGAAACAGCCTTCCTGAAGATAACCTTTACTGGCAGTCTTGAGGGCAAATTAAAAGTTTTCTTTGTTTCTTGGTCAAAATTCTGCACCATTATACAGTGCAGTACAATGTATGACTATGAGTGTGGCAGGTAAAATTTTTCTGATTTAAAAGAAGTTGATTTTTAGTAATATCTGTAATGTTACATGTACAGGACTGGAATTTAAACAAAGACTTAATTGGAACAACTTGGAAATGTATTAGGTAGTGTAACACAAACTCTATTAGTTTTTAATTCTTTGCTTGTTTTAGTAAGATATCCATGGTTCTATGTGGCTCCTCCCTGCCCATGTGTGTTTTTATAATCTACCCCATGTTAAAAGTTAACATAAACAGTACATTTTCATACACTGGTAAAAAAAAAACACCTGAGGTACAATGTAACCTGTTGACACCCACTGTGTATTTGTTAGGGTGTTGTGCAGCATGGAGAAGGTTAGAAAAGCCACACTTACGAGACTCTCTTGTTGTACAGAGAGCCTGTATGGAGAGTGCTCGGTGAAAAGGTTAAGAGGATGAGAGTTGACCTGGATTGTTTCAGAAGTGGTGCATTCTGAACTGCCTGGAGGTTTCTAGGAACAACATGTATCAACTTGTTTGTCAAAAAAAAAATTGTGTAGAACTATTTTTGGAAGAAAGATGGTTTAAAAACGAAGACATGAATATCTGCAAAATTTGCCTGATGGGTGATTTCTGATTTCTTGTCCTTCAGTGCACTAGAAAACTCTCACTACTCTGCCACTAAAATTGCATGGTTTTTTGGACATTTTTATGTAAGATTTAAACAAGGGGACATCACGAAAACAGAGAAATGATAGAACAACTTTAATCTCAGAGTCAGACTCGATTCATTCCCTAAAACTGTGAACAAAAAATATAGCAGTTAAAATTTTCCCAAGAAGGTCATCCAGGACCAAGGTAAAGTGGCCTATACTTGGACAGGTTGCTTAAAACTTGTGCCTTATTACAATCATTGTAATCCTTATCATTACGATAATAATGTTGTAATATCATATTATGGTAGCCTTCTCAAAACAAGCCGGCAACAGGCGAAAATCATTGCCTTTTTGTGCCGCCTACTTCGATGTAAATTTAAAAAAAGATTGCAGTCTCTATTACAAACCCCTTCATGGCTTGCCTGCTACTTTTTTTTATTTCAGTCACCAGCTCGATCCTACTCTAAATTTTTGTGAGAAGGCTGTTATATAACTTTTATAAGGCACAAGCTTTATGCAACCTGTCCCAGTAGGCTACTATGGAAATTTCTGAGACTGGGAAAAGGTGGTTGTTATGGCATACGGTGACTGGCTTGAGCTTTGAAGAGGTGTCCAGGCAAATTGGCAGGTTTGCCTTCACAGACTTCAATCCCCTCAGACTCTGTTCTGGTGATGAGGTTATTAATGATTGTGGTTGGACCTGAGAACAAGTGACCTTGATATGTCCTTCAGAGTTACCGCCAGGGCCGTTGACGTCACGCAAAAATTACCCTCTAGATTCCCAAGACCTTTCATCGTGGCTACTTGAAATTTGTATATCAAAGAGGCATGAATCAAACACTGTGGGCTTCAAGTGTCAGGGATGTGCTGGTTTCTCACAGGTCTTCTATGCATAGTAATGTAAGACAGACTACATATATATTTCCATTTTACTTACAAAGCAAAGAACGCCATTATTCTAGGGCCAGAAATCTACAAAATAAAAAATTAAGATGACAGAAAAGAATTAACTGCCTGCATTAACTCTTGCGGTTTATATATTGTAAATGAAGCGTGTATTAACGTAATGTATATATGCAATCTAGTGAATCGAAGCGAAAAGCCAAATTGGTGTTCTTCAAGCAAGCAAGCAATTCTATATGACATCTTAGATCTGTAGTATTAAAAGTTAAACTACATGTATATATATATTGGAACATTGCTTTGGTAGTCATGTACAATTGTGTATAATAATACAGTCCACCAGATATATACATTGTACATAGGCCTTGCATCACCATCTTTGAATAACAAACTACATGCACCTGACATTATGTATGATAGAGCACAACCGCCCTAGTTCCTAAAATAACCTTACTGTAACAATGATTTATGGAAAAGCTGTCTGACTGAACAACAATTATATAGGAGGTGACCCCGCATCGTTAGACGAAGGCGGATCCTTATTAATTACAAATTAGCCCAGACATTGCGGCAATGGTAAACAGGTAGACATGTCTGGGGACCAATTAATGTAATTTCACTGGGGCCAATTAAAACGCTATGATTGGCATGTACTTGTATGTGCTATAAAAGGAAAGTTTGGTAAGGTAAAACGTGGGTAAAACTGGTCAAATGTGGGTAAAACTGGTCAAATGCGGGTAAAACCAGTCAAATGCAGGTAAAACCGGTCAGGTGTGGGTTAAACCAGTCAAATGTGAGTAAAACTGGTCAAATGTGGGGGTAAAACCAGTCAAATGTGGGTAAAACCGGTCAAATGTGGATAAAATCTCAGTGCCGTTTTAGTATTTGAAGTTTAAACCAAGATTCTGTTCTCTACTGTTATTTTATTCTATTCTGAATATTCTTTATTAAACCTGGCTTACAAAGATCAGTCTTTACCTGCTAGAGGACTCATGTTGACTTCTAAAATAAAAGGTAACATGGGAAACTTCAAACGGTTGATTATCCATGACCTATAAACTGGTTCACCCGTGGGCGTCACACTCACAGCTCCGATGCATGTACATGTATATTTCCTGGAACAAATTTTGTCGCAGCACGGATTTTTTTATAAAACCAGTCAAATGTGGTTAAAACTGGTCAAAACCTCCGCGTCATTTAGTATTCAGTGTAAACCATGATTTAAGCACAATGAAGAAAAAATAACATCAGATTCTGTTCTATACTGTTATTCTATTCTATTCTGAACTTAAAGCACCTGGCTTGTAATTACAAAGATCTTTACCAACTAGAGAACTCGTTGTGTTGACTTGTTAAAAAAAACTTGGTAAAATGGTAAAATGGAAACGTTCAAAGAATTGATTATCCATGACCTATAAACTGGTTCAGTCGTGGGCGTCACACTCACAGCTCCGATGCATGTACATGTATATTTCCTGGAACAAATTTCGTCGCAGCACGGTTTTTTTCTCCCAGACAATTATGCTACATCTCACACTCCTGCAGGGGGTAAATCATATACAGTAACAGTAATGTCACGGCCGTGTGCATGTAGGCACTGTTTAGCAGGTGTTGTTGAGCTGTCTCTGATCTTATCGACAGCTGTCAATCATCCTAAATCTGTGACATGATGGACAGGTTTCCATCCCTGCAGGTTTGGTGGTTTGATGTTGTTTTTTTAGCCTCCATAACATGCCAAAAACTGGGGGTCTTCAGGGTCTTTGGGAGCTTTTATGTGCTATTTTCTGATTGCATATAGACAACATAGCCGGCCTGGTTGAATTCCCCCTGTTTTTATAGAACTGGGCTAATCAGAAAACAGCCAAAGACCTCCAAACCCCCAGTTCTATAAAATTATAAGCCTGCTAAGGAGGCTAGTTTTTTATCGTTTGAATTTGTTTGTTTCGGTTGTGGTGTTTTTGTAGATTTTTTTTACCCAGAAACTGTCTCGTGGTAGAACATGTGCTTCTGTACGTGACCTGTGGGAATCTAGTACAGGCCTATAAGGGCTTATCATGTACTGTATGTATGCTACATTAATTAGCCTCTACAATTCAAGAATTCATTCTTTCCTAGAACTATCGCAGAGTGGAACTCACTGTCACCAAGTACAGTAGGGACACTGTCAATAGATAGCTTTAAACAATGTCTAGAGCTAGAAGTTCAAGGGTTAGGTGGAACAAGTCGATCGGTGTAATATAGCCAGCTGCCGCCGCGCCGCGTGCCTGCGAAGCTGGTGTGTTACGCCGAAAGGCGGTTATACCGGCTATACAGATACAGATACAGATACAAAGCTTTCCTTAAGTAAGATGTTATGAATGAATGAATGATTGATGAATGATGACCATTATATTAATATTGCACATTTTTTCCTAATCAATTCTACAAAATTTTGCACAACCATCCAGTTTCTGTACCCTTCCAACAGTCCAGGTTCAATGTCCTCCTGATGTAATATGAAAGCCCAGATGTAATATGATCCAGGCCCTGCAATTTATCGTGTCACTTTTAACTCTGCACCACTCGGATTCATCTGTCCCTGGTATTACAGCCTCACGGTACAAATGGAATTTTAGGCCAAGGAAAAAATATTTTCAGGTTCAGTCCGGAAAAATTTAGGGTTGGTAGGTAGGGATTATCTTTTTTTTAGGCTGCAGTAATACAATACAGTTTAAGTACAGTAAAACTTGCATGAGGACACTTATTTTTAATGTCCATGTTATAAAAACAATTGTACAATGTTTCATCACTCAGGTGTCAGATCAGTTGGAGCTAGAAAAGGTTGATCAGCTTGTCCCTTGCAGGGGTCCACCCCCAAAAAAAGTCTAGAGTCGGCAGGATTTTCTAGGGTCGGTCAGGAAACACAACATTTTCTTCCTTGGCCGGTACAAATGTAATTTTGCCCGCCACATCTCATGAGTTATTGGGTCCCTAATTCCCCCCTGTATCCGCGCAGTACGCTCAGACTTTTAGTGACTGCAATTTAGCAACACACGGTGAGAGCAAAGCTGTGTGCAGCTAAATTATGTCCTTCCTTGCTATTACTAGAGTAGTTGTATGGGGAGAGATGGAGATGCCATGGTGAATTTTACTAGGATTCCTGGCTTTGACTATGAGTTTATTAGGAACCACATTTAGCGTACATGTACAAGACAGTAGCTATTCTTCCCGCGGTCCATTCTAACATACAACACGACACACAGGAAATATACAAACATAGAGACATTGATAACAATAGCAAAGTAATTCTGGCTGTCTAGTTTCCTGCTTTTGATAACTGCTATTTTAAGTTGATAGCTGCTTTTGATCTATGAAAACTAATAACTCTAATAAATGACTGCTTTCCATTTTTATGAATGTTTGTATTACTCTATGCCTTATATAATCATCTCATGATGATGTATTGATCTTTAAATCACTTTGTAAAGACTGACTCAATGAGATATACCAGGGAAACAAGCAAAATTTAAGTACTGTAAGTAAAAGACTTGGTGCTGTCCATGGTGCTGAAATCATGGTTGTGTCTATTTCTGGTGGATTTCATTCTCTCATGTAGGTTAAGATAACAACAAGCCTAACAAAACCTCTGTGCCATGCACATGTAGACATGTTTGTTCCTGTGCCTGCTTTTCCTAACCAGTCCTTTTTGTTTGTTTAAGTCTCTTGGATTTTCATGGGGCTGCTATGTAGGTCACTATGAAAAAGGTCAGGGTCAGGCAAAATAAAACACAGTTACATGTACAGTACATGATTGGGTCCTACCAAATCTATTAGCATACGCTTCCAATGTACATGTAGTGTCTATATATTAATATATCCTTACACATTCATAGTGTAAAAAAAACACATATATAGCAAAATATAACAATTGGCATATGGTCCTTGTCCATGTATGTAGGTTATGTCACTTCCTGTGGCCCATCTGTATGTAAATGGGTCAGGCCAGTACTTAGGAAGTACCTGTCCAGCTTTGGCAGATGACATGTCTCCTAAGCCCCTGGTTTGCCAGATATCATCCGGCCTCGAAATAAACTTCTTATTGTCCCAGAACTGTCCCAAAAATAAAGCTCAATTGTCCTGCTGTGACAATTGAGATTCCAACTGTTCCAACCTGTTTTCCTGGAAGGATTGTATGACTTCAACTTTATTTTGCTTACGTTCTGACTCCCAGAGTAGACAGAAAAATTAAGGGGAATATTTTCAGGAGCCAAAAGCTGGGACGTGCGCCTGACAAAAGAAGGGCTGACATTCTGGATCTAATGTTGATTATTTTTCTATTGTCCCCAAAATGTCTCAAAGTGTCTTTTTAGTTTTCCTGGCCCAAATTTTAGTGGTCAGTGGCCATCGGGACACAGTTAATTTCGAGCCCTGACTGCCATATGACATGTCTCCCCTAACCCAAGATAGCCCAGTGCCATGTCTGCCCTAAACCAGGATTCCCGTGTGCCATGCCTGCCCTAACCAGCCTTAAGTGTTCCCTGTTGTCCCGGCTTTTAACTGGATTTGTTCATGGACCACTACAGGGTGGCCCAATCAATCTATGGCTGGGGGGTCTGGAAACTGCTGCTGTGTCGTCTCACATGGAATATACAGTGGGAGGCCTAGAAACTGCTCCTACATGTACAACAATGTATATGTGTCATGACACACAGACTTTCAGTGTGCAGGTTATTCTGGCATGGTGTTGAGGCAGCAAGAAGGATACTAAAGTTGAAATTGCCAGGGATTTGAGTCGTCCATTTAGACCACCCTTCAAAACTTCAGTGTTGGCTATTTGTACATATTGTAACTGTAGTGTAGGTGGTCCTCAGATATATTGGGCAGCAAGCTGGCTCTTCAGAACACTTACAAAATAAATGACATTTTTAGTAAGCAATATATATATATATGTTTTCCCTTGTGAAATATATTAACGCTTATGATACAATACAAAGAAGAAATACATGTGAAATTATTGTTATTTTTCTCTGACAGCCCCCCAGAACGTAGATCCATGCTCTGTAACCACAGCCTACTTTCAAGCTAGAATTTCATTATCACTTCAACCCCACATGTACATAATGTCCTATACACCAACACGGAGTAACTGAAGTTTAAAAGTAGAAATACATGGGGTGTGCAACACCATGAATAACTACAGCTATTGTGCTATGACCATATATATTTTTGCCATAACAGCCCCCCACATCCACATGTACATAATGTCCTATACACCAACACAGAGTAACTGAAGTTTAAAAGGTTTTGTGCATCCATCATGTCATTACTGCAGTATTGACCCGGGGACTGGTGTCCAGTCAGGCTGCACGGCTGAGTGAAGGGGGATTTATCATCATAAATAACTGCCAGCCAAGACTAGCTATAGTGCTGTGTACCAGTTTGCTGGACCGGTTCCGGGCTTGTAAAAATGTTAAGGTTCAAGTCCTAAAAAACCTAAAAGTCAAGAACCGATTCCGGACTTATTACAAGAGAAAAACATTAACCCAGAGGACTGGTGTCCAGTCAGGCTGCACGGCTGAGTGAAGGCAGATCTATCTTCATAAAATACTGCCAGCCATGACTAGTGGTGTGTACCAGTTTGCCGGATCAGTTCCGGACTTGTAAAAATGTTAAGGTTAGGGTAAAAAAAAGCTAAATGTCAAGAACCGATTCCGGACTTATTATGAAAAAAAAACTGGACTTGAATCTGGACTGGTGGACCTAAATGTGGGTGTAGGTACACAGCACTAAGCCGTGACAGACATTCACTCTGACTGAAAGGGCCTTCCCTCAGCTTATGCTGCAGTAATCAGTCAGAAGTTAAACTCCCTGCAACGTTAATCATGCTTGGTGCATATGGCAGCGCCTGTCTTGGGTTCTGTAGCCCTTGGGCCACACAACTTTGTGCATCACTATAGCAGGGGACTTAGTCCACTGGTAGTGGTGTATGTGCGTATTCAACTCACAGGCCATGCTCTTTCCCAAATACTGAGTGGTATTACCAGAGAAAGCAGTTACTGTACAAAAGTCATGTATATGTACATGCACCATTTTTAAGTCTTTTGTATGGCTCAGCCCAGGGATCGAACTCACGACATACTAAATGCAAGGTGAAGTTCAACTCTCATGATCACTTGTCTAGGCCAATTTGTATCTGACCACATCCATAGCTACTAACAATACTTACACCTGTACAGAATTTTCCCACAGACTTTGTTTTCATGTCATACTCTCAGTTCTAGAGTACATGCAAGAATAATCTTTCTGAAATACAAGAACTAGCAAATAGACTTGCTGTGGCCCTGTGTGGCAGTGTGCCTATGGGGAACTGTAGTAGGACATGTACATTTTTTGTACCTCGGCAGGAAAGGGCATCAGATCTGTCTTTGTTTGCTGCATTGTCTCCTGAAGGTCCTGGAGCAAGTGGATATAATTTTGGATATGCAAAAGCTAGTGGATGCTACCTGAAACGTCTGACCATTTCCAAAATCATATCCAGTTGCTTGGGTAACTGTTCTTTTGCGTATCTCATTACCTGGATGTCTAACCTTCACAGACGTTATGTGTATCTTTCTGAAATCCAAGAACCAGGAAATAGAGATGATGTGGCCCTGTGTGGCAGTGCCTGTAGGGAACTGTAGTAGTAGGACGTGTACATTTGTTGTACCTCGGCAGAAAAGGGCATCAGATCTGTCATTGTTTGCTGCATTGTCTCCTGAAGGTCACTCTGTGCCGCCAGGCAAGAATTGAAGGTCATGGATGACACATCTTCACAAGAAAAAAGAAAATCAGTTAATCAAATAACTCAGATAGATTTTGAAAATTTGAAAAAAAAATAAGACTACCAAGTTGCTTGAGTAACTGGTTTCTTACCTGGATATTTACATACGTATAACATTCATAATCTTAGTCATCATAATTTTTTTCAGTTTGCCAAAAAACAGTGTTACTGAAGCAACTGGATATAATTTTCGATATGACGAAAGGTAGTGGATACTACCTGACTGTTTCCAAAATTATATCCAGTTGCTTGAGTAACTGTTCTTATCTTATTACCTGGATGTCTAACCTTCATCGACGTACAACAACCAGGAGTGTGTTGCCACATCATAACTTGTTATCAAACAGCATTGATATGCAAATTCCTTTGTTATATTCCTTTGTTATATTCCTTTGTTATTTCCTTGATTTGTTTTTTTATTATTGCCTTAATTACTATGAGTTATGGCTCTTGGTTTGACAAGTTTGTTTTATTACCACCTTACTGAGTTGCGGCATTATATAGTACTTTTACTTTTATTTGTACTAAGTTGACTTTAATTTGTACTTATAAGTTGACTTATCATTTTGTTATATCTGTTATTTTCTTGTATATTTTATTTATGTATGCCTGCAGGGCACATTGAAAAACGCCTTAGTGGCGATATGTACACCCTGGGTAAACAAATAAAAACAAACAAACAAACAAACATGTATCTTCAGTATGTTTTGAGTTTGTGTTCACCGAGGTTCTTTTCTCTCTTACAGTCGGACTCTCTGCCAAAGAGGGAAGCCAGTCGGTCCAGTCTGTCTAAGGTGAGTTATTATGTGTCACAGTACAGTGTTAATGCCCAGTTGGCGAAAAAAGACAAAATGCAAGCTCTTCCACACACACACACACACACACACACACCATCCCTGCTATGACTATTGTGCAACGCTACTCTGAATCAGCACATCGGCAGAATGTACTGCGCCTGCTCAAAACCCCCATTTTTCATGGTTTTCGTTGGATTTTTGCTTAACGTTGCATCAGAATTTTGCCTGTTGCAGATGATATATTTTCCAACAAAATATTTGGAAACTACAGACGGGATGTTAACCTTATATACGCAAATACGACCTTATAAGAGACGTTCTGCCAAAGTGCTATGCACAATACATTATGGGGTTCGCGCAGGTGCAGTACGTTCTGCCGATGTGCTCTCTAAATCACTGACATATTTCATCACAAATCAGATTGTCCTCCCCCATGTCCCTGGAAGCCCCCCATACACGCCCACGCAGAGGAAGCAGAGCTGACACGGGGAGCGATAACTGTCGGTCCTGATGTGATGTTTCCTCCTGAGGAGGACCCAGCCGTCTCCGGGTGATGTGATTACCGTGGATACCCAGTCCTCTTCATCTTCATCTTCATACAGACTGCGGTTACATGAACATTGGCTGTGACAGTCCATATTGTTTCATACAGGCTGGAGCTAATGTTACATTGGCTCTGACAGTATCCTGGATACATGGAGACTATCTAGCCTCCACCAGGCCTATCTACGGGAATACAGATTGTAGAATTCGGCAAAAAAGAGACGAAAATTGGCCAAGGGAGTCCGGCCGCATGGCCAGTCAAACCTACAAGGCGGCCAAACTCCCCTGGCAAACTTTCTCCAGTATAATACATGCATAGCCAGCAACGTAGTTACATGTAGTCTGGTAGAGACTAGAGACTATCCAGAACTGTTCATTCAGTTCTACAGTTACTGTACATGTATGCCTGAATTGGTTAGGGTTAGGGTCAGGCACGGTTCTGGATAGTCTCCTTGTAGCCAAGAACATAGATTTGCCCCAGGCAAAGTTTTAGATATGTGTGGACTATCCAGGACGGTCCCTCAGAGCATTGGTTTTGGATAATGCATACATGTTTGTAGTTCTGGATACAACAGTAAAAAATAATTACATGGTTGTTGTGTAGGTGTGCCCTCTAGCAGGTTGGATACAAACTGCAAGACTGGATGCTTAACCTTTATCGACAACACTCTAAGTCTTTCCACCAATCACAGACCAGCACACATTAACACCTGTCTTTTCCACCAATCACAGGCCAGCACGCCCACGTCCAGCCATGCTCCCCGCAGCCAATCACGGGCCTCGATGGCCTCGTCCATGGCGGACATCTGCAGAATATGTCACTGTGAAGGAGAGAGCGAAAACCCGCTCATGTCACCCTGCCACTGCTCGGGGAGCTTAAGGTATGGTCAACTCTTAGTGGTTAAGGTAAACTGGTTAAGTTTTAAAGCCTTTTTAGGCTGTAGGGGCAGTGGGTTGTTAGTCCACTGTGTCTAGGGCATGGTACATGTTTTGGAAAGTGGAGCCCATCCCTCTATCTCCTACTGCCTTTTGCCTTTTTGAAGTCAGGTATACCAACATTGTATTTTACACCTGGATGGAGTGAGATAAGTTTGCAAGGACCCAGGATAGCAAGGTATTCATTCACTCATTCAGTGACATGACATTGAATGTGTATCTATCAATACCACCATTCACATGTTATTTGTTCCTTCTTTGTTTATTGAATCATGTTCCTTCTTAGATACATATCCATCAAGACCTGTAATTCATTTTCTTAACAACTCCTTCATCCCTCCCTTGACTGATTCAAAGAATCCCTCCCACCTGTTACAGGTTTGTACATTAGAGTTCAGACATTTTGTCCATTCCTCCCTTGTCTGATTCTTTCCTTCCCTCTCTCCTGCTCCAGGTTTGTGCACCAGGCATGTCTGCAGCAGTGGATAAAGAGTTCCGACACCAAAAGCTGTGAGCTGTGCAGGTACAACTTTGTCATGGACTCCAAACTCAAGCCCTTCAGAAAGGTTAGTATCGTTTTTACAATCAATCAATCAATCAATCAATCAATCTATCAATTAATCAATCAATCAATCAGAGCTCAGACACCAAGAGCTGTAAGCTGTGCAGGTACAACTTTGTCATGCCCTTTAGATTTAGGTTAGTGCTGATGGTCACCATGATTTTATATAATTATACATCCAGGTAATACGATACGCCAAAAGCAGTTACTCAAGCAACTGGAAAGATATTGTTTTTGATCTGTTTCTTCTTCTTCCTCTGTTTCTTCTTCTTTCTCTTGACTGTTTCCAAAATCATATCCAGTTGCTTGAGTAACTGCTTTTTGGTGTATGTGTCATGTTACATGTTATGTGTACACTATGGGCCGTTGAGCCTGAAATAAACAATTAACAGTGATTTTCCCTTTTTTCTTGCTACAGTGGGAGAAGCTCCAGATGACGTCCAGCGAGCGGCGTAAGATCGTGTGTTCCGTCACCTTCCACGCCATTGCCATCACCTGCGTCGTCTGGTCTCTCTACGTCCTCATTTTTCCAGTTTTACTGATCTTCTCCTTTTTTTCTTCCAGAGTAAGAGAAGCTCCAGAATCCAGATGGAAAGTTACTACGTACGATTAACTGAAGAACAAAACAAATTTTCCCAATTTGACCCTTCCTGAGGAAGCATTCGGCCTTGAGTGATGTGTTTTGTCATGTGTCATGTTGTGTGTATGCTATGGGTCATTGAGCCTGAAATAAACAATAAACAATGATTTTTTTTTCTTTACAGTGGGAGAAGCTGCAGATGACGTCCAGCGAGCGGCGTAAGATCGTGTGTTCTGTCACGTTCCACGCGATCGCCATCACCTGCGTCGTCTGGTCTCTCTACGTCCTGATCGATCGCACTGCCGAAGAAATCCGCCAGGGGGTTCTGGAGTGGCCGTTCTGGACTAAGCTGGTCGTCGTAGCGATCGGCTTCACGGGAGGTCTGGTGTTCATGTACGTGCAGTGTAAGGTGTATGTTCAGCTGTGGAGGAGGCTTAAAGCCTACAACAGGGTGATTTACGTACAGAACTGTCCGGAGGGCGGAGACAACAGCGCCGCGAACAGCCTCCCCAGGAATAAGAGTGTGTCGCCGGTACCAAACGGGGTGGCTGTCATGGAGGACTCCCAGACTGCAACATCGCAGGATGCTGGACAGAACGCGTAGTTTGCACCGTTTCTAGCCGTGTTGCCATAGTTACTGAGGAATTTCACCAAATTTATATATTATTATATTTCTGTCATGAGAGGATGGAATGAAGAGAGCTTTCCGAAGGACCATAGTTACGGAGGAATTTCACAAAATTTATATATCATTATTACAACGTGGATGGAATGAGGATCTAGCTGTCCGAAGGACCATACAGTCATGTAGTTATCAAGGAATTTCACCAAATTTATCAGTAGAATATTCATCAAACAGTGACTGTTTTGAAAGGTAGCAAACACAAACCT